>NW_027411592.1:64159577-64759577 GCF_049639745.1 Rhodnius prolixus | reverse complement strand
ATCTCCTAATTTGATATTACCAATACAGGACATCACAAGGTTTCGATTTTTATCGATCATATACTTGGGACTTACGATTATTGTAACAACTTTTTGATGTTTATATTTGAAAGAAGCAACATTGTTTTACCCTTCTCATAAGATGGTCAATAGATTTTGATAAGGGCTCAAGTCGGACACTCGCAGTTATGACGGTACTTTGTACAAGAATAAATAAGCCGATTTTAATATTGACTGACTTACAACACAGAGCCCATGTGATTACCTACTATACTATATGAACTAATAAGGGCACACTCCATAAACAGTGTTGCCAACTAAATCACTGGCCCAGGCCCTTTATTAGCCCATCCCCATTAATATAGAGGCCCTGAGGGTATTTAAAGATTTTCATTTATTACAAACTCCCCCTTTGTATTGGTTTTTATTATCTGTGTGCACATTTTATGATTCATTTCGCGATAATGACTTCCTTTTAACAGGTCACGTTTTTATTAATTAATTTAATTAGTAGTATTGATGGATTATGATGATTTTGAACAAAGCTTCAACTTTTTTTTGTGGAACCAATCAATATTTTTCGGTTTTTTAACATTCTTTGAATTTGGGACACATGGTAAAGATAACGTGTTTTCAAGAAATCTCATTTGATGCCAAAAAAAAAAACATGCTACAGAAGGAATACCAGCGAAAACTCTTGATTCAGGACGCTAAAGTTAGGTGGTCGATAAACAATACGGTACTGAATCAGAGACTAGATCGCTACTCAGAAAGTTCCGGAGACCTTATCACCGCAACTGAAATCAGTCGACACGAGGAAGTTAAATAATGAAGTAAATAAGACAGCTAAGTAAAAAAAGAAAATTAATAGCCTATTTTTTCAGGCAGGCTTTACGTCCAACTACCACAATTAGGAGTCGTGGACGGATGCAACTAGCAAACACACTTTACTATAAATTTCTCATATTAACCATTAAATAAAATCCAAGGCCTAGACCAGGGGAATCGAACCCACTAAACCAACAATACATCTTAGCATTGCAGGTCTAATATCTTAACTGCCCAACATACTTTACTATAAATTTCTCATATTAGCCATTAAATAAAATACAAGGCCTAGCCACCGGGGGAATCGAACCCACTAAACCAACAATACATCTTAGTATTGCAGGTCTAATATCTTAACCGCCTAACATACTTTACTATAAATTTCTCATATTAAACATTAAATAAAATCCAAGGCCTAGACACTGGGAGAATCGAACCCACTAAACCAACAATACATCTTAGTATTGCGGGTCTAGTCTCTTAACCACCTCGGCTACGGTTGCGCCTAAGACAACTAAGTAAATCTACATTTATAATTAAATACAAAACCAACAAAGATACGAACTAGTACAAAACTAGTACAAGTTAAACAAAAGGCATGTCCCACTTAAAAACTACTGACAACTGAAGTTGGCAAGACCACAACTTGAACTTAAAGCTCCAAACTAAAGCTTTTCCACCCTCTCTTAATTAACTGAAACTTTATAGTTTTAATGTTACAATTATTATTTGAACATAATAAGTAATGTGACGTAAACACACACCCGGAATTTCCTTTTTAAATGCGTATACTTAACCGATTTTATCGATTTTCTTTTTTCTTCAATCATTTCGAGTTACATTTAATGTTGTATCACTTTTGAATGAATTTATTCGCCCTGTACAAATGTTTCCTGTAAAAGTAGTAGATTTGTATGTTTGTAATAATCGCAGGAGTCATTTGCGCAGTTATTTGTTACTTTCTTTTCTTTTTATATATATATATATATAAGTCCTTGTAAAAAATATTACTTCTTGCTTTTGGCTAAACTAGTAAATAATTAGTAAGTAGTTCGTAAAACCAGGAAAACAGAAATTGTACAAGACCTTCAATTTTTTATTTTTATTTTTAGATTGCTTCACTCAAGTCTTACATTCAGTATGTAGACTTTGTAGTTGGGGAAGTAGGGGAAAGTGACGTGTACTCACTCACAATAAGAGAGGGGGAAGTGTTATTTTAAAGTGTACAAAGAGGGGAAGGGATAAAGTAGAGTTTTGTTTACAAGATACAAAAAGAAAAAAGATTGTTTACACTCTGTTGTTCTGCAACAGCTTTTTTTTTTTTTTGTTAGTATGATGATGTCACACTATAGCAATATATGACGTCATCACTCCAAATTTTTTTTTTTCTGTATTCACTTCGTCGTTAATGGCTGGAATGTTAACCTACATCCTATTGGTATTGGATAGTGGTACAAGAAAATATGCGCGCGGAACCCACCAAAATCGGTTGTAACGCCGAGATGTATTCAACATCGATTTATTTAGAGAATAGTGAAGCGATCATAGTTCATATCGAACTGCGGAGGGGGGGAAGTAAAACTATTGTTCTATCATAAAAATAACCGCGCACAGTTGGCAGTATGAGTGACAACAATAAGACCGGCAATAACAAACAAACCGACCAGACCCTATTACAAGGAAGGAAGCCGATGGTTAAGGCTACAGCCGATCACATACCTAGGAGGCCAGCTTCTTTTTGTGGCCAAGTGCTTCTAAAGAACAGATCCGTATCACCCTCTCCAACTACTCTGTTCATTGTTAACTAACATTGTTAAAAAAAAAACAACAATAAGAACAAATAACTTTATTGTTAGAAAGTTCCGACTACACTGTATGACAATAAGTTTAGTACAGTGGGATTGACAATCTGGTGTTGTTCGTTCTTTGCATCCTCCTCATTATAATTATCAAACAATAAATAATCCAATGTCCAATGCTTTACAAATAAACAAAGCAAACAATGACAATAACGTGACAGAAGGTTAATTTGGGCTCTCCATCTCCGCCTACCCCTCTAAGACTGGGTTCTTTGGATTCTCCTAACACGGAGAAGCATTGCGATTGCGCATAATGTTTTGAAATTGCTTTTGGTAAAAGAACGAATGCTGCTTTCAAAACAGAAAACATCAACAGCTATCAAAATCCTTCAATCGGAAGTGCATCTTCCTTCTCCTGCTTCCTGTTTTGTTTCTACAGCTCTTGCAGGACCTTCAAGCTATCAAAATCCTTCAATCGGAAGTACATCTTCCTTCTCCTGCTTTCTGTTTTGTTTCTACAGCTCTTGCAGGACCTTGAAGCTATCAGAATCCTTCAATCGGAACTACATCTTCCTTCTCCTGTTTCCTATTTTGTTTCTACAGCTCTTGCAGGACCTTGAAAGCTATCAGAATCCTTCAATCGGAACTACATCTTCCTTCTCCTGTTTCCTGTTTAGTTCTACTGCTCTTGCAGGACCTTGAAGCAATCAGAATCCTTCAATCGGAAGTACATCTTCCTTCTCCGGCTTCCTGTTTTGTTTTTACAGCTCCTGCAGGACCTTAAAGATCTGATCATCATCTCTACCCGTGGCTATCCTTCGACATCCACTTTTAGCCAAACATATCCTGAAGCCATATCAATCCTGGCAACTTTAACCAAACCTTTAGTAAGAAATGATCAAGTGAAAGCATGATCCGGACGATCCTCTAGCCATCGGTTTACATCTACGCGCACCTCGCAAGCCATTTTTGGCTGATTTCCAAACAAGTTTCGCTTTTCTCCGCACATTAATCTTGAAGACAACAATACCGGGAATACAGGACAAAAGTTTTTTTTTTGTGGAAAATGAATCCTCAAAAGTTTTTTTTAATGGAAAATGAATCCTCAAAAGTTACCTCCTGTGTTTAAGAGCCAAAATTACAGAAGTTCCTTTCTCCCCTTGTTAGTTTTATTGCAACTGAAATGTTTTCCGCCATTAAGCTAGAAGAAAATTAAAATTAGTTATCGCACATATTGTATTTAGATATCACTACATGCAAATTATTTGAAGAAAATTTATGGGAAGAGACTCTCGAGAATTTAGATACCAAATTAGGTGTCGCAGACGGAGGTGACTAACAAACATACTTTACTATAAATTTCTCATATTAACCATTAAATAAAATCCAAGGCTTAGACACCGGGGGAATCGAACCCACTAAACCAACAATACATCTTAGCATTGCGGGTCGTCTCTTAACCGCTCGGCTATCGTAGCGCCTGCCATAAATAACTGTTTCCATCAGATGTTTATTAAAGACACAGGGCTGTTTACTCATCAAAATTTGATGAAGCAGTAACAAAAAACAAATAAAGAAGTTAACTGCATTAATCAATTTACTGAGGAAATAACATGAAGCATTTCCGGGTAGTGTTAATCAAGTTCTCAAATTGAAAACCCCAGGATCTTGTATACGCGCAGCTTCCACAAACAAAAACATATCTACACACTGACACCACCACACAATGTGTTACCATCCCTCCAGAACGCCGTTCGGACCATAAACCGGAACCATATGAGCCAATAAAATACCAATCAACATAATCCGCTAACGTTCAATTGGATCGAATTAACAAGAGCTGTTAAACAACGGGGATGTTTAGTTGGGCAAAGATATATGTAGAGTGTTATATGTCTGAAACTCACGTACGGACGGGACATGTGTGTAATGATCAAGTTGACAGTGAACGGCAATTTACACATACAAAACACACAGAGGAAACTAAACGTGTTACTTTTTTTTTTATAGGGTTTTGAAGCATGCGTACTACATTATTAACTCAGCTCAAGTAAGTTTTAGAGAGAGAAAAATCAATTGTGAACATGTACGCATTTCCTGTTACTTAAAACTAATTTTCAAGGTTTTCATCAAAACGTTTAAGACGTTTTACTAATTAGATCTTAGAATAGTAGATCTAAATCTTAATAAAGAGTCGAAAAGTGCAATAAATATAAGAGTAAAGTAAATGCCTATTTTTTTAAGGCGGCCTTTACATCCAAATACCAAATCAGGTGTCGCAGACGGAGGTGACTAACAAACATACTTTACTACAAATTTCTCATATAACCATTAAATAAAATCCAAGGTCTAGACCGGGGGAATAGAACCCACTAAACCAACAATATATCTTAGCATTGCGGGTCCTAGTCTCTTAACCGCTCGGCTGTAATTGGCACCTGCCATAAATATATTGTATCAGATATATTTCAGAAATTTCAGGTTTTTTAAGAAAAATTCTCAATCGCAAGTGGTACAATTTTTTAATTTTTGTTTTTTCTTGAGAAATGGCTTCTCCAAATTCCTCTGAACTTCTTACACTGATTACCCACACACAACCACTCAGGCCTACCATTTTACAGTTCATCATATTTCTCGGAAAATACTTTTTGGGGAGGGGCAATTCTATAAGGGTGAAGGACATTTCGCTCTATCGAGTCATTTCAGATTCTGACAGCGAATTAAATATATAATTCGGAAGAAGGAAAAATATGATTCGGAAATATGTAAGTTTCAACGAAATGTATTAATAATAAACTTGGGAATTATACGAATAGGAAGGCTTGAATCATCACAATATGTGTGTGTTTTTTTTTTTTTTTTTTTTTTTTTAGAAAATTCCTTTATTTCCATCATGCTCCGCTCATTTGAGCACTACATGAAATTAACAAATAACAGTACAAATTCAAATATGACAACTAACGTTTATATAAACACAAAACCACGGGCATAACATAATATAATTAAAACATGGCTATTGTAGAAAATTAAATTATATGTAAGATTTCGATAAATTAAGCAAACAAAATCATGGCGGACATTCAATACAGTGGCGAAGATAGCTTACTATCTGATTGGCAAATACAATAGGAAATTGTTTTCAATAGTAATTTTTTTTTTTTTTTTTTTTTTGTACCATTATCTACACACTATTGACCCCTATACAAAAACTCGAGCATACTCCTGACATAAAAGTTGAAATGCCGGAAGAATTGCGGCTGAAGCAAAACAGCCTTGTTGGGTGGCCAATTCTCGCCCTGCGTTAAGACATTCTGCATGAGCAGCCGTCTCGCTGACAGGAGGCATTCGCAATCCCATAGCAGGTGATCAACTGTCTGGGCTGAAAAAGAATCGCATCCACAAGACGAATTTTGCAAAATTCCGAATCTCAATAAATAATGTGCCATTTTCCCATGCCCAGTAAGAACCTGAGTTAATCCATAACTTATGGCGAAGTGGTCCATTCGAAGTCGAGCCCTCACAGAGGGAATGAAATCTCTTGTGAGTGCACCCGTGGTTGATTCGTTCCAGAATTGCTCCCAGGCTTCTACACTGCGTTGATACGCCCACTGCTTTAGTGCTGCTTTAGGGAACCTATTGTAGGCTATGGTCAGATCGCTATCTTTTGAAGCTGCTTTTGCCATCAGATCAGCAGTCTCGTTACCCATGATACCCACGTGGGCTCTAACCCAAGAAAAAGAAATAGTGCATTTATTCTGCAGCCTACACAGCCTTGTCCTTATCATTTCAATTAGAGGGTTGTGGTTTTTCCTATTCCGCAAAGAGTCCAAGGTGATACGACTGTCGGTAGCAATTCTTACCTTTTCTCCGAAGAAGAAATGGCCCTCAACCCAGTCCAGAGCCTTAACAATGGCCAACTGCTCAGCCTGGTTATTTATGTGTGTGTGTGTGTGTGTGTGTGTATGGTACAACTGTGGTATAAGCATTACTACCTCAAGTAGGAATGGTTATTCCAACCCGGTTATTCGTACATAGTCCGGTTTGTAGGAATTAAGTTTAAATTTAGCATCACGACTTTTTAAAGTAAAGTACCTAATTAAATATCTACAATCAAGTATAAAAATACTGAGGTTCCAAGCATTAATGATGCTTAAATAAAAAAAAAAAAGTATGTGTTAGTGTGTGTAAAAGAGGGCGTGGTGTGCGGGGAAGTAGGAGAGACAGGGGAGGAATGAAAAGCAACTATGGATTTTAATGCTCGCTTAACAAGTGCTCGAGTTATATAGCGGAAGTTAATGGGAGACAAGTACCGGTCATAGTGGACAGTCTGAGGACCTAAAGGAAGCTGTAGTACACTCACGTGCAAGCACTGCAATAATAATGATGGACCCGAGACCACAGACCAAGCACACAAATTGCTTGGTGAATCACAAGGTGCTTTAGCAAACACTTGGGCTCGGCAATATCTTGGTAAAGCATTAGTGAAGTCTGAACTAGTCTCTAGAGGAGGAGGAGGAGGAGGAGGTAACGATCTCTTCTAATAGAGAAGGGCAGAGGTTGGACCATCTAGCCACAGATGGGAGAGAATACAGAATATTGTCAAGAGCCACGATTATTGGTTCTGCGGAAGATACCACAATGTGTCCCCTGGCATTTAGGGTGAAAACGCAAAAAAAAAAAAAAGAAAGGGGAACATTCTCCTGTTGGACATGGTGATAAACAGATTAGTGTGTATTGACGCAATATACTATTCAAGGGATCTACGTCATCCAACCCTATGCTCTTACCCTACAGGAATTATTTATCATTAACTGGCGGCAAGGGCTAGGTTACTAGGATACAGTAATTGGCACTGAAACCATATATTATGCCCTTGGGAAGGTCAAAAGCCAACCTTACAGGCTTTGCAAGTCAAAATTTCTCAAAATCTTAAACAGATAATTTCGGTTTCATCTCCTTTTATTGGTACGTCGAATAAAGAATACTTCCTGTGGGGAAACGCAATTTAGAACACGATCGCCATTTATGTACGTCCAGCTGATTTTAAATGATAACCTAACTTCCCTTGTCGATACCACAAAGCGTAATAACTATAATTTTAAATTTTCTCACTTTTTTTTATTGCTATCAGAAAGAAATAGAAATAAAATTTAATAAAATAAAATGCCCCCTCTCCACCATTACAGCCAATCAATCAATGTTCACAATTTAAGCCAGTTCGTTACCAAAATCAAATGGAGAAAAGCGGATGATGATGATTGCTCAATTGAATCAACTACATTTCCGTAGTTTCTTTATTAACCCTTTTTGTTTTGTTCTTTTGATCAATTGGTGGATTATTTAGGAAAATTATATACAAAAAAATAAAAGGAGATTTTCATCAAAAAAAAAGCAGGGGAAAATTGGGGAAAATACGATTTTTTTTTTTTATATCTAAATTTATTAGCATTGCTGAGCGTGGCAACACTGGGAGAGGAGTTGATTGTGCAGCTAAGCTGATGAAGCATTGTTGCAAAGGAAGGCGGGAAGTGATAGAAAACGTCAATTTTGTGCGAGAAAGAATAGTACATTCAACGTAATTGCACTTTTTTTTTTGGTGGGGGTAAAAAAAATACAGTGATAATTCCAGGGCGTGATAGTTCCTGCATTAGCAGGATTAATTTAGAGACAAACTATCCTCTCATGACGTCATCGCTGATAGTTTATGGTTCCGGTCATAAAACTACAACGAATGAATTAGGAGCAACAATTACCTGGACGATTCTGGCGCATTATCTCTTAAACTACTTTTAGCCACGGACGCACTGTAGGTGGAAGCGTCAAAGTCCAAGCGCGCGCGACAAGTCATTAATGAAAATTTAAATCTACACGCTCGGGGTAGTTGTTAAGCATGCTTTACAGAATTGCTGCAGCTGCATGAATTTTACAGTTAATTTAGGTGGTTAAGTGCTGTGTAACTGAATTTATATGGGAGAGAGTTCACTCGGATATTCTTCACTCTGTTCCCTAAGAGCTTAAATGCTTAATTTATCCAGTTCAGCGGGGATGGGCCGAAGAGGAGAAAAGAGTAATTTAATTACAGGTGTGTATAAATACTCTACCACAATTTATAACCTCCCCAAATTTGGTGCAATTTTTAATAATTACAACATTGGAACTAAAATCTTCCAGTGCTGACCTACATCCCTCCGCTAGAAATCCTACGTTTAAACGTAGATTCTGGAATCCCCAAAAATAATCTTTTTTTTTTTTTTTTTTTAGCTATAGCTTCACCCAGACAACTTTAAAAGAGTCTTTGAAGGAAATCTCAGCTTCCTCAGCTTTATAGATCAGATTAAACACAACAAAAGGGGCTACTAAGGAATCTTCGTGATCACCTAAGGATGGTTCTCGATGAGTCGAGAAGAATCGTTCAGCCGAAAGAAGCTGAATACTCATTGAATTAACGGACAATAATAATAATAATAATAATAATAATAATAAAAGTAAAAAAGTAAAGTAATCGCCTATTTTTTTCAAGCGATCCTTACCGCTCTCTACCTCCTAATTAGGTGTCGTGGACGGAGACGACTAGAAAAATACCTTACTATAAATTTCTCATATTAACTATTAAATAAAATACAAGACCTAGACCAGGGGAATCGAACCCCTAAACCAACAATACATCTTAGCATTGCGGGTCTAGTCTCTTAACCGCCAAACATACTTTGCTATAAATTTCTCATATTAACCATTAAATAAAATCCAAGGCCTAGACACCGGGAATCGAACCCACTAAACCAACAATACATCTTAGCATTGCGGGTCTAGTCTCTTAACCGCCTAACATACTTTACTATAAATTTCTCATATTAACCATTAAATAAAATCCAAGGCCTAGACACCGGGAATCGAACCCACTAAACCAACAATACATCTTAGTATTGCGGGTTTAGTCTCTTAACCGCCTAACATACTTTACTGTAAATTTCTCATATTAACCATTAAATAAAATCCAAGGCCTAGACACCGGGAATCGAACCCCTAAACCAACAATACATCTTAGCATTGCGGGTCTAGTCTCTTAACCGCCAAACATACTTTGCTATAAATTTCTCATATTAACCATTAAATAAAATCCAAGGCCTAGACACCGGGAATCGAACCCACTAAACCAACAATACATCTTAGTATTGCGGGTTTAGTCTCTTAACCGCCTAACATACTTTACTGTAAATTTCTCATATTAACCATTAAATAAAATCCAAGGCCTAGACACCGGGGGAATCGAACCCACTAAACCAACAATACATCTTAGCATTGCGGGTCTAGTCTCTTAACCGCCTAACATACTTTACTATAAATTTCTCATATTAACCATTAAATAAAATCCAAGGCCTAGACACCGGGAATCGAACCCACTAAACCAACAATACATCTTAGCATTGCGGGTCTAGTCTCTTAACCGCCTAACATACTTTGCTATAAATTTCTCATATTAAACATTAAATAAAATCCAAGGCCTGGGGAATCGAACCCACTAAACCAACAATACATCTTAGCATTGCGGGTCTAGTCTCTTAACCGCTCGACTATCGTGACGCCTTAATAATAATAATAATAATAATAATAGTGTATTCTAGTCACTTGCGATCTAAGTAGGCTTCCAATAGATTCTTCCACCAGATTTTACTTTTATTTATTTTTTTTTTCTTGCATTATTCATTTTTAATGCAAATAATTCGAAGATCAATTAAGTAATTTTATTACAATAATAAAAAATTATTTATATCGTTGAAATGCAACCATTATTTAAACTAAACTGTAATGACTTTTGAATCATCATTAATTGAGACCAGATAAAGTAAATTGCATTTCCTGTAAAAAAATGGCTATCATGTTAAAAGGTTTAAATATAAAAGAAATAAATCTTACGGTTAGGGGGGAGAATCTTAAAAAAAAAAAGGGGAGTGCCCTTCTTAAAAAAGGGGAATTCAGCCGTTGATTAACTCCTCCCTAAATAACTTTGGGAATATGTTGAGGAGTATCGTGAGATCGCTTCTTTTTTCTTTTTTTTTTGACTTCCGCTAGCTAGCGGAAATTTTAGATAAGAGAAAGTTTTTACCGCAAATCTCAAGTTTTTTGGAGAATGGCTAAACTCCCCACAACGACTTCCTCTAACTTCCGCAAGGTTCTAAAAACACGCGCAATGCTACCAACATTATAAAGTTAGCAAAATATCACGCTGAAACGTGTTGCAGAGAACATATCCGGACAACAGTACGACTAATTTTGTGTAATTGAAATACTGGATTAGCTTCCCCCCCCTGCAGTGCTTTGAACATATCTTACGATTTTTATCGATCTTATTTATCGTATTCATGATCATATTCGTATCGATTATGTTTATTGTGTCCCTGACCGGTTTTTTAATTTTCATCCATCATTTGAGGTAGTAAAGATGAAAATTGAAATATACAATACCAACCAGGGCCGGATTTTCCTATAGGCTAACTAGGCTTCAGCCTAGGGCCCTTAAGATCAAGAAGGGCCTACATTCAAATTCGTCTTTTTTTATTTATTGTACGTGCCACATTTTTATAAAGGTTAGTACCAATAACATGTTTCATTTAACATATTGATAGATATCACAGTAGAGATGTATTTTGATATCTCTCATGTAATTTATAAACTTAAAAAAGTGAGGTGAAAGGGCCCCTCATAAGTGGAATAGCCTAGGGCCTCTTTTCATCTAAATCCGGCCCTGATACCAACAATGCCTCTTCTCTTCGCAAATCTACTCCAATTTCTCCGTACATCCTCTTGCCTACGCGTTAAGAAGGATCATCTTATTGTGGAGCTGCATTTTGAGATGCAACAAAACAATATCCATCTTTATTATGTGCTCTTAATACAGTGGAACTGTTTTACAAAGAAATTGGCATGACGTAACATCCTGTTTTTGACTAGTCAGTCGTCATCTTTGTGGGATGACAATTTAGCAATGGTTACGTGATGCGGCAATTTCTGAATTAATTTATGTGCAGTAAAATATGCATGTTAATTTTGCTCATTTGTTCACTGGAAAAAAAGAAAAATTGTAGGAAAAATTATAATAATTGGAATTTTTACTAATTAATTGTAGACTAGCCACTTCTTCACAGCATCCCAGCATTACAAAACATCACTAACTCTAAAGAGCCTTAAAGAGATAGTTGATGTACGCAACAGCATGTGTTCACCAGTAACCCACAGGCGAACTTTAGCTCATCACCATCAATCACAAAAACAATCTACTTACAGATATTTCAATGAAAAAAAAAGGTCTTAAGTTTTAAAAAAATCTTAAGATTAGGTGTTATAATTGAAAGTCGTGACAAGAGGTCATAAACAACCAAGAACGCCCCCAAATATCCTAGGATAAAGAAGTGCTGCCCTTGTAAGAATTATAAGGTTAAGCTAATCAGGGTGAGCCAGCAATGGGTGAGGGATTTAGACAGGGACGTGTCAATACCTGTCAATACCAGTTTGTATTTCTTCGTCTCCTTTAGTTTTCCCGGGCAACAGAGGGCGTTAACTACTTAGAAGGAAGTCTCCGACAATGTCGTCGATAATGTTTTATCAGCCTTCCTTCAGCTTTCCAGATGACGTGGAACAGGAAGTAACAAGAAGAGGTAAGAAAGTAATTAAAAGAAAAGAAAGAAAAATCTTTAAAGAAGACGAAAGCAGGAAAAACCATCAGAGTTTTTCTTTATTTAAATTAATTCGAGAAAAAAATTAAAGAGGGAGGAAGAAAAACCAGTCGGCCGGAAATAAATAAGAACCAAATAGGATTTTAAATAAAAAAGCTTTTTAAGAATAGACAGACTTCCTTTTTATAGCTCCCTTTGTTATAAATGGCAGGGACATCTTGTTATTCTAAGAGCGGATACTTCCAGATCAAGTAACTTCTTGTCAAACAGTCTGTATATCTTCTTTGCTATTTTTTTCTTGTGTTGGTCTTCCGTCTAGACTGCCATCAGGAAACGAGCTATTTCTTCTTTTTTTCTGGTGGGGATCATTGAAATTCTTCAAATAAATTGGAGGAGGCAAGAGCATTGGAGGCGGCAGAAGATTGGCTGGGCTTTGATGGGAGGAGGAAAGTGGGGGAGGGGAGAGAGAGACAAAGAGAGATGAGAAGACGAAGAAAGTGATAGATAGGAAGAGAGGCTTTTCCGGTTTATTCTGAAAATGGAAACAAACTTTTTCTCATTTTCCTTTACCCGCACAAATGATCCAAAATTGATAGCCAGCAAACAATAAAGCTACAGGTAGAGTTCTAAGGGCATTAAGCCCCTCCCCCCATTCCAAACAGCCTTCAAGGATTCCCATTAGCTGAAGAAATTAGGATGCTGTAAAGAAATAGGAGATGAAGAGATATGTCCTTGAACCGTCCACCCATGCCAAAAAGCCTTCAAGGATTCCCATTAGCTGAAGAAATTAGGATGCTGTAAAGAAATAGGAGATGAAGAGATTTGTCCTTGAACCGTACAACTGATGGGAAGGGTCTATTACGAGATTGTAGTTGAGGACCCATTCCTTAGACCTGGGGTTTCCAATCTGGGGGAGCGAGACGATATTCCAGGGAGTGCGAGAAAAGTCCAGGTAAATTATAGGATATTATCAATCAATCAATTATTCAATTACTTTTCATATTTTTTATTTCTCATGATGAAGATATACATTGAGCTTGTTGAGAAAACATCTCATTAGTTTTCTTTTTATTGAGTATATCTCACATCTTGGGTTGTTTTGATGTGAGCAGATCACAATAATATAAATTTCAGGGGGTGTGAGTTTCGAGTAAAATTTCTCTAGGGGGCACGGGGCCAACAAAAAATATTGGAGAACCATTGCCCTTAGAGTAAGCAGCACTCTTTCCAGTAAAGGCGGCCATTTTGGGGCAAAAGCTACCTGTCTGTACTGGTCGCGTATTGGGGAGCTATGACGTCATGCTTCCTTCAACAAAATCTTATTATTGTGGGGGAGAACTTGTGTAGTAATGAAAAGCAACCATCTTTCAATTAAATTAAACCACGTTTCAAAAAAAATTACGTCAACTGCCGCAGGAAGTAGTGACGTGAGAAAACAATAACAACAACTGAGAGAATTTAAAGAAAATAACTCCAACAAATTAATGTTCTGCCATTACTTTAAAGCAACAATTGTTGCGATCGTACATCAGACAAGAGAGACGTTGGCTGGCTCCCCCTGCTCTTGCCCAGTTCCGGGCAGAACTTCAAAGAAAACGGAAAGTCTATTAACCCAAGTGAGAAAGGGTAGGTAATTCCTCCTCCCAAGTAGGGACACAGTTCGCTTGACTTTCAAGTATTCCTTTGTCCAAGACTCAAACTACTTCCGCTCCTTGTAAACAGGAAGTAATCGCTCCTAGCAGCAGCAGAGTGAAGATAATTTCACACACATCCTTCGGCCATATTATTAACAGAAAGCTTTTTGTATGTGTGCGGGGAGTGGGGTGAATCTAAGGAGAAAACACAATAAAGGTGAAAATTACACGAAGACAATGGAATTCTTGCGTTTATATACACTGATTAGTAGGGAACGGATTCGTATGTATTTACATATTTTTTTCTAGGCAATTTACAGACGTTTTTCAACTTGAAGTATTCATACTGACACTTTTTAAGCCGTTTGAGTCTACTTTTATTTCACATATTTCTACATATTTGGATGTTATCGCATATTTATACATATTTGATTAAAATAAATAAATATTTCTACATATTTAATCAAAATATGTACATATTTTTTCATATTTTTCATTTTGGGCATATTTTCATAATTGGGAGGTGGTTGACAGGAACTGTGAACCACAGACTGTAGGGCTGTGAATCACAGTGGGTACAATGGTTATTGTAATTTACACAGAATGCTGCTAAACAGTGACGGGCACTTGTTAGTTCTTTGAAGTTATCTGACGTTGTCTGTTCTTTCAGCTCGTTCGTTGAAGTGTCCAATTCATTTCGTTCGGTCACTTAGTGTATTCTTTTCTGACAATTGCATATTTCTTGCACAAGCCCCTGAGTAACTTGAGTCCCAAAATGTTCGACTGACAGAAAACGTGTCCAACGTTAAAAAAGACATCGAAAAGTTGGAAGGAATACCTGGGAATAAGGGAGATCTGATCAGATCAAAACTGTTAGAAGTACTGAGCAAGAACAAAGGGTGGGAGACGATCTGCCAGATTTCTGATATTATCAGTGGAACAGAAGTCACCTCAGAACATCGTGTACCCTTTACAACCAACGAGATAACTTCTTTCAGCAAGGCACCTATAACATCTGTAGATGTTGAACGATCTTTTAGTCGTAACAAGTCCATCTTACGCCCAGATCGTCGTCACTTTACGTTCCAACATTTGAAATTTCATGTGGTTGCAAACAATTTCGAATAGTGAAGTTTTAAAAATTGAAAATTTAACACATCTTTTTATGAATAGTAAAAATGTTCTTTGTTGTATAAATCATTATAACTTGTAAAAACAAATTACTTTGTTCCTAATAAATTATTATAAATTGTTAAAATGTTCTTTTCTTGAATAAATAATTATAACTTGCCCCCCCCACAAAAATTCCATTTTCATAAAAAAAAATGTCCATTTTACTTAAATATTCCAGAAAATATTTTAAGAAAATCACATATTTTCCACATAATTGACGAAAATAAATGCATATTTTAATTAAATATTTGGCATTTTTAAATACATAAAAATCCGTTCCTTACTGATTACAAATGGCCGCTGTCCAACCTTATAATGCCCTATAAGTAAAAGCCTATTTTTCAGGCCGGATTTACGTCCAACTACCAAATTAGGTGTCGTGGACGGAGGCGACTAGCAAACATACTTTACTATATATTTCTCATATTAACCATTAAATAAAATCCAAGGCCTAGACACTGGGGAATCGAACCACTAAACCAACAATACATCTTAGCATTGCGGGTCTCGCCTCTTAACCACCTAACATACTTTACTATAAATTTCTCATATTAACCATTAAATAAAATCCAAGGAATAGACACTGGGGAATCGAACCCACTAAACCAACAATACATATTAGCATTGCGGGTCTCGCCTCTTAACCGCCAAACATACTTTACTATAAATTTCTCATATTAACCATTAAATAAAATCCAAGGCTTAGACTTGGGGAATCGAACCCACTAAACCAACAATACATCTTAGCATTGCGGGTCTCGCCTCTTAACCACCTAACATACTTTACTATAAATTTCTCATATTAACCATTAAATAAAATCCAAGGAATAGACACTGGGGAATCGAACCCACTAAACCAACAATACATATTAGCATTGCGGGTCTCGCTTCTTAACCGCCAAACATACTTTACTATAAATTTCTCATATTAACCATTAAATAAAATCCAAGGCTTAGACACTAGAGAAACGAACCCACTAAACCAACAACACATCTTAGCATTGCGGGTCTAGTCTCTTAACCGTTCAGCCAAAGTGGCGCCTATATAATGCCCTTGATACTAATGCCCTTTTTATAAACAAAGCAGAACAACAAATACCAGTAAATCAACTCAAATTCTAAGATTAGACCAAAAAAAAAAAAAGATGGAAGCGGATGTTGGTGGTTTAGGAATGAGGAAGTTAGGGAATATTATTTTATCGCTAAATAAAAAAGAACACTGCGCATATTGTTCACTTATTAAAATCCGCCATTGTCTTAACATTATTTGCATATGGTTGTCACTTAACAACATTAGACTTGTTTTTACCAATTGCTATTCACCCCTTTATCTGTAATTTATCTCAGCTGTTAGTAACTCTCAAATCTCCAAACATTAAGACTCATAAACTATCCTAGAACGTCCTTGAATTCTCGGGATCCAATTTTTAAATTACGGGAATAAATCAATTCATTTCTTTGCAGGCAAAGATACACTAAAATAGTGTTTAGTTAGATTAAGCAAGTGTTAAGTTACAAAAAAATATTTAAGCATACCCTACTGAAACTCGTAACCATTCATCCTAATATATATTTAAAGCCAAACAAAGAAGTACCCATCTATAAATACGCACGCCAAAGAGATTAATGCATAGAACATAATTGAGCGCCAGTCTGTCTGTACTTAAAGCTTACATAGTGCTCATTAGTAAGCTGTACTAATTTAGAAGCACAACTATCTGTCTCGCCAGTGTAGCTCCTCTGCTAGCCGTGCATATATATCCCTTTATTTATTCTCTTAACTTATACAATCTTCCCCCAACTGAAACATTAACCATAGAATTAATTTATAACCTACCTATACTTAACAAAAACTTACAGTTTAAAAAGTTAAGTATAAGGGTTGATTAAACGCCAAAAGGTACACAAATCAGCAAGTACCCAACATTTCATTAATACTTCATTGATATTATTTAAGTAATTTTACCGCATTAATTTTCATTAATATTTTTTAAGAATTTATTAGATGTCACATACCCTTATGCTGGCCATTTTCATCTACAAAATATTTGTTCAAGTAGCACACCATTTAACTTAGATTGACTGTAATATCTATTTATCTATAATAATCAAACTATTAATTACAGGTGAAAAAGAAAACGTTATAAAAATAAAAAAATATGAGGCTTAAAAATTCAAAAAAATTTTTAAAAAATGCTTACACCAACATACATCAGTGATTTTGTTTATTTATTTTTATTTTTAAATAAAAATCGTCGGTTTAAGTTCATTCTTCGATTAAAGTAATTGTTATTTTATGTAGTAGTCAATCTGGCTTTATCGTAAATAATATAGTTGTCTTCAATTACATTCTCCATCTAGGTGTTCTTCCCACAATGTTGTGTATATGTAATATAAAGTAAATAAGATATGCATATTTTTAGGACAGCTAATTATTCCAGTATTTTACTATAAGTAAAATTAGGGGAACTAAATTAAATTACAATTGAGAAATGAATATATAATTTTGAATAATCTACTTGTTATTAACTGTGTGTCATTGTGCTCACGAATATTTCGGTAAGACGAATTCAAGACTGAAATATTGTTTTAAATCCTCCGTGATTCAAATTTAAACAGTAGCCGACTCTAAATTTGTCTTTTTCTAATTTAACATGCATGTATATGTGACAACTTCAGAATAAAGGGCACATTAAAGAGAAATCAGAAGAATAATTTGGAATAGAGTTAAAATAAAGTACCTATTTATACGAAGATATAATATACATTTTATCACAATTATAACTATTATGAATGAACTGGCCAGCATAAGGGTATGTGACATCTAATAAATTCTTAAAAAATATTAATGAAAATTAATGCGGTAAAATTACTTAAATAATATCAATGAAGTATTAATGAAATGTTGGGTACTTGCTGATTTGTGTACCTTTTGGCGTTTAATCAACCCTTATACTTAACTTTTTAAACTGTAAGTTTTTGTTAAGGAGATTTTTGTACCTTTTGGATAGATTTTCCTTTTTGTCTATTAGCAAAGTTACGCCTGCTTTACAGATTTTTTTAAAATTTGGAATAAGCTATTCTATCATTATAACCTGATAAGGTGTTAAATCGGAACCGTAATTACCACTAGAGAGATCTTTTTAAAGAATGGTTATAGTTGCGGTCCCCAAACCATCCTCAATAACCATTTTTTGGAGAAAGCGTTTTGAATAAAATAGGAAGGTATTTGTACGTAAATAGCAAAATTAAACTGCGATTTCAGTACTTCCTTTTAAGAGGAGCAAGAAAAATAAACTGCGATTACAGTACTTCTCCCTAAAAGGCAAAGATTTTGAATCGAACGACAATTCATTGATGTAAATCGGTTCACTCATTGATAATTTTAACGATTGCAGTACTTCCTCTTAGTAGGTGTAAGAGCATGATGGCACTTCACAGCCACGTAGAGGAGCTTTAATCACTTCTTCGTGCTAAATTTTATCAAAATCGGACTAAGCTTTGTAGAAATATTGGTAATAATAGTTTTAGAAAGGGACTTATTTGGGTGGGGCGAACTCCCCTCCTTATGAGGCATAGCGTCGAGACTTTTAAAGTACAAATCTGTACAAAATTTCGATTCGAATGACACTTCATTCATGAAAATCGGTTCACGTGTCGATAATTTGAAACGATTGCTATACTTCCCCTTAACAAGTGTAAGAGCAGATCGTCGCTTTATTGTTAGGTAGGGGAGCCCTAACCCTATCATCCTACCAAATTTTATCAAAATCGGGCCACGATTTACAGAGTAATTAGTAATAATAATTTTGGAGGGGGCCTTACATAAAGGGGGCTAACTCCTCTCCCATTCGATGCACAGGGCCGAGACCCCCAAAAGGCACATCTACATAAAATTCCCAATCGAATGACACCTCATTCATGAAAATCGGTTCACGCGTTTAGGCGCTACGTTGTTTACAAAAAAGGTAACAACAAGAACAACAAGAACAACAAGAACAACAAGAAGAAGAAGAACAAGAACAAGAACATTTTTTGAAAAAGCGGTTTTTGCTCATTTTCGGCAACTTTTTTCTCGAAACCTATTAGATCTGGGTGGTTGCAAAAAAATTACAGTTATGAAGGAGGGTTTGGAGTAAGATTTAAAGAAAATTTGGGAATTTTATCTTTTATAGAAAAAGAGAAAAAAATTGTCAAAGTTGGGTGTTTTTCAACGTTACGCTTTTTCGTGCAGTTTTTGATGGTCAACCCTTATACAACTGTCCTACCGGACAGTTTTAATAACAAAGTGGGAGGTTATTACTAGTTGTGTATCCACTAATTGGCCATGTAATACGTACACAGAGCAAAGAGGAATATAAATATTAGAATTGAAAATGTGGTTGGCTCCTCCAGTGCTGGATAATATCTTTCGATTTAATCCTGTCGTAGCATGCATGTTTATTTTACCCTAGACCGGTTTTGGATTTTCATCCATCTTCAGATGTAGATTCATTAGTTTGGTTGTAGAGATTTCTACTTCATTTACGTTATCTCATATTGACTCAATAAAACAATAGACATGCCTGCTACAACAGATAACATAAAATCATAGATCTAAGTAAAAAGTATTAAATAAAAAGCAAGCTAGATCTGGAGAAACGAACCCACTAACCAACAATACATCTTAGCATTGCGGGTCTAGTCTCTTAACCGCGTAACATATTTTACTATAAATTTCTCATATTAACCATTAAATAAAATCCAAGGCCTATACCAGGGGAATCGAACCCACTAAACCAACAATACATCTTAGCATTGCGGGTCTAGTCTCTTAACCGTCTAACATACTTAACTATAAATTTCTCATATTAACCATTAAATAAAATTCAGGGCATAGACCAGGGGGAATCGAAACCACTAAACCAACAATACATCTTAGCATTGCGGGTCTAGTTCTCTTAACCGCCTAACATACTTTACTATAAATTTCTCATATTAACCATTAAATAAAATCCAAGGCCTAAGACCGAGAATCGAACCCTCTAAACCAGTGATTCCCAAAGTGGTCTATATCGACCCCTAGGGGTCTATGACAACCTGCAAGGGGTCTACCTCAGCGCAAAAAAAATTTGGGGGTCCATGAAATGAAAATGGGGGTCCACGATAGTGGATCTCAACACATACACTGATAGAACCTATTTACTTACATCATACTATCTTATAATATCAAAACATATTCAGCGCTGTTATCAATCTCCTAACGAAAAAAAGAAACAGGCTGGACATCATTAGCCGAGGAGATTTAAGATTAACCCTTACAAAATTGACGCCAAATGTTGATAATTTATTATTAAAGCATCAGGTTCATCCTTCTCATTAAAAATATTGACTTATTGCTTATGTTATTTTATTTATAGTTTATTTTATGTTTATTCAATGTTACGTACATTTTACATAACAGATACAAAATTTTATTTTGAGTAGTTTTAATTTAAATTCAATTAATAAATGTATAAATTAACATGTGTTTTTACTTTAAGTTTTTAACACTAAACTTCACTACAGTTAGAAATTTACAGGAAATCAATATCAGGTAAGTAGGGGGTCTACCCAACACGGAAAAACATGGCAAGGGGTCTACGACACAAAAAAGTTTGGGGAACTCTGCTCTAAACCAACAATACATCTTAGCATTGCGGGTCTAGTCTCTTAACCGTCTAACATACTTAACTATAAATTTCTCATATTAACCATTAAATAAAATTCAGGGCATAGACCAGGGGGAATCGAAACCACTAAACCAACAATACATCTTAGCATTGCGGGTCTAGTTCTCTTAACCGCCTAACATACTTTACTATAAATTTCTCATATTAACCATTAAATAAAATCCAAGGCCTAAGACCGAGAATCGAACCCTCTAAACCAACAATACATCTTAGCATTGCGGGTCCTAGTATCTTAACCGCTCGGTAGATCTAATTTGAACTTTCAAGCAATTTTTTTTAAACCGTATTTTGAGTTATCTAGAGGCGGACTTTTTTAAAAACAAACTTTCCCATTTTTCGTAAAAAAACAAGTTCTTGTTACATCAAGCCCAAACACAGAATTTATGCTGAAGATGGTGGGATATGGATTAACATATATAATTTAAACAATTGCTGATTTAAAAAAAAACAAAAAAAAACATCAATTTTAGTTAACTCATTGAGGCCAGCAACTTCATCATGTGCAACTTCGATTGTCAATCTGATAGATCGATCATTCTAGCATTGGAAGGATAAGCATTGGCATTACGTCAGCATTACTGGCGTGCCCAGGATATTGGTATTAACTTCAACCAACTCTACCAACCAAACTCCCCTGAGGATATACTGTGCCAGACTGTACCCAAACGGAAACATCTGCAAATACCACAGCCAACTTTGTGTAGGAGTATTGGAGATGTAGGTTGGTATATATAGCTTACACGATTGCCAACTTGTTCCGCCCGATTTCCCCCCCCCCCTGCTATACAAACACACAATGTTGGCTAAAAAGTACAAATATAGTAACATAATTTAGCGATGAAAATTGCGTTTATGCTAATGTAGAAGCGTGGGCTTTAGATTTATGGCTTCATCAAGGTAGTTCAGAAGTTTTCTACGCTACGAATACAAATAATGAAGGGCTTAGCTATATAAATAATTTAAAATATAATTCTAATTTATTGTAATAAAGTAAATATCTTAAGAAACACTTACGTAAGATTTTATCTTACGACGATAAGTGTTAAATTTTCTTAAGATTGTTTTCTCTTGCTGTCAGTAAATTGAAAAATTATGTTTAGATTTTCTTGTTGGATCGTTAAATTTAAACTGTAAGGTTTCTCAGAACATGAATTTTATGATCATAACGCAGAACATTTTCTTATCCTGGAGGCTACAGCTTACCCACATAAAGTAACCATGCTACGCTACTGATTCTCGTAGATGATTTCATGAACAAAAGTTCCAAGCTTTCTGCGATTTTTCATCTTTATCCAGTATTCACTCTCTCTAACACACAAAAGCGTTCGTGATCAAAAGTTGAAGAGTATTTAAAAAAATATATATTTTTATTCTCAGAAGACCGGAAATATTTTCGGTCAGAATTCTGCTCGATCGCAATTCCATTGAGAGCAGGATAGCAGCAATAATAGGAGCTAGGTAAGGTTTTACAAAATACATCCCTTTTAAACAGGAAACCAAGTTGCCTTATTTAATGGGACGGATTCCCTATTTCAATTAGATAGCCAACATGATGGGATCTCAGTTTCAAAGACACACAATACCACACAGCTAGTAAAACCACTCTTAAATGAGAAATCTTGCTAAAATGAACTCGAATAGATGTGCCCAAGAATGGAAACAGATTAGTTAGAAATAAAACAGGGAATTCAAGTCGTAATTAACATCAAGGGCTGAGACCCACTGGATAATCCTTTTTTTGGGATGTGGTGGGAGGGGGTAATCAGCAACCAACCATAGAGCGACCTGTCCAAGCTGGTCCACTAATCAAGCTCACCAGGACGACGTCATCAACCCTCTCTAATCCTTTCTCTCCTGTTTTCAAAAAAAAAAGCTCTCGGATTGGATTTTCTTTGAGTCCCCCTATTTTTTCTTTTTTTTTTGGTCATCGTTTATTTTTGGGATTAATTAATCCAGATTTTGTTAGTTACCTTGAAATTTCAATCTTCTCAGTCAGGGAGAGATCAGAGATTCTGTGTTGTGATTCAGAGCTTTACTAGCTAGGTGGATGATCCATGATGATGTTTTGGATACAAATCAAGTGATTGTAGCTGGTGACTTCTTGACTGACTTGATTTACTGTTTGTAAATTAATATTCACGTTATACTTATGTCTTTTTTCTGTAGATAACATTTTACTGTAGGGTGACGTAATAGTGATTATTGTGACGTGCACAATGGCTGTATTTTCTTTTCTATAATTTATAAAACTCTCATTTTGTTTTCCATATTCTTTTCTCCAGATGCTGTGAAGTGTATCCCATATATATGAGTGATTATACAGTCGTTCTCTTGTTGGGTGCACCGTGCACACATTATAAGCATGCAAGATCTTCACATAACAAAGCACAGATCAAAAATTTATAGCAGGAACCTCCAGCAGCTGGAGAGATGTCTGGACCAGAACCTAGTAAAGACGACTTCAATTGATAGGCGAGGGTCCGCCATTGGATGGCTACTTCTTTATGTGGTATCTGACAGCGACGCAGTACCATCTATTGTTATAAATTATGCCAGGAGTAAATTTCAAAATAAAGAAAGAAAAACAAAAAAAAAGTTAAGGGATCTACTTAGACGAAGGCAGTTAAAAGAAAAACTAGTTAAAACTGTTTTCAAGAAAAAAAAGAAAACCGGAAATGTGATCGAGTACACACACACACAATGTGTAAGTACCACTTCTTTGGAGAGGAAGCCTTTAAATAGGGACTTCCGGTGCAAACTAAATATAGAGAATCTGACACACGATCGTAATACTTCCGTTCTTACCTAGTGACGTTAAAAAAAAAAAAAAAAACCATTTGATTATTTAGAAACAAGAGAAGTTTTTGGATATTTGGATATAATGTAAAGATATTATATTATCTAGGCCAAGGATTACAGCTGACGGGCGCTACATCCACAGCCATGTGTTATTTATATTTCTAGTGCGAATATTTTTTATTTATAAAAACTTATTAACATTTCTTTATCTACGAAGAAAAAAAAAAAAAAATTGTGACAGCTTTTAAGCCCAATCTGGTCCAGAACATGGAATATGGCCGAGGATAAACCAGATGAGATTTGGCTTAGTAAGTTACAAAAAAAAAAAAAAAATAATTAAATTAAAACCAACCAACCAGAAAATTACACAAGCTTTAAACATTTATTAAGTTGGCAATGACAACCTAGTCTCCAGTTTTAGCCTAACCTAGCCTAACCTAACCCTGTAGACAAATCCTAGAATATCTGCTAATACGTCCTTTTACCCTTAAAAGTCCTCTGAGTTAATAATGAATTTCTCTTCGAGTCAGAAAAATTAGAACCAAATTTTCGAATTAAAAAAAAAATTCTGTTAACCGGAAGTGTTGCTTTTTTCAGTATTTCAGAACTGATTTTTCAATATTTGGAGATTTTCATAAAAAAAAGGCACATAAATTTCTCATATTAGCCATTAAATAAAATCCAAGGCCTAAGACTGGGGAATCGAACCCACTAAACCAACAATACATCTTAGCATTGCGGGTCTAGTCTCTTAACCGCCTAACATACTTCACTATAAATTTCTCATATTAACTATTAAATAAAATCCAAGGCCTAGACACCGGGGGAATCGAACCCACTAAACCAGCAATACATCTTAGCATTGCGGGTCTAGTCTCTTAACTGCCTAACATACTTTACTATAAATTTCTCATATTAACCATTAAATAAAATCCAAGGCCTAGACACCGGGGGAATCGAACCCACTAAACCAGCAATACATCTTAGCATTGCGGGTCTAGTCTCTTAACCGCTCGGCTACCGTGGCGCATACAGTTTTATTTAAAACATTTTTCCCGGAAAATTCGATTAGAGGAACTTCCGGAAGGGGGATGAATTGCGATAAAAGGAAGTCGAGTGAATTTTCAATATACATTTTTTTCAATTCGATAACCACTTTATTATACTACATTGCAACAGTAAGGGAAATCGACAATCAGACAATCAACACTCTCTCAGAG
Source organism: Rhodnius prolixus (assembly GCF_049639745.1). Lineage (NCBI taxonomy): Eukaryota > Metazoa > Arthropoda > Insecta > Hemiptera > Reduviidae > Rhodnius > Rhodnius prolixus. Next base: position 64,734,742 of record NW_027411592.1, on the reverse strand, counting down.
ATAAATCCCAATGGCTTGGGGGGGGAGGGCTATAAATAGAATTCTGGCTCAGTAGGTGAAGGATTCCTTGGCCGATAGATAGATAGATCGCTAAATATGGAAACTTGCAGAAGAAGAAGGGTGAACCGGTGCAGAAGAAGAAGGGTGAACCGGTATGTTGGTACTCTTGCATGCACTCAAACCTCTGCATGCGTCTGCACAGTCACAATTATTGTGGCGTAGTTTAATTAGCGATTTTGTGTCAGTTTTATGATTTCCAGTTTTCACCGGAAGTGTCCATTTGTAGGCTAATGTGTGTGTGAGAGAGAGAGAGAAAAGTGGATTTCGGAAAATCTTGCCCTCACTCTCTCCCCCTCACCCTCTCTCTCTCTCTCTCTATCTCACTGTGGGTGTACGAACAAGTGGAAATAAGTCTTAAACACAAGTTTACAACTTCCGGGAGCGCAATTTTTGTTTTGCTTAGTTAAAACCAGACCCTCTACTTTACCCAATCGAAATATAATTAGGTTTCCTTTTCAGCGCTTTTCCGTTTCAAAAACACACAAAAAACTACATTTCCTAATAACCACCTTCTTTTTTTCCGATCCGGGAAATCCTCAAAATGGATATTTCTAGTGAGAACTTGATATCGTAAACTTTGACATGATCGCAACGTTTACAAAAAAAAAAAAAAAAAAAATAAAACGTAAAATAAACATTAATGCTTTGTTTCAAATAAAGGAAAAAAAATTGAAAATGTAACTTAGGTACCTCTGACGATGGTAGGAAGTCCGAAAGCGTCAGGGAGGGGTACAATAAACATCCGTGTTACGATGGATAAAATCTAAAGAAAGTAAAAAGCCTTTATGGTCATGCCGTTTAGAACGACACAGATCACCCTCTTGGTCCATATCTCCAATCTAGCTCCAGCATCTTATTAAACTTTACCCTAACCAGTTATCTAAATTTACCAGGAAGAGAGAGTTCAAAAAAAAGAAAATAAGTTAACGAGGCAGTAAAGAATCTGTTAACAAGGCGGTATGACAAAATGATAAGAAAAAACAATAACAAACTACAAACTGAAAAAGGAAAAAAAACAGAATAACTAATTTGTTACGGTAAAAGTGTTGGTTAAGAAAGGAAAGCTTGCTCCAGTTAACAATTGAAAAACTATTCAAGTGGAAATCCTGGAAAAAAAGGAAGAAAAATACCGGCGAGCGGTTAGAGTAATGGATATGTAATAAGGATAGCAGTTTTCCACAGCGTTTTTCCATTTACGTCTTCTTTTTTTTAAAACAAAAACAGATTTTCTAAAGCCCTAAATTACCTTGAATAGTCCACTCTTTATTCCTGGTTTCTGCAACACTGGGAGCACCATGTTGTTGGTAAGATGGTATGTGGTCACGTGGATCACGTGATTAGAAGGAAGTTGAAAATGCATGGGTTAGGTCCGCCGCCATGCTGGATGATATCGTTCGAGTTTATCCGTTGCTGTAGCCGTAATTTATCCGTAATTTATTGTAACCTGACCAGTTTCGACATCCATCCATCATGAGGGGTTGATTAAACAGTTTCGTGTCTTGCTGACTAAAAAGATTAGAAGAAGACTAAAGCATGAGACCCCTTGGTTAAGCATAGTAGACGTCAGAATATCAATAAGAAACCGACGAATCTGATGATGCATGAATAGTCGAAAACGGTCAGAAAGTGGAAACACAAAAAGTGCGCGCTGTGACGGATACAAAAAAAAAAAAAACTCAACGAGATATTGTCCATCACTGAAGTACCCAGCCCAATCTTTGAGGATTAGGGATACTTAGCTCTGAAGGTCCAGGTGTTTTCACTGTTCTATTGGATGCGCAACTATAACGTCTTTTAGAACAACCTTCGCCAATTTGAGGACTGCCCCAAACACCTGTGATGTTCTTAAGATTAAATCCACCACAACCTAAAAAAAAAAAAAATTGCCCTAAAATGTTGACAGAAGTCCTTTGGATCGATCGATATTTTTAACACATGGAAATTACGATCGATATTCATAACCCTTGGAAATTACGATCGATATTCGTAAGCCTTGGAAATTACGATCGATATTCTTAACCCTTGGAAATTATGATCGATATTCGTAACCCTTGGAAATTACGATCGATATTCATAACCCCTGGAAATTACGATCGATATTCGTAACCCTTGGAAATTACGATCGATATTCAATTCATAACCCTTCGAAATTATGATCGATATTCGTAACCCTTGGAAATTACGATTGATATTCAATTCATAACCCTTCGAAATTATGATCGATATTCGTAACCCTTGGAAATTACGATTGATATTCGTATCCCTTGGAAATTACGACCGATATTCGTAACACTTGGAAATTACGATCGATATTCGTAACCCTTGGAAATTACGATCAATATTCTTAACATATATGGTTTATATAATTCGAGATAACAGGAAGTAAAATGAGTTTTAGGGGCGGAAACAGCTGACAGTTGACGTGAAATTCAATAATTCAACCATCCAGATAAAGAAGTGTGCTGCAATTGGCTACTTCTTCTTGAAGCGAAAGAATCAAATACCAAAATTAAGAAGTGAGGACTTCCTGTGAAACTTTTTTGAAGAGGGGAAAGGAAAGAAGGACGACAAATGCGGAAGCTGAAGAAGAATATTACGCACAGTAATCTGTGTGCATAAGAACAACAGTTATTGAATTATTGGATGTCCAAAATAAAATAGAAGTCCTCCCATCCCTCGTACAAAGTTCCTGCAAACTTTGGGGCTAGTTAAATCGATTATCTCTTGAGATCTGGGGCGAAAACTACCGAGTCTTTAGAGGAAAAATAGCTGAGCTAAGGGGGATTCCTTTATCAGATGCAGCAGCAGAGTACAGCATCTGCACTTTTTCTCACGCTAACTAAATTTCTCTGCTTTATCTTCTTCATCTCAACAAGGTAATCTTCAAATCTTCTTCACTCAGCATCTATTTTAACCGTTTTTTAGCATCTCAAGTCACAACGCGCGCACGCCCACAACAAATGTGCATCATCACAATTAGAATTCACTCCAAAGAAGATGAATTCATTCATTTATATAAATATATACTTTCACTGGGACAATACTGCATTTACTCGTTTAATCATCACTTCTTGTTTTTCTATTCACCCAACTATAACGAATCTAACAAGACGTAAAAAACCACGCTTGCGCACAATGACGTTTGATTTATACAGTGTATTTTCACCAAGAGAAGAAAGTGATTCGAAACGTGTCACTTGGCGTTTGAACAGTAAAAAATGCTTGGTGCTTGTCACTTACGATAGAATTCCCTCACAATAGGATTGTTATTCGAAGACTGAATCACTTAACAGAATTCTTAACAGCACGTAATTTTTTTTTTTGTCAAAAAAAGCGTGCAAATTTCCAATAAGTTTAAGTTCACACCGAAAAAGCGTTGCGGTCCGCTGAATACGAGAAAAAATAATTCTACCAACAAATTGGTCTATATCCGTCTATTAGGCGCCACGGTAGCCGAGCGGTTAAGAGACTAGACCCGCATTGCTAAGATGTATTGTTGGTTTAGTAGGTTCGATTCCCCCTGGTCTAGGCCTTGGATTTTATTTAATGGTTAATATGAGAAATTTATAGTAAAGTATGTTAGGCGGTTAAGAGACTAGACCCGCAATGCTAAGATGTATTGTTGGTTTAGTGGGTTCGATTCCCCTGGTCTTAGGCCTTGGATTTTATTTAAATGTTAATATGAGAAATTTACAGCACAGTTTGTTTGCTAGTCGCCTCTGTCCACGACACCTAATTGGTAGTTGGACGTAAAGCCCCACCTGAAAAAATAGGCGATTACTTTACTTTTTTTTATATTACTTTAGTCGGAAGGCTATCTCTGAGAATGTCTAAAAATTCAAGCTGTTCTAGGGTATCTCCACTGAGGAGTAAAATATTTTTTCTCAATATTGAATTATTTTTTAATCAATTATTAAAAACAGCACAATTAAATGTGTAATGTACATTTCAATGAAATCTGAATTCACTTCATCACGAACATTCAAAACTACGTGGCCATCAAAGTGCAAGATTTCGACGTAACATTCCTCCCTAATTATGGTCGAGCTACTATTAATTGAGATCATAACTTGAATGTAACTCTATCATCTGTTTAGATCAAGTCTTTAGCTCCGATAGTAATGCCGTATAAGCTCCGTAATGCCATACCAACGGACAAGCACTGGACCACCAAGCCAGATGTAGATGCCACCCCCCCCCCCCCCATTCGAAGCTGATGGCCAATAAAAATGCCCTCAATGATTTAATGCCCAGTATAAAAAACATACTTCTAATAATGAGACTGTAATAGTAATAAACAAGTTATAAGCAAACAAATACATCCGCTGCGGATGATTTCCTTGACAACAGCTAACCAATAAATTAAATGGTCTTTTAAGTATCCTCCCCAACTCTAATTAGCCAGAATGAATGTACGAAACGAACTGGAGCCTAGAACAAGACGCTGAAAAAACTAGATTTCGTGTTCGACTGGTCTAAACCTGAATTCTTTTGTTGTTCTTAGAACGTTCTTGAAGCGTAAGACAAGATGTTCGCCCCCACAAAAAAAAAAATTCTTTAGTTCCTCCCCCTTAATAAGACCCCATAAAACAAATGTTCACAGATAATTAGTAAATTTATTAAATTTACTAATTTGAAAAAACTGGCTGACCGGAAATAAACCTTTTGATCAATAGATTTTCCGGTACTTCCAGATTTTCTCGAAACCAGCTGATACGATTACGATAACTTGGTACAGTAGCTCTCTATAACCTTTACTTGGAACATTTAGGCGTCACGGTGGCCGAGCGGTTAAGAGGCTAGACCCGCAATGCTAAGATGTATTGTTGGTTTAGTGGGTTCAATTCCTCTGGTCTAGGGACTTGGATTTTATTTAATGGTTAATATGAGAAATTTATAGTAAAGTATGTTTGCTAGTCGCCTCGTTCACGACACCTAATTTGGTAGTTGGGCGTAAAGCCCGCCTGAAAAGTAGGCTTTTTACTTGGAAAATTTTTCCCCCTAAAATCGAATTAAAGGAAAGTGGTAAATTCGATTTTTCCTTCTAAATTGCCATTTTGTGGAAAAATTTTTCAAGTTCACCTTTAAACGGGATTTGAACGAGTTATTCAAAATAAGTATAAAGTAAAATTCCTCATAATTCGGAAGTTAACACTCTTCTCAATAGATTCCTCCAATTTTCTCGAATGTGGTATATAAAGATTTTCTGTAAATTTCGTTCACATAAACATTTATAGCTTTTTATTTTTTTAGTTTTTCCGGGAGACAATAGTTTTCAGGGTTGTTCTCGGAGAAATATTGGAATAGGCTTTCCTGTAAGATTGCATTTCAGTGTAATGTACGGTTATAAGTAGTGTAATGTTGGTGAGCATTTATTATACCTCAAATACTCGTAGTTACGACTGTGAGAATAGTAGTAAGAGGACGTCGTGTGAGTGTGTGCACCAGGTGGTTCTACGATCTCAGAAAGAGGCGGAAGTACCACTTGTTCAGCTACAGGCGATCTTAAATTTTGTTTCTTCCGGTAAAAAAAAAAGAAAAAAAATAGGAAGCTTTGCATGAAAGCAACATTTCCTTTTACGAGCGATGAAGTAAAAAATAATTCGCAGTTTATTTTTCCAAGAGCATCTTCAAATCTAGGTTAGAGCGCCGCTGACGATCAGACCATGGAGCAGTGAGGACACAATCACCGCAGCATTGAGCAAGGTTTAGGCTGTAGTAGGCTTCCGGGGGGGGGTGAAGAGGTGGCTTGACTCCTGGATACACTGTTGCTCCACTCAGTCACCCAGCGAGATGGTGGGAGCGTCTAGAGGAGGATTGGCTGCTATAGAACCCAGAAACGGGGGCAGACAACACAGATCCCCGGGAACGGGGTCATTCACCTTGACTATATTCACCGCCTCTCCCAGGGACTTGCCATTTCTATATCACTAAAGCCTTCCTTTCCCTACACTGCCCCCAATCTGTGAGAGACCCCGCCCAATTGCCTCATTGCCTCTCTCTCTTTTGCCACCCCCAGACTGAGCATGCGCACGCGCTCGCCAACAACCATCAAACTACCCATAAACCCCTCTCCACCTCCATCCATACTAAAAACCTTCCTCCTCACTTTTTCCTTATTTTCTAAAAAAAAATATCATATTCTGTTTCCTGTGCCCCTGTCTTCACCCAGGCATAGCACAGGTTCCCTGTTAATACGACACATATATGTTCGAAGATTTATTGCGTTTTACTCTTGATATTTTCCAGGACGAGAAAATGTCCCACTTGGGTTTTCTTGTTCCAGAAACTGATTACCAAACTCCTAGTGGAAACATTTATTTCGATTAAGCCCTCCCGTCGATCTGTGCATTAAGAGAACGCTTCCCAAATCACCCTCTCCTCACAGCTCTACCCACATGGAATCATCCGAATCTTATGAACACACCCTCCTATTGTTGTCGACTTGTTTTTTCTTTTTATTTCGTCTGATAGATTGGTTGCATTCAGGAAACAATTCATTGGTGGACGGACTTTTCTTAACCATAAAGATGAACTGCGTAAAAAAGCCTGGAGTGATGATAACAATCAACCAAAGATTACTTCAGAACAATGGACCACTAACTGCATTGTCCTGTTTTTGTCGTTTAAGTTGCTTTGATTAGCGGAAGTAACCGATTGATTGTCACAGAATAATTAAGAAGAGCATAATTGCTTTTCGATCTACAACACTAAGGTCAGTCTGCCGAAAGAAATCCTCTTCAAGCACCTTAATCCTTTCTTAAAACAACCGTTATACTGACCCTAGTATTAATATCAATCTTTGTCCCCCCATTTAATTTAAACATACGCAGTCAACATCTAAGATCATTCCCGCCAAGAGAATATTAAGTCAGTAAAAGACTGGGTTCTCTCGTTTCACACGACCATTATCCATCATTGGGCAGTTGTAAAAAGCACCTAAGAAAAGAACATCTTAGAGTTAGCCGCTGGATTCGAACCCCGAGATCCTCACGAAGGCATCAGTACGTTAACCACATAGCTAGCTATTTAAAACTATCCGATAGGAGTTCTATAAGGACTGAGGCTAAATTTAGAAGCGTTTCAAATTCCTTCAAATTTTCAACCATTAAATCCCTCTTCGTAATCATCAGACTTTCTTTACCGAATTGTAGAGAAAACATAGCTCTATAACTGACATGAATTGTATTGTTTTAGTCATAATAGTTGACGAGATATAGGAGGTTCATGTTTAGAGATTTTCAAATACCCACAAATTTCAAACCTTAATATCTCTTCTTGTAATCATCAGATTTTAATGAATTCTTTACCCAATTGTAGAGAAAACATAGCTCTATAACTGACATGAATTGCATTGTTTTAGTCATAATAGTTGACGAGATATAGGAGGTTCAAGTTTAGAGATTTTCAAATACCCTCAAATTTCAAACCTTTATATCTCTTCTTGTAATCATCAGATTTTAATGAATTCTTTACCCAATTGTAGAGAAAACGTAGCTCTATAACTGATATAAATAGCATTGTTTTGGTCATAATAGTTGACGAGATATAGGAGGTTCATGTTTAGAGATTTTCAAATACCCACAAATTCCAAACCTTAATATCTCTTCTTGTAATCATCAGATTTTAATGAATTCTTTACCCAATTGTAGAGAAAACATAGCTCTATAACTGACATGAATTGCATTGTTTTAGTCATAATAGTTGACGAGATATAGGAGGTTCAAGTTTAGAGATTTTTAAATACCCTCAAATTTCAAACCTTTATATCTCTTCTTGTAATCATCAGATTTTAATGAATTCTTTACCCAATTGTAGAGAAAACGTAGCTCTATAACTGACATGAATTGCATTGTTTTAGTCATAATAGTTTACGAGATATAGGAGGTTAAATTTTGGAGGTTTTCAAACAACTTCCAATTTCAAACCTTTATATCTCTTCTTGTAATCATCAGTTTTTATTGAATTCTTTACTCAACTGTAGAGAAAAGTTAGCTCTATAACTGATATGAATTGTATAGTTTTAGTCATTATAGTTGACGAGATATAGGAGGTTATATTTTCAAGCTTTTTAAACTTCTTCAAATTTCAAACCTTTATATCTCTCTTTATATTGATCATATTTCAATGATTTCTTTACCGAATTGTAGATAAAACTTAGCTCTTTAGATGACATAAATTCCATAGTTTTAGTGATAATAGTTTGAGAGGTACAGAAGGTTAAATTTTGGGCGTTTTTAAACTCTTTCAAATTTCAAACCTTTATATCTCGTCTAGTAATCATCAGATTTTAATGAATTCTTTACCCAATTATAAAGAAAACTTAGCTCTATAACTGAGACGAATTGCATTGTATTAATAATAATAATAGTTGACGAGATATAGAAGGTTTATGTTTAGAGGTTTTCAAATTCCCTCAAATTTCAAACCTTTATATCTCTTCTTGTAATCAGATTTTAATGAATTCTTTACCCAATTATACAGAATAGTTAGCTCTATAACTGACATGAATTGCATAGTTTTAGTCATAATAGTTAATAAGTTATAGAAGGTTCAAGTTTAGAGGTTTTCAAATACACTCAAATTTCAATCGTTTATATCTCTTTTTCTATCCATCAGATTTTAATGAATTCTTTACCCAATTGTAGAGAAAATTTGGCTCTATAACTGATATGAATTGCATTGTTTTAGTTATAATAGTTGATGAGGTATGAAGGTTAGAGTTTAGTGGTTTTCAAATACACTCAAATTTCAATCGTTTATATCTCTTCTTGTAATCATCAGATTTTAAAGAATTCTTTACCCAATTGTAGAGAAAAGTTAGCTCTATAACTGATATGAATTGCATTGTTTTAGTTATAATAGTTGATGAGATATCGAAGGTTAAAGTTTAGATGTTTTCAAATTACCCAAATTTCAATCGTTTATATCTCTTCTTGTAATCATCAGATTTTAAAGACTTCTTTCCCCAATTTTAGTGAAAAGCTAGCTCTATAACTGATATGAATTGCATAGTTTTAGTCATAATAGTTTACGTGATATAGAAGTTTAAAGTTAAGAGGTTTTCAAATACCCTCAAATTTCTAACCTTTATATCTCTTCTTGTAATCATCAGATTTTAATGAATTCTTTACCCAATTTTACAGAAATGTTAGCTCTATAACTGATATGAATTGCACAGTTTTAGTCATAATAGTTTACGAGATACAGGAGGTTAAATTTTGTAGGTTTTCAGCCGAGCATCAGGGTCTGTTATATGTAATAGATAAAAAAAATATTAGATAAGTTAATAGAGTGAAAAAGTTTGGTACTTGCTGCGGATTTGTGTATCTTTTTAGCGTTTAATTATCGCTTATACTTCCACTTTTTAATCTGTAAATTTTTTGTTAAAGAGATTCTAATCACGTATTAGTAGTGCTACAATATTTATGTTCCCAGTAAAATGAGATTTCAATAGCAGTTCTGGGACGATGAGAATGAAATTATTTTATGACTTATTTTGATGACGTGCACTAAATGAATGTGAAAGTTTCACAACTTTGATTTGATCCTTGTCTAAATAATGTTTCAGGAAAATTTAATAAGTGAGCCAAGTCATGTGTGTTTATGCGTTGGGTGGAGGGGTGTGTGTGCACGGGCTTTTTATTTAGTCTAGGAACGAACCCAAATAGTAAAACTTTCACTTAGTGTACGTCATCGAAATAGGGGAAGGATTAAAATAATTTAAAGTTTCACTATTATTATTATTATTATTAATAAAAATTGCCTACATCAAGTAATAGTGTTGTATTTTTTTTATTAACATTTTAAAGTGTTAGCATTTCATTTTTTTGATTCGTGCGTAAAATTAAAAAACAATTTATTAGTGAAAATGTTTTATTGGGCACTTTCTCAATGAGCCAATTACATGAATGAGCCAATTACACAAATTTAAAACTCCCTAATTAGTCATATAGTGCTTTAATGTGCTCATTAAATTTCAACGAACATTAGAGCTTCATTTTTTTAAAAAAACACCAAATTTATACTTGAAGTTAAGTAAACGTTTTCCATATTTTGCTGGTTTAAACTAACTTCCTCATACTCTAAATTTTGGAGGCACCGAAAAGACAATTTTGAAAATAATAGATTTTCAAGGATCAAAAAGTAAAGTAATTTTTTTTTTTTTTTTTTAAGGAGCAGTTTACGTCCTACTACCAAATTAGGTGTCGTAGAAGGAAGCAGTTGTGGATAGCAAAATTAGTGTACTTTAAATTTCCTGTGATAGGTAGCCGAGCGGTTAAGACTAGACCCGCAATGCTAAGATGTATTGTTGGTTTAGTGGGTTCGATTCCCCAATGTCTAGGCCTCGGATTTTATTTAATGGTTAATATGAGGAATTTATAGTAAAGTTTGTTAGGCGGTTAAGAGACTAGACCCGCAATGCTAAGATGTATTGTTGGTTAAGTGGGTTCGATTCCCAGTGTCTAGCCTTGGATTTTATTTAATGGTTAACATGAGGAATTTATAGTAAAGTATGTTAGGCGGTTAAGAGACTAGACCCGCAATGCTAAGATGTATTGTTGGTTTAGTGGGTTTGAATCCCCCGGTCTAGGCCTTGGATTTTATTTAATGGTTAATATGAGAAATTTACAGTAAAGTATGTTTGCTTGTCGCCTTCGTACATGACACCTAATTTGGTAGTTGGATGTAAAGCCGGCCTATAAAAATCAGATGAAAGTGAAAAATCCATTCAATAAATTGGTAGTTCCGGTTGTGGATTTTTGATCGGAAAATCCTATCCCCCCCCACAAAAGAAAGAGAAATCCACGCTCAGGTAAGCAACAAAACGTGCGTTTTCGGTGAATTCATGAATTCAAAACTTTTTTTATATGATCGCAATACTTATGCTTAGAGAAAGAAAGTGAAATTCGTTCACTCCACACATAAAATCAAGTTTAGATCAGAAAAAAAAATATTTATATATAAGACGCCATAAAATAGTAATAGTCGTAATAAAAAGGGAAAATTTATGTCCAGGTTTAGGGTGATAAAAACTAGTAAGATTTCTTTTTGTCTTTTTAATATGGATCCGGGATTTTATGTCCGCTAAGTAGCTAATATGGGCGTTTATGGATGATTTCACTGGATGAAGAATGGCACACATACACACACACTTGGATCATCAAAGGGGAGAGAGATTCCTTAACCATGTTCACGAGGTGGACCGGAAGTTCGCGAAAAAAGAAAGGAAGTGGAAATTGGCGATAACAGCTAATGCTGTGTCACTCTGGATTCAAAAGAAATGTTTAAAACAATGGATATTCAAAAGGTGACCACGATACGGACTTGAGGATGGTAAAAATCTGGTCTGAGCACACTCACACGACTTCCTCTTACTACTGCAAACCATGTACCAATTAGGTGCCGTGGACGGAAGCGACTAGCAAACATACTTTACTGTAAATTTCTCATATTAGCCATTAAATAAAATCCAAGGCTTAGTAAAGGGAATCGAACCCACTAAACCAACAATACATCTTAGCATTGCGGGTCTAGTCTCTTAACCGCTCGGCTACCGTGGCGCCTGACTGCAAACCATGTTCTACCCACAAATTTACTCCAAACCCAGGACATTTGACTTACATATAGTTCTTACAAATATTATACAGTTCAAGAACCACTAAAACCTTGCAGGGAAGCTTCCCAAAAAACAGGGAAATTCCCCTAAAATGATTTAAAAAAAAAAATCATAATCATTCTCTTAGTTTAGTACACGAACTTTTCTTACTTAAGGTTTTGTATTTTTAAATTACACCGAACAGCACGCAGCAATATATTCAGATAGGTCATAGGGTTCCTGTGGAAGCTGCTCCTATTACTTTTGGAGCGGAAGTCGATAAAAATATACGAAAGATTCAGGAATCTCTTTTTGCTGCCATCATGACAAGCATGATGCTTCCTCTTTTATGGATACTGCAAGCGCACCTCGCTTTTCCTGATTCCCTTTTTGGGACTTAAACACCGAAGGGAAGTAAAGCTACCAGCTATCCATTAAGTTAATGTCTACAAACTAAATCATTAATACTAAGATGACGTAATGAAATCAACTAAATGATGCACTGAGCTAAAGACGCTATCTGCGTAGAAAGGAAGGAAGGACGACGGTCGTCTAAAAGAACGATATCTAAAGAAACTCAACAGACTGTAGCATGACTATCAATGCTTAAGAACAATTCTTGCATAATTTCAAGAGACTAAAGGCGTATTACTAAATGGGATAAAGAACCACGGACCGGGGGGGTGGAAGGATATTACTTTTAAAAAGGGCTGTTGTTTGATGATGATGTAAATAGAAGGGCTGGAGGTTTTGTTGAATAAATGATGGGTTACTTCATCATAGGGCAAGTTAACCCGCCTATCTTGACAATGCAGTCCCAGCTTAAAACCATCCCCAATATTCATACACACCGAGCGCAAAAAATGTCCTGAACCGCCCCCGAGCCGTGACGCGCTTAATGACCTCATAAATATTTTATAAAAATTAACATAAGTTAGCTAAAAGTACTTATTTAGGAACTTAAGAAATAAATAAATAAAATTTTACGAATGAATATAAATACACCCAGATCTTCCACTTCCTCAAAATGAAGTACAGTGGGAGGTGGAGAATTTTCGGAGTTGAATATTTACCGGAAGTACATATTCAGAGATCCCTGAAGTTATTAAAATGATTTCTCTCAAAACGACTTCCCCGTACCGCAGATTATTTATTGTAATATAATTTTTCTGGAATTGGTTCAAAAATTCTAGGATAACTTACGTTCACTTTCCAGGTGTTCCATGAACCCACTACTTTCCAAATAACCTATCTTCTTTAAATTTATAACTTTGGGCACATATTTTACTTCTAATAATATTTAATATATGATAAAAGTCCGTTCGTAACACTGCAATGGGACTTTAGGAGCCACAACCACCCCTTTCGCGTCTTAAGTCCATAGTTTACGCTGGATTGAGGGACTTTAGGAGCCACAAACATTGCTTTCACGTCTTAAGTCCATTCTTTACGCTGGATTGGGGGACTTTAGGAGCCACAAACACTGCTTTCACGTCTAAAGTTCATACTTTACGCTGTAATGGAGGACTTTAGGAGCCACACCACCCCTTTCACGTCTAAAGTCCATACTTTACGCTGGAATGGGGAACTTTAGGAGCCACAACCACCGTTTTCACGTCTGAAGTCCATACTTTATGCTGGAATGGGAGACTTTAGGAGCCACAACCACCCCTTTCACGTCTTAAGTCCATACTGTACGCTGGTTGGGGAACTTTAGGAGCCAAAACCACCGCTTTCACGACTCAAGTCCGTAATTTACGCTGAAATGGGACTTTCTTCTTCTTCTTTCTTGGAGTTGCAGCCCATTAAGGGCCCCTATCCTCCTCAAATGTTCCTATTGAGGTTTCGAGACGGCATTATGATTTGGCAGGGTAGGCGGTTATCGAACCCCGATTTAATAAAAAATCTTTGAAGAGTTTACTCCCTTTGCTCCGAAGCTATCTCCAAGGAAAGGTAGCCCTTGGGTGTGTAGTGTATGTGCGCCTTGGTGTGCTTGTTTAAGAGAATGTAGCTTAATTCCCAATTGTTAGTGTGCAATTGCTAGGAGAGTACTGTGCTAGGAACACCCAGAAAGCTACATGCAACAGCATCCCCCAGCGGGAGGAGCCACAACAACCACTCCTTCGCACAGAAGTGAGTGACCTTATCAGAGAATCCAGCTGGCTATTAAAATTTTCTATTCCTAGGAACATCTTACAGCTCACTGTTCGTCTGTATCGAGAGAACACTGCCGCCGGAAGACTACTGTGTACTTAAAAAAAAAGTTCAGGGCACCAATGAAAAGACTGGAAATCCTTGCATCAAACAATATCCCCCCCCCAAAAAAGATTCCTTTCTCAATTTTCCCAAATAAAAATAAGTAGGGGCAAAAAAAAAAATATATTCCAGGAAGGAAGTAATCATTTTAAAATGCGAAATGTCACGCGTTTGGAAGTCACAATAAAGCACACAAAGAGAATGTAGCAAAAGAAAGACCTGAGAAGAAATTTGATCAAGAAAGCGATATGAAATTTCATACTTTTTTTCTCTTTTCTTGCGGGCAAAAGCGCCCCCCCTCATCGGTCTCTTTTCCGCCAAACTTTCCGCCCGGAAGATTTACAACTTAATCGGGCATTTATAGATTCTCTCACTTTTGGTGCACCCCCCCACACACACACACGAACACAGTTCTTCCCGCTATTTCTACTTCCAAACCTAACCTAACCTCTCTCCCCATTCTGGGGGGTACAAAGTGAATTATGCGCTCTGTCGGCATCTTCACTGAACTTTTCTCCTTCCACTCCTTCCCCCACCACCTTTTTTTTCTTTTCCTCATCTTCGCCACAGTCGGCGAACTTGTGGTACAACACGTGATCATGTTTTGATTTATACTTCTTGATAAAAAGCTAGCGATAAGAACTCGTCCTGTTTCAGTCGGCACTTTTACATTTTTGTGTAACATTATTTTTATAACTGTTGAATCTGCGTCAAGTGTTAACACTTTAGTAATTTATTTCTTAGCATAATGATAATAACATACAACTTTTCGCCTGCAAACTCTACTATAGAAACTGTAAAACAGCGTTTCCCAACCTGTGGTACACCAAAAATAATCAGTAATGGCGGACATACAAATTTAAAAAAAAAAAAAAAAAAAATCAAAGCATAAAAATATCCTTTCCTATAATTCATAAAAATTATTTTAATTAATAATATTATTACAGTAAAGTTGTTAATATGTACACAGTAATAAGGTTAGTCTGTCTCGAGATATACGGAGAAAATATGATAGCACATTTAACAGGATTAAAATTGTCTTTCATGCGAGTATTTTCCCAAAACCTGAAAACACAAATAATAATTGGATTTCAAAAACCCCCTTCTATAAAGAAAATTTAGGAAAAGCTACATAATGATGTTCCTAGAAGCATCTTGCAGCTCACTGATCGTCTGTATCGAGAGAACACAGTCCAGAAGAAGGGAGTGTACTCTAAAAAAAAAAGCTCAGGGCACCAAATGACCAAGACTGGAAATCCTTGCATCAAACAATATCCCCAATAATGATCTCTTTCTCAATTTTCCCAAATAAAAATAGAAAAAAATATTGATAATGATCAATAAAAATTTAATAGAATTATCATGTGATAACTATGTAAAGATCTGCTTAAAGAGACTGGATTGTAATGAGTAAGCTCTACCCCAAGCAACATTAAATTTAATTGGTACTTACAGAGGTAGTTGGAATGCTTAAAAGAAATTAATTTAGAAGATTTGGGCACAAATATAATAATCCTTAAAGAAGAACTTTGTAAATTAATTAATAATTTTAAAGAGAAAAATATGTACGCAATTTTTAATTATTTAGAAAAAGGTTTTAAAACTAAGATCTTACACTTTACAAAGTTTATAAAGTGTACATGAACTTGGGAACTCCTTTGTAACAGATACATTGTTATCTCTATACAAATAAAGATAATTATAATATAATAACCCACTCGGAATAACAAATTTGCACGAAATACGTACAATCATTTCCTACGAAGTGGTAAAATTTAGCATGATGTACTACCACCAAGTGGTACGGTGAGCCAAAAAGGTTGGGGGGAAATGCTGGTGTAAAAGGATGGGTATTTAAAAAAATAAATAAATAACCGGGCAAATGAACTGTTCCACTAATTATCGCCTAAAAATAAAGAAAATTCTCTAACTTACCACCTGGAATTATTACTGCAATAAATTGACTTACCTGGAAAATAAAAAAAAGTAATTATAATTTATTGTCACCTTCATAAAATTTTTTAAATTTTAAATAACAAAATAGAAAGGTTACGACTTATAAAAAAAACAAAGCAAAGCAGTTGCGGGAGGGGGAAATTAAAAATTAATAAATGTAAATTAATTTCACACATAAAATAAGTTAATAGATGTAATTAAAAAAAATTAAAAATTCATGCCTTTAATTGGCCGGCATTTTATTGAAAACTTTTTTATTTGTTTTTTAATTTTTGCAATTAAAATGTAATAAAAACAATAAAAATACAAGTAAAAGTTAGCTGAACTTAATTTAATGATTTTTCAAATGAAGATAATACAAAATTTGAAGAGTATCTGTTGAAAGAAGTGATCACAGCTGCCAATTGGTAAATCAGGAAGAGATTCATGGCTGTTTTTCGTCAATGTGGAGGAAATAAATAATAATAATAGTAATAATAATATTAATAATAATAGGACGCCACGGTAGCCGAGCAGTTAAGAGACTAGACCCACAATGCTAAGGTGTATTGTTGGTTTAGTGGGTTCGATTCCCCCGCTGTCTAGGCCTTGGATTTTATTTAATGGTTAATATGAGAAATTTATAGTAAAGTATGTTAGGCGGTTAAGAGACTAGACCCGCAATGCTAAGGTGTATTGTTGGTTTAGTGGGTTCGATTCCCCCGCTGTCTAGGCCTTGGATTTTATTTAATGGTTAATATGAGAAATTTATAGTAAAGTATGTTTGCTAGTCGCCACCGTCCACGTTACCTAATTGGTAGTTGGACGTTAAGCCCCGCCTGAAACAATAGGCGATTACTTTACTTTACTTTATTAATAATAATAATAATAATAAGGGAAGGGATTAGCTATGAGGTTAGCGTATTGGATTCCCTCGCGGAAGTCCCGGGTTCGAATCCAGCTGCTGACCCTTAGATTTTCTCTTCCTACGAGCTTCTTACAGCTCACTGACCGGACAGTATTGTCTGCAACGAGAGAACATTGTCCGGAGGCCGGCAGTGCACTGAAAAATGCTCAGGGCGCCAATAACCCTAGATGTTGACGCGCCTTAAATCATAAAAAAATAAAAATAAATAAATAAATAATTGTTTCAGAAAAAGTTCAGTAATATTCACTACAAGACTTCCTTCCTTATTCGCCCCAATTAGTGTGGATTTACAGACATTTTTTATTGGAATTGAATAAGAGTTAAGTTACACAACGTACTGAAATGTAACTTTACAGTATGGGTTATTTTTTTTCCTTTAATATATCTGGACTCCCAAGGACCAGGGAGTCTGCGACATCCATCTGTCTCTCTCTCGCAGTACGCCTACCTAACCTCAAAACCTAACGGACACAGTCAATGCAAGCACTTCCAGTTACGTCACATCATTACGAGAAGTTGAGCGAGCATCCGTTATTCTCTTCAGTCATATTCAATTAAACTTGATCTGTATTACGTTATTTACCTAATTAGTGTTATTGTTATTAACTCTGGTTTTTTTAAATTAAATTTTAATGGCTGTAATTAAACTTAAATTTGAATCTATCATTATTTTTATTAGACTAACATTGTCAATTCAAATGAGCAGCTAAATATCAAAAATAAAGATTTGTGAGAAATTTTCGTTGTTTTTTCCGAACTCAGAGGACCACAAAACCGGAACTTCCTTTCTTTAAATTAAAAATAAATAAATAAATAATGTAAGGCTGAAGGAAAGAAAAAATAGGCCAGAGATTTTCACAGGGAAATTCAACTTTACCTCTCAGAATTTCCCTTTTTGTCAGAGTAACAAAGTTTATCCTTTTCCTGGATAAACAAACTCTCAGCCAAGGATAACAGAGCCTACAGGCATGTCATTATCATAAGACATCAATCACTTCCAGAAACCTACACCAGGTTTGTTGTTGTAGGGCTGACTGTAGCTCGGCTCTTTATTATTCTACTCCAAACAGAAATTAAGTTTCCCCATCCTCTGATTTTGAAGAGATGTAAAATTCTCTCTTCGTTTCAAATTTTTAAATTATTATTCTGCAGAGTGAAAACTTTCTTGATGATGACGTAGTAGAGGGGGAAAACGAGAAATCAGGGATGAAAAACTCACACGATTTCCGCTAACTAAACAAAATATTTTATCTTAATAAATGTTTTTGACTTCAATACTTTGCGGATAAAAAGTAAAGTAAAGTAATACCTATTTTTTCAGGCGGGCTTTATGTCCAACTACCAAATTAGTTGTCGTGGACGGAGGCGACTAGCAAACATACTTTACTATAAATTTCTCATATTAACCATTAAATAAAATCCAAGGCTTAAACTAGTACCGCAATACATCTTAGCTTTGCAGGTCTAGCCTATAACCGCCTAACATACTATACTACAAATTTCTTATATTAACCCTTAAATAAAATCCAAGGCCTAGACACCGGGAATCGAACCCACTAAACCAACAATACATCTTAGCGTTGCGGGTCTAGTCTCTTAACCGCCTAACATACTTTACTATAAATTTCTCATATTAACCATTAAATAAAATCCAAGGCCTAGACACCGGGAATCGAACCCACTAAACCAACAATACATCTTAGCGTTGCGGGTATAGTCTCTTAACCGCCTAACATACTTTGCTATAAATTTCTCATATTAACCATTAAATAAAATCCAAGGCCTAGTACCAGGGGAATCGAACCCACTAAACCAACAATACATCTTAGCATTGCGGGTCTAGTCTCTTAACCGCCTAACATACTTTACTATAAACTCATATTAACCATTAAATAAAATCCAAGGCCAAGACCAGGGGAATCGAACCCACTAAACCAACAATACATCTTAGCATTGCGGGTCTAGTCTCTTAACCGCTCCTCTACCTTTTGTGCCTTTGTGAATATATTCATCAACCTAGAAAAAACCCAGAAAGGAGAGAAATAAAATCAGGAAATTTGCCCTTTCCGGTTAGGTGATTTTAATTTGGTAATTTTATTTACAGGAAACGTAATATATGAGGTTTCACATTACTATGAAATAGCACTTTGTAAACTCCACCAGACTGGAGATGGAACTAAACGATTCCCTTTCGAGAAAATAAAAAGGACTGAGACTGAAAAAAGGGCTTTTATATTACGTCACGCAGCACTTTGTTTGAAAACAAGTCTGCACTCAAGAGGAGGGACATATCACGTTCGAACATCTGGGAAACCACTCAGCGGAACCCCAAGGAAGAAAGGGGAGCCGGTAGATTGGGATAACTACTCCCTGAAAAGGGTACCTAATATTCCCACTTTTTGAGTTTATAATGTTTGAGTTTAAACCCCATTATTTAACATTTTAAACGAATTATTTCCGAACTGTTTCCGGTGGGAATACAAATTCTGAAATTCTGCGCGATTTGCAATACTTCCTCTTACAGAAAGTTGAGATAAAGTAAAAACAACAGTGCGTTCATCCATCAAGGAAATAGAAAATAATATATTTAAAAGATGTACTCAGGATTCCTGAGTTGGACGTGATTAGACGACCCCAGTGTGAGTGGGAGAGAGAGACATCTCTGGTGGGTGTTACGTCATCATAACCGCCAAGAACAGACTGCTCAGCCAAAGCAACAACACACCCGTGATTATCCACGCCGCCGAAACTGAGTGTCCTTGAAGTGTGACGTCATTTGCAGAAAGTGGAAAATCTAATTTCTAAGAGTTACAAACGAAGTAAGTACAGCCACTATCAAAAGCAGTTCAAAGTCGTTCAACATTAAGTTTTGATTCTGCGCGATATAAAAACTAAAAAAAAAGTCTGTGTTGGGAACACTCACACGACTTCCTGTAACTCACAAGTCATCACATACCAATTTCCTTCAAACCAACAATATCTATATTTAATTCTTACCAACTTCATAAAAGTTTGGTAAAACATTACACTGAACCGATACAGGGGAAATCTACCCGGACAGATACAACTTTATGAGTCCATCTGTATGTACGTAGTGTATACACAAAGTTTGCCGGAAATCCTAGGAGCCACTTTCAAAAAAATTAAAAATAAAGAAAATTAAAACTTGCAATTGGAAGGTGATACTTTCGGTTAACCAATATCGACTAAAACCTAATCATGACATCCTCCCTCACTCAGCCAAATATCGAATTTTTAAAAACTTTGTCTTGCGATTTTTGCATGTTTTGAGTTACGGGCGGAAACAAATACACACACACACACACACACACCAAAACTGTGAGAGGATTGGGGACCAACCCACTAAAGTTGGACTTCCTGCCCAGTTTTCTACCGCACTCTTCCGGTCTATATCCTGCGCAACAGAGGAAGCAGTCAAGTGAACTAAGCCTCTCCCGTTTGAGGGGTTTAGGGAGACTGGGTTGAGGGCCATTTCTTCTTCGGAGAAAAGGTAAGAATTGCTACCGACAGTCGTATCACCTTGGACTCTTTGCGGAATAGGAAAAACCACAACCCTCTAATTGAGATGATAAGGACAAGGCTGTGTAGGCTGCGGAATAAATGCACTATTTCTTTTTCTTGGGTTAGAGCCCACGTGGGTATTTCTTGGGTGACGAGACTGCTGATCTGATGGCAAAAGCAGCTTCAAAAGATAGCGATCTGACCATAGCCTACAATAAGTTCCCTAAAACAGCACTAAAGCAGTGGGCGTATCAACGCAGTGTAGAAGCCTGGGAGCAATTCTGGAACGAATCAACCACGGGTACACTCACAAGAGATTTCATTCCCTCTGTGAGGGCTCGACTTCGAATGGACCACTTCACCATAAGTTATGGATTAACTCAGATTCTTACTGGGCATGGGAAAATGGCACATTATTTATTGAGATTCGGTATTTTGCAAAATTCGTCTTGTGGATGCGATTCTTTTTCAGCCCAGACAGTTGATCACCTGCTATGGGATTGCGAATGCCTCCTGTCAGCGAGACAGCTGCTCATGCAGAATGTCTTAACGCAGGGCGAGAATTGGCCACCCAACAAGGCTGTTTTGCTTCAGCCGCAATTCTTCCGGCATTTCAACTTTTATGTCAGGAGTGTGCTCGAGTTTTTGTATAGGGGTCAATAGTGTGTAGATAATGGTACAAAAAAAGAAAAATAAATAAATAAATAAATATATATGTATAAAAAAAAAAAAAATAAAAAAAAAAAAATAAAATAAAATAAATTTAAAAAAATAAAAAATAATAATAATAATAATAATAATAATTACTATTGAAAACAATTTCCTGTTGTATTTGCCAATCAGATAGTAAGCTATCTTCGCCACTGTATTGAATGTCCGCCATGATTTTGTTTGCTTAATTTATCGAATCTTACATGTAATTTAATTTTCTACAATAGCCATGTTTTAATTATATTATGTTATGCCCGTGGTTTTGTGTTTATATAAACGTTAGTTGTCATATTTGAATTTGTACTGTTATTTGTTAATTTCATGTAGTGCTCAAATGAGCGGAGCATGATGGAAATAAAGGAATTTTCTGGAAAAAAAAAAAAAAAAAAAAAAAAAAAAAAAAAAAAAAAAAAAAAAAAAAAAAACACCAAAACTGTGAGAGGATTGGGGACCAACCCACTAAAGTTGGACTTCCTGCCCAGTTTTCTACCGCACTCTTCCGGTCTATATCCTGCGCAACAGAGGAAGCAGTCAAGTGAACTAAGCCTCTCCCGTTTCCTCCCTATTTCTCTCGCAACTAAAGTCTCTGCCCCCCCCCCCAAAATCCTTCAATTTCTATCCTTTCCACTAGAAATCCCAAGAGGCTTACTTACAGTTTTTAGAGAGAGAGAGAGAGAGAAAAAACCAGAGTGAAATAAAACAATAAAAAAAAAAATCGACGATAAAGAGAAAGCGGGGAAAAATAAGATAAGAATTTTCCTCATTGAAAATACCACAGATATTTTCCACATATACCTATAAAATTATAAAATCCTTTGTACAAAATCTCCAATAATATAATGAAAATTCATCTGAACTTCCTGTTTCGTACTCTTCAGAAAAGCAAGTGTTGGTTCGATACCGGAAACATCCGCTTTGCGGTCGCTTGAGTTACCAAAAAAAAAAGAAAAGAAAAGCGTTTCTACGAAAATGGTGTGCGTGTGTAAATATCTCAAAGACGATTAATTACCGGAAATTGTAAATTATGTTTCAGATCTAGCACGTCTTTCGAAAAGCAACTTCCTGACTGGAAAATTTCGAAAAGGTGCTCTTCTCTCCCCCCCCCCCCGTTAACTGATTTTTCTCATAACATGGCATTTTAAGAAGATTTGTTTTGCATCAACTTATTCTCGGTCGAAACCTTGAAAATTGAAAATCTACTAAAAACGCAATTACTTTCTCTTAGTTGGGGGAGGGGGAGTGGTGGGGATGAAATGTAAAATTACGCCCTTTGAAGGTAGTGCGCAAATAATTTATGAGTTATCATTGATTTCCCGCAGCAGCTTTGAACTGCAACAACCATCAAGTATTATGTGTGTTTAAATACCCCCATACGGCCCTAATCGTGGAAAGAGGGCTCCCGTAAAATAGGGGAGTAATGTTGGCAATGATTAATGATGAACTTTACGGCCCTAAAAATCATACAATCACTGATGATTATATTCCCTATATGACTGCAGAAAACTGTTCCAAGAGCACCAAGAACTGCGAAAACCTTGTTTGGTTAGCTGTTATAAGTTTGTACAGTGGAGCTGCACAATTTCCCCTCCTAACTTCCCCTTATGGGAAATATTAATGGTATCTAAGAGGGGCACAATGCCTACACAGACGACCACTATAAAACCCTCGAACCAATATAATCTACCTTCCCCTAACTTTTCTCATATTCACAGTAGTTGTGGAGAGGAATTAAGGAGAGAAGAAGTTTAGGAAGGGGTAGGGTGCCTTCAGCACTGAGCCTTGCGTGTACGTAAGGTGTTGTAGAGTTGGTCTAGGCAGTGTTGAGTCCACACTCATGACTGGCCTCTATCTTCTTCTCCTCCACCTCCACCAAGGTCCTCTCGATAAATATGATGATGCAAATCGCCAGCACGAATCTTCGGCATCGTCTATTAAAGACCACCAGTTATCCTGAAGCAATGATGTCACAATTCAATTCTAAGGAGACTGAACATCATCAACGTACGTATGTCGCAATTACACCTTCAGCAACTTTTAGGGTACTTCTTCAGTACGCCCAAGCTCAAGCTAGATGCCTCCAGTTATACGAACAAGCCAGTTATACGAACTCCATTCAGTCGAAATCCTTATTATCTTTGGTAACAGTTACTTAAGATCCCATTTCGAGCGATTTCCTTTACGAGCCGAAGGTGATCAAAGTTCTACGAGGCCGTTTAAGGTTTATGTCGACACAAGTCGAACAAGAATCTTATACATCCACTTACTTGAAGAATGTCGGCTTTCCAAGTAGTTTTGCAAATCAAAATATGCGCGCTTAGCTTTGCCTGTATTATTCTCTCTCACTCTCTCTCTCTCTCGCTCTCTCAGTTCAATGAGAATCTGATTCGCTAATTCCAGCTAAATCTCCAGGTGTTTTGACCAATAACCAAAAGTGCCAATTATGATATAGTCTCACAGCTCAAGAATTGTGAATTATTTTGAACAGTGACCAAAGGTAGCTCAAGTCTTTAACATTCTCAACCTTGGAATGGACAGCATAGATCCCGAAATTGAGATCCATGGATTCCACTTACCCTAATCATCCAAATGTGGATCATTGCTAGAGATTATCGGGACCACTATTTTTGGCAGCACAAAAGCTATTCCTTTGCTCAGATGGTTGAAGGAGAAATAAATGGTAGTAGTTTCGAATCACACAGGAAGGGGGGAAAAAACATATTTAAGCAAAAGCGGAAAACAGGACCTTCATTCTCAGAAGATCCTGTTGCTGTGTCTGAGAGGACTTGGAAAGCAATATATTACGAGCAATACGAGTGGAAGGGGGAGAGTAACTGAATTAAACAAATCGACGACATATGGGGGGTTTATCCCTCAATATGGGTAGGCCCGTCCACAGTAAGCTCGCATGACTCAAATTGAGGGAACGCTTTAGGAGATTCTTCTCCCAGCCCGCCTGTTCCCCAAAACAAATGTCTTCCATCCTGTAAGCTGTCAAGTCTAATTAACTCCGCGACGGAATCTGCTACAATGAAATTGATCTTGATAATTTTGCAACAAACCTAACTCCCCCTGTCTCTCAAGGGCATTCCAAAGCTGCCAAAAGAAAACGCTGGGCTGCAAGTATCCCTCTAGAGAAGGATACATGGTAGTTTTATTCTGTGCCTCTACTTCTGGTGCAATTCAAATTAATGTAGTTCGGTTTCAATGAATAATCCCAGCAGGTGGATCAGTTGGATTCATCAACTACTTCAGCAGTGAGTAGTCCACGCTTACTAGCTACAAGAGGAAGTTTAAAGGGGAAAAGGGACTAAACAGGAAGTCGGAGCACACAAAGTTTTAGTGCCATTCCTGCGTATTATTGTAACCGCCAATAATTCTAACTTACATCGAATCTCCCACACTCACATTTCCGCCATTTTCCACCACAATTCCCTCCTCCCCCACCATCTAACTTTCCCATTGTTTTCCAACACAAAACCCCTACCCCAGCACACATATCCACCATTACAATTTCTCCCGCACCCCTCCACAGATCATGTTGTGGTTTTTGACGCTTTTAGTGGCCCAATGCTCACTAAATCCTTGGCCACAAAATGTACAGGGGTTGTAAAAGACCTAGTAAAAGTACTTGCCGTTTCAAGGTTCTGGAGAGACCATATATTCCAGCCGGGGGCCTGTTTATAGAAATACATCATTTACAATTCTGCCACTTACTAAAAACTAGCTGAAAGGGGGAGTCATATAATATTACACTTGACTGGCTGACAAGGAATGGCTATTTTCAAATCGTGGTCCTAACGATCTGTTCAAGTCTGGTGCTGTTTCCTTGGATTGTCACGGATTGCTGTGAATCTTTATTAGGATTGGATTTAAATAATCCACGATTTGAAAAAATTTCCTGCGGGAATCCTAATTGAGCCCAAGAGGGTTTCTGGTGGGATAGCGCGAAAGACTTGGGACTCAAAGAGGAGTAATAAGGGAAAATAAAAAGATAACAAGATTTAACAAACAAGACAAGTTCGCACAGTCCGACCGGATATGCGAATAATTAATGACAGGCACATGGGCGTGGCCTTGTTAAGCTATGAATGAAATACACAGCCCCATCCCCCATCCACCACACAGATAAATTAAAAGAAAGAGATTCGCTAAAAAGAGATAGCTGTATGACTAGTCCATTGTAGAAAGGAACTTGGTGACTTGATCCCATTGACAACCAGATTACAAGAGATTGTCCAACTGGATTTAATGAATAAGACCCACTGTCACTAGAGTGACGCAATTCATCCACCCCCTCATTACTGGAGCCCCCCCAAAACCTCTACTTGACATTTGCAAATCACTACGTGGATTATAAAAAAAAAAAAAAACGCAAAAATACGTCACTGATCTAACAGTGAATGGGATTAAACCATTACACGATAATTGTGAAAATGTGGCTGTCTGTAGCAGAGCTGGATAATAGCTTTGATTTTGCCTGTCTTAGCATGCACGTTTATTGTATCCTGTACCAGTTTCGGACCTTCATCCAGCATCAGAGGTAATCAGTTTAGTGCAGAGATTTCGACATTATTATTATTTTTTTTTAAATATTCAGATGGGAAGACAAAAGGGTAAACAAAAGTGGCCCTTTATCTTCCCTTGGGAAGCGAATCCGTCCTTCTCTTCCCCCTGAAGTGCCCTTAATCTAAAGGTTTCCGGATAAAAGTTTCCTTTACAAAAGCAATAGATCTACAACTAAATACCAGTTAAAGAAAATTGTAGATTAAAATTTCGTTTCCGGGAAAATCGTTTAAAAAAAACAAAACTAAAACTAAAAATAAGATTTAGTAACGAGGTAGGTATTTCCGGTAAAACTGATTTTTAGCCAAAACATTATTTATGGCATCCGCCCTGATGGCACCTATATAGTCGTATATTAAAAGCTTGAGCACTTTGGATTATGGTTTTTTAGGAAATCCTGAATTAAGGGCTTTTACCTCTAAAGTGCCATTTTTAGATAGTGTACGGTTCTATCACTTGAAAAAAAAAAAAGTATCCGTCACTAAAGTTCTGGGTAAGAAGAGTAATTCCAGTATACCGGAAGTGAGACTTAACCGGAAAGCCTTCTTCCTTTTTTTAATTTATTTTGCGACCTCCCTAATTTTCTAGCCAGCTTTCAAAGCAATCAAAATCTGATCGTGGACAAAACCAAAAAAAGACATGAGTTAGGCCAATCAAAATAGTTTCTTAGAAAAATTGGTTCCAACTTCCTTTAAATTCCCAGGAATATTTTGATTACGTAAACTCTGGTCGTATGAGTGTCTCACAATATTTTTTTTTGATGAATATGATTAATTTATTTATGGTTTATGACGTAATTGCATTGTTTATACTCCAGTAAAACTGATAATCTTAAGACAAAGGAATCTGCGTGCCAAAAAAAAAAAAAAAACTATATCTTGTACGAGTATTAGTCAATGTTTCTTTAATTGCTCAATTTCTACTAATATCTATGATCTATGACATCTATGATGAAGAATCTATTTCTCTATTTTATTACGAATGATGACATAATTATTTAGGTCAAAACTAGTATTTCCTCCATCGCCCCGACAATTACGTAGATCTTGACATGGAGAGTTCGAAATCACTACCAAAAAAGCTCCGCCAGAGTCAAAATAAAAATTACAATATTAAGTAACAATAAGCACAGTTCGATAACCTTTCCTTACTGTAACCGGTAGTAAAGGTTTCCCCCCCCCATACCATAGCAGTTACAGCGGAATTACACGGAGTGGTTCAAACCAAACCAAAGTAAAACCACATTTTCTCCAAAATTTACGAGTCTACTTTATAAGTTTTTCCATTTTCCTTCATTAATTCTCTGTTCTAAGGAAAGGGAAATGGAAAGAGAGAGAAAAGCCACTTCCTGTTCAGATTGTGTGCCTGTCATTCAACCCCCAACTTTCTTCTCACAACACTAGGAATTAAGGGAAAAGCGAGTTTTTCTCCGCTGCTCTACTCAATAACCAAAAAACAATACATACAAAAATTGATTTTATACAATGCTAACAGGTTTTCCGCGAAAATTACTTAATTACTATTTAACCAATAAACATTACGAAGTGCCTTTGTATTGTTTTATTAAGATTTCCGATTTAAGAGAAAATCAAATGGCGAGCTGGGTCGTAGGCGCCACAGTAGCTGAGCGGTTAAGAGAGACTAAACCCGCAATGCTGAGATGTATTGTTGGTTTAGTGGTTCGATTCCCCAGGTCTAGGCTTCGGATTTTATTTAATGGTTAATATGAGAAATTTATAGTAAAGTATGTTAGGCGGTTAAGAGACTAGACCCGCAATGATAAGATGTATTGTTGGTTTAGTGGGTTCGATTCCTGGTCTAGCTTCTTACAATTTATTTAATGGTAAATGAGAAATTTATAGTAAAGTATGTTAGGCGGTTAAGAGACTAGACCCGCAATGCTAAGATGTATTGTTGGTTTAGTGGTTCGATTCCCCAGGTCTAGGCTTTGGATTTTATTTAATGGTTAATATGAGAAATTTATAGTAAAGTATGTTAGGCGGTTAAGAGACTAGACCCGCAATGCTAAGGTGTATTGTTGGTTTAGTAGGTTCGATTCCCGCTGGCCTAGGCCTTGGATTTTATTTAATGGTTAATATGAGAAATTTATAGTAAAGTGTGTTTGCTAGTCGCCTCCGTCCGCGACACCTGATTCGATAGTTGGACGTAAAGCCCGCCTGAAAAAATAGGCAATTACCTATTATACCCTGGGTCGTGTGTTTTAATATGCATGCACAAACACGCAAAATAAATTTATAACTACGCAAATTATTGGCGCAAGATTAGTGTAGTAGATTAGTGATTACAATTTTGAGAATTCTGCAGCAATTCGACGTTACAAGCTCCTTTGAGTACGCTTCTTTTTTTTCTGGTCAAACTGTTGTTGGTAACGTTTGATACCGGAAGTATCAATACAGTTTTATTCAAAAAACCAAAATTATTCGAGTTAAAATTTTGATACTCGGTTTAGATGCATCAAGGGAATCTGGCCATAAACTTTTCCACAAAAAGCAAACTACCGGAAGAACTGCTTGGAAACTGTGGTAACAGGAAATCGATCAAGTATTCCCACAAGATTGTCTACATATCGTTTGATGAAGACAGATGATCTCAAATATACAGGGAAGATGAATGAGCAGCTTTGAATGAAGCACAAAAAGGGAGGAGACCCCAAAAAAGATTAGCGTGTCCCAAAAACCAGGCAGTTTGGTAGTCTGGTAAGTTCCCTTATCTCCCCAGATTTAATAACAGTCACTTTCTACGCCGACAGCTAAAAGATTACAGTAAATAAAGCTTGAAGTAGAACTGGGAGGCTGCAAACAGTGGACCAACTAATTATTAGACGCAATTAGGGGGTACAGCGTTTTGGAGACGAGGAGGAGGGGAATTCACACGTAAAAACTTTCCATTTAACCTCAATTTAGATTTTTAATAAATCATGTAACCTGATCAATTCAAAAAAAATACGACGTCAAATCAAATAAATTTCACTTGTATTTCCGGTCTATTTAATATTCAAGTTTTCGATTTCATAGAAGTTTGATTATCATCTAGGCATGTCTCCTGAGGAGAATCAGATCTGGGTCACAAACAAAATACTAAATTATTTTGAATTTTGTTGACATAAATTTTGGAATCTATGAATTCCTGGAATGAAATTTTAATAGACTCCATTTAGGTGGATAGATCTGTACTTTTATTTTAACCACGCTTTTAAGAAGATTCTCCAGAATTAAGCACGTAACTGGAACAATTAAACTTACGAATTAAACTACGTGTCCCACTTTTGCACGTGTTTTTTTGGATTAGATCTGGATATACTTTTTAATTCGATATGTCTTATATGTACGTCACAAGAATAATTAGTTTTCCTATTTAGTTTCTCGTCATGTTGCCAAGAGAAAGCAATACATCGTGGCCATTTAGAGATATCGATTTTTTTTTTCAATCGGAAATATCCATTCATTAAAGGCTATCGATTGCCCTGAGTTCGATGAAGTACAAGTCTGTGTACTCAATATGGTCTCTCTCTGTGTGAGTGAGTAGGTAGCAAAATAACACAAAAAAATTCAAAATTACTGGAAGTTGAATCTATATATATTTCGATTGGGGTTCAAACAGGAAATCCGCTGGTAACTTAGCGATCAGTACGTATTAAACGGAAGTACCGCTTTAATGAATGGATTTTTTTTCAATTTTCTAGGTTTTCCTTTGCTAATAGTTTCAAAGATTTTCTTTAAAATTTGAACCACACATTGTTTGTCTTTCTTTTTTTTAATAGGAAAACTTTTCCAGGGAAATTCGATTAAGGAAAGATGGAGAGGGCAAGACTTCGCTCTTAACTACTGCGCTTACACATGTTAAAGTCACCAAAACCGAAGAAAATTCCTAAAACCGGAAGTACTAATTTAATGAAAGCATTTTTTTTTTCTTTTTTAAGGTTTTCTCGACAATGCCTCATAACGATTTTTCTGAAAACTAGTTCGCTTGCAGGCAAAAAAAAGCGATTATTTGAGTAATTTTTATTGGAAAAACTTCTTTTAAGGGCATGTTGAGACATGTATAAAAGTTACGATCTTGAAAATGTTTAACAAAAAAAAAACTCGTGTGTTTGTTGATTGGCTTGAAATGCAGCCAACTAACATTTAGTAAAAATGCTAAGATAAAAGAAAACTTAAATTGGAACAAAAAATAAAAATATTTCATTAATAAAGTGAACATCCGGTTTTTTTGTTAAATAGTTGCGTAATTTTCAGGAAGCACCAAAATGAAATTATCTTTTTGATCTTCTGATGAAACTTCCCCAGAATTTATTACCATTTCCGCCAGTTTTAAACAAGATGACACTGCCTTCTATATACATTGAGGAACCCATGTGGGGCCGTCTATACTCTAAAACACTAATCTAGATGGCGGTTGTAAAAATCACTTTCATTGAATTAGTATTCATTAACACTGTTCATTCCCCACTCTCTACTAGGCACAATTTAAGGTCTAAAAACTTCCCGCCCCTCCACTTGCGCCCAAAAAGCTGGGGGAACTGAGTGAAGCCTTCATATATCATAAGTAAGACAAATTTGTTTCAGTTTTAAGCTTAAACTACTACGCAGCAATAAACAGATACAGGATGAAGGTTATACAAGGAGGAAGGTTTTAATAGTTATTACGTCAGCAGTAGTTGGGGGAGGATGAGCTAGTAAAAACATGTAGAAGACAGCGGTGTGGATGGGCCAAGCAACTAACTGCAAGGCAAGCGGGGAGGATGTCTTCAGCAGAGGAGAGAGTAATGTGTCACCAGCGGGTTTACAACTACCCGCTCTGGTGATGTCAGTCAAGGGTGCGATCTGAACTGGAGGGTACAGTACAGCTACATCACTCTTCGTTATCTGTGGAAGACCCTTTCTTAGTCTTGCTGCACTAATAACAAAACACCCGTGACAGTCCCCCGGCTAAGGATGTACTGTCTTGGCGTTTCCTGCCAGCCAAGTCCACACCTGGGTCCACCTCTTTGGCTGCCACTAGATCATTTCTCATCAAATTTCTATTCTAATTTCCACTACCAAAACGGTAATTTGTCACCATTTCCGCCACAGCCTACTAGATTACAGCTTTTCTACTTCCTTTGACTCCCCTTGTTAATTTTGTGTTACTACTAGCGCAACATTATTCTTGGATACTAAAAGAGAAAATAGAGATGCAACTACAACTATTAAAGTAATTATATTAACGTGCAATAAAAATCTGACGTAGGCGCCCCGATAGCTGAGCGGTTAAGAGACTAGACCCGCAATGCTATGATGTATTATTGGTTTAGTGGGTTCGATTCCCCGGTGTCTAGGCCTTGGATTTTATCTAATGGTTAATATGAGAAATTTACAGTAAAGTATGTTAGGCGGTTAAGAGACTAGACCCGCAATGCTAAGATGTATTGTTGGTTTAGTGGGTTCAACTCCTGGTGACTAGGTCTTGGATTTTATTTAATGGTTAATACGAGAAGTTTACAGTAAAGTATGTTTGCTAGTCGCTTCCGTCCACGACACCTAATTGGTAGTTGGAAGTAAAGCCTACCAGAAAAAAAACATATGACGCAAACCCTCATTCGACTTTCTCCAAGTAATTTCCTTTAAACTACTTTGAGCACTTCAGCTTAATCGATTATCTTTAAAATGATCGATTTTCTTTTTAATTTTTTCAAAATGACTTACTTTTTAATTTCCTCTTAGTATTAAAGAAGCAATGAGGTCGAACTTAACACTTAATTAAAACTTTAGAGGCTAGCTTAACCCTAACTAACCCCACAGCTGTCTTTAAAAAGTATTTTTCTTGGAGAAAATTTTCTTTAAACCTCCAAAAACTAATTTATTACCTCCTCTTAAGTGAGGTATCGAATCGAAATTTCCAATTTGAACTTTAGCGATTTAGCGTCTTTTTTATTTTAATTTGCTGACTGCAGACGTACAGACAATTTGTTAAAACCATTTACTCGTTACTCACGAGGCACTTTAAAAGCGGAAATGTTCTGCCCGGTGAAAACTTAGAATAGAAATTTCGCAGTACGATCGTAATACTTCCTCTTACAGGAGTAAGAGAAATCTTGAAGTACACTAAAAACTAACAAAATCAAGTTTCTAAATCCTTACTGGCTAACAGATCGTACCCAAACTTTATGGGCAGACCAAAGTTGTACTGAAACTTGGATCATTAATTGATAATGTTGGGTCCGCCGCCAGCAACTTGAGTCAAAGTCCTGAGGGAAATCCAAATAATCTCCCATCACTACTACCACTTTACACAATATAAACAACAATACTGATTGGGCTAACTTGTTCGCTAGTCCCTAACGTGTGTTCACCACTAATACTAGTCAACAACTCTGACCCAACACGAATCGGAAGTAGATGGCCAACAGTGGAAAAGGCTTCTCGCTTTAAGTTATGGACCGATTTGTTCGGACTACGGCGAATCTGTAAAGGTTCAAGACTGGATTTGTATGTTTGTCCGAATATCGCATTATTTTTTTTGTGATTTTGAAAGCCACAGGAATCTGATCATTCCGCCCGGTGAATAACAATAATTTCTTTGCTTATGCTAAATGTTCAACTCGTTGCAGGAAGTATTAAGCGTCTATAATAATTTAAATTAATTAACTGCGACAATAACACTTAATGTAGGCATATTTTTCCGACTACAAAAGGGCAGAAAAGAAAAACGTTGGAATAAAAGGAGATACTGCTAAGAAGGGTGTAAATAATGGAATAATAAGGGTCGCTATCAGTGGATGCAGCCAACCAGTGCCCTTTCTCGACCTATTAAGGAGTGGGCAGACCCTTTGCAAGCTGAAAGAGCGGGACAATCGCTTTTTATTTACCATTCTAGCGAGTAAAATGCAGCTGTAAGTTCAACTATTTGCGCTAAAAATATAGTTAATTATAACACCTGCATTAATTTTATGCTCTGAAATAATATGAACAACCGAAGGAACTGTGACGTCATAGACCTTTCATAATCCTAAACTACGTAATATGCTAGTTGAAATGAAGATCTATGTTGATTGAAGGCGCCACGATAGCCGAGCGGTTAAGAGAGATTAGACCCACAATGCTAAGATGTATTGTTGGTTTAGTGGATTCGATTCCTGGTGTCTAGGCCTTGGATTTTATTTAATGGTTAATATGAGAAATTTATAGTAAAGTGTGTTAGGCGGTTAAGAGACTAGACCCGCAATGCTAAGATCTATTGTTGGTTTAGTAGGTTCGATTCCCCAGGTCTAGGCCTTGGATTTTATTTAATGGTTAATATGAGAAATTTATAGTAAAGTATGTTAGGCGGTTAAGAGACTAGACCCGCAATGCTAAGATCTATTGTTGGTTTAGTAGGTTCGATTCCCCAGGTCTAGGCCTTGGATTTTATTTAATGGTTAGTATGAGAAATTTATAGTAAAGTATGTTAGGCGGTTAAGAGACTAGACCCGCAATGCTAAGATCTATTGTTGGTTTAGTAGGTTCGATTCCCCAGGTCTAGGCCTTGGATTTTATTTAATGGTTAGTATGAGAAATTTATAGTAAAGTGTGTTAGGCGGTTAAGAGACTAGACCCGCAATGCTAAGATCTATTGTTGGTTTAGTAGGTTCGATTCCCCAGGTCTAGGCATTGGATTTTATTTAATGGTTAATATGAGAAATTTATAGTAAAGTGTGTTAGGCGGTTAAGAGACTAGACCCGCAATGCTAAGATCTATTGTTGGTTTAGTAGGTTCGATTCCCCAGGTCTAGGCCTTGGATTTTATTTAATGGTTAGTATGAGAAATTTATAGTAAAGTATGTTAGGCGGTTAAGAGACTAGACCCGCAATGCTAAGATCTATTGTTGGTTTAGTGGTTTCGATTCCCGGTGTCTAGGCCTTGGATTTTATTTAATGGTTAGTATGAGAAATTTATAGTAAAGTATGTTTGCTAGTTGCCTCCGTCCACGACATCTAATTCGGTAGTTGGACGTAAAACTCGCCTACAAAAATAGGCATTACTTTACTTACTTACTTTTACTGTATGTTGATTGCCGAGAAAATTAAAGAAACCACGAAAAATCCGTTCTGAACAGTCGAGTGGAAATTCCGGTGGAATGACATTCTTTGAACTCGGCCTTTGAACAGCATATTTTCTTGCTCATAAATGCTACCCAGGCTTTGGAACAGCACCGGAACCTGGATTTTCCACGTAATGCAACCCAGAAGAAGCTTTAAACCCCCTCTAGGTACGTCGTCCTCAGGGTCACCTTCAGCCATAGACTAAAAGTCCCATCTATGGAGATTTGTTTTATGAGTCTATCGCGACTATTATAAAATTTAAGTCGACAAGGCAAACGCCAGGAGTTACCTGATGAAGAACTATTTTCCTTCTTCATTCACAGGAGCTACTCGGATGGACTTATATGTCGCGTTTCCTGTCTGCAGAGTTTACGCGTCACAAGTACTCACGAAAAAAAAAACTCCAAATTTGAAGGTAAGTAAACTAGAACTGCCATTTCAATTAGAAGAAAACTAAATTAGACACGATTCCAACGTTTCTACTTATGCCTAATAAGAGAAAGCGTACCAAAACAAGCTTCATAACTTTTTTTAGTTATTAGTTATTACTGCGCTGTAACCGTAGTAACTAATCACAGTAATTATGTAAAAGATGGCGACTTCGCAAACCATTTTTCCCCATATAATAAACAACCTGCCATTATTATTAGATCAATTAGGTCACGGCAATGTAGTAAGCAGTAAGAAATATATAATAAATAAAAATTGTAAATAAAAATTATAGCACTTATTTTATTTCAGAACGAACGGATATCCGTTTAGTAAAAGAAAAAAGGCAAGCGTAGAAAAAAGGTAATATTCTAAGCACAATTCTAGAAAATTGTACTTTACTACATTATATGTTATTATCATTGAAGTAATGCCTGTTTTTTCAGGCGCGCTTTACGTCCAACTACCAAATTAGGTGTCGTTGGCGGAGGCGACTAGCAAACATACTTTACTATACATTTCTCATATTAACCATTAAATAAAATGCAAGGCCTAGACCAGGGGAATCGAACCCACTAAACCAACAATACATCTTAGCATTGCGGGTCTCGTCTCTTAACCGCTCGGCTACCGTGGCGCCTATATTGGTCATTATTACTGTGGAAAATATCAGAGTGTGGCCACTCACATGACTTCTTCTAACTAAATTCTCACGATTGTAATACCGAAAAAATATTTTCATTTACTTATTTTCTTACTAAGATTATATAACAGTTGGCAAAACAGTACATCACACTGAGATGAAACGTTAGAGGGCAGATTAATCCCCATCATCACTGGCCCCAGAACTATCCTAAATGAATGCATTGCAAGTAAAATGTCTTATTCTTCTTTATATCTCGATTTTTTTTTTTTTTTTTTTTTTTGGCGCATCAACAGCTGAGGTTATTAGCGCCCGAAGCTTTTTCCAGTGCACTGCCGGCCTCCGGACAGTGTTCTCTCGTTACAGACAACACTGTCCATAACCGGACAGTGAGCTGTAAGAAGCTCCTAGGAAGAGAAAATCTAAGGGTCAGCTGCTGGATTCGAACCCGGGACAGCCGCGTGGGAGTCCAGTATGCTAACCTCATTGCTAATCCCTTCCCTCTCGATTATTATTATTATTATTATTACAATAACTTTTTAATAAAAATTAGTCAGGTGGAAAATACTAACGTAGTAGCATTTCTTTGTCGGAAAATTAAAGAAAAAAAATTTACGTAAATCTTTATTGCAAAATAAAGGGCTCAAAAAGAAAATTACTTATACAAACTTGATCCAAAAAGAAAAATCGGAGGTACACTTTTTTCTCTTTTCTTTCTTACAAAAAAAAATTTTCTAATGGAAAATTTATTGTATCTTTTCAAGTAAAGGGGGGAAAAAAAGGGACTGCAAGTAAAAGAGAATAAACAAAAAAAGGAAAACACCCTGTAGTAATTTTCTTTTGACTTGGAAAAACCTCGTTAAGGGTTAAAATGGGGTGGCCACCCACCAACTCCATCAAATTTTCTTTTTGTTTTCTCACTTTTCTCTTATGCATGAATTATTTATTTTCCCTCTCCCTTCGTTCTAACTGGGAAGATTAAAGCAAGAAAAGGTAAAAGAGAAGATCATCTGCATCTGCGCCAAGATAATTTGCCAAATGATACATTTTCTTTAAAGATTACTCAGCTGGAAAATCTAGACCACAGGAATAAACATAATGCCGATAATATTATACCATTTCTTTCTTCGAAACCTTCTATTGCTACTCGAAACACAGCACTCATCTCTCTACCCCAAACAAATTGCACATATAGTTGGATAAATACCCTTCAAAACTGTATTTGATGGTGCATTTGAATAATACTATATTTAATTCTCATTTTAGCCGGAATTTACCCACCTTTCCCTTCACCGGAAGTTCCTTATATAGAATTTTCGGGAAAAACTGTTTCAAAAGGAAGTGACGGATTTAAGTGTTGATCTGAAGGTGGTTGTAGAGTGACATTTCCGGTCTGCCGATTTACATCGAATTAGGAACTCACATTTGATTCTTATTAATACTATAGAGATGATAAGCCAGTACAATAAACAGTAATGGCACGTTAGAGTAAAGTATTGACCACCCCTACCTCCCAGAAATGGAAAAAGCGCCTGAAAGTACTTTCCGAGTGACTAACACTTACTTAAAATTCACCTAATTTTTTGGTGAGGGGAGGTTCTCTATTCGCACTAAAGCGAAGTAAACAACGAAAGCGGAAATAGAACATTTAATAAGACGCAAAACTTCCTTTTTTGAGAAAACTGAGAATAGAATTCGCCAATATATATTTTAATCTGCTCTGCTGGTAAATAAATGCCCTAACACGGAAATGTAGGGCACAGGAATTCGTGTGAGTACAGACAGACCGACCGACCGCAAACACAGAGAGAGGAACTTTTATAGGTGAAACGAATGGGTAATAAAGTTGGTAACAGGCTTTGTGACAACTCTTCTGGGTTACAGGGTTCAACCGCACGGAGGGGGAGGGGCAGGAAATACACAAAAGTTCATCGCAATGATTACAAGCATCACCTGGTTGGGTTGGCAACAGTGGGGAAGTAACCTGATCGAGAGGGAAAGGTAGAAAGAGAGAGAAGATATTCTAGTTCTAACTCGCACATATTGTCTCGAAATACTGAATTTTTAAAATGTCAAACTGAACATAACCCTGAAATGACATTACATAGAAACTCACTTAATTCAGGGATTTTTTTTTTGTTCCAGGAATATTCTTTGAAGGGTAATTTTGGGTGTATGAGATTGGGTTAGGTTTATACCAATGGCAAGGAGGGTTGGTCTAGTGGTCAAGATAGTGGCTTTGTGAGTGGAAGATCCCCGGATCGAATCCCGCATCTGACTAGTTTTTTATTAATTAGAACAAAAAAAATTATAGTAAAGTATGAGCCTGAAAAAATAGGCAATAAACACAGTAATGGCATTTTAAAATGAAAGCCTCACCGGGAAATGCTGTTATCCGCCGAATTTTCCTCGGAAAATATTTCAAATAAAAGTATGAGCAACTTACGTTACCAGATTCAAGGAAAAACTCTATAAAACAAAACAAAAAAAAACTTGTTCTTCAAAGAAGGCATCTTCTAGCTGATCGATTCACAGACAAACGGACTGAGACCAATACCATAAAAAACCACTTTGCCGGATTCTGGGGGTGTAACTATTGCAATCTCTTACTATAATAGAAAAAAAAATCAAGGGGGGAAACTTGTTTTAAGGAAATCGTTGTCATGACAACAACAATCCCGGAAGTCTAAGAACATCGGCTTCGGCTTGTGTTCGGTTCAGAACATATGTTCGCTTGTTTGAATATGAACCTTAATTTACAATTTTGATAAATTTGTGAACCATAAAATTTAAAGAAAAACAAATCAATTAGAAACTTGCGAACAAAGAGGAAGTGCAGGAAGTCGTGTGAGTGGATTCACAACAATAATTGGTGGATTAAATAAAAGTGTTGCAAAATGAAACAATGAGGTCATGGAACTCTCGGTAATGAGAAACGATGTCGTAGTTTTGAACTTTGACCTTTATTAATGACGACACGTAACTAGCAGCCATTTATTTTTACCTGTGTGTTTGTGTTTATGCACGCGTGTGAATGAATTGGGGGGGGGGGAATTTTGATGGTGGGCGGTCCTGAGGATAAATAATAATTTGCTCATTCAAACCTCCCCCTCCAGGACGAGGCAGGTTAATCATTAAATTGTTAGTTTTGGTTAATTTCATTGGTGCCTAGGTGCTTTTTACGTAATACCAAACTATAGACTACGAGTACAAACACACAACTACCACATAAACACGAATAGATCGGAGAAAATTCAACTTTTTGTTACGTAGTTTAAGTTCCGCTTTAAGTTCCAAGCTTTTAGAGCCAATCAGCCAACCCGGAAGTGCTTGTTTTGAAGTTCGATCGATCAACCTGAGGTTTATGTTTTGAAGTTCGATCGATCAACCGGAAGTGCTTGTTTTGAAGTTCGATCGATCAACCGAAAGTGCTTGTTTTGAAGTTCGATCGATCAACCGGAAATGCTTGTTTTGAAGTTCGATCGATCAACCGGAAGTGCTTGTTTTGAAGTTCGATCAATCAGCCGGAAGTGCTAGTTTTTAAGTTCGATCGATCAACCGGAAGTGCTTGTTTTGAAGTTCGATCGATCAACCGGAAGTGCTTGTTTTGAAGTTCAATCGATCAACCGGAAGCCACCACACTTCTGCATTGAATTTTCAAGTTGTTTACGGATTATTTTTAATCGGATTATTTAATTTGAAATGAAGAAAGTGACGTAACCAGAAGAGAGAATTTCAGTGGCTTTTTTCTCACTTTTATTAGAGAAATTTTTCGTGGACAGTTTTAGATGATGTTAATTTAATAATTAAATACAAAGAGGCAAAAATCTTATCTCTAAGTTGAGGCACCCCCGGACAACAATTGCTGGGAGCACGCACCAGAGATGTGATTTGGTAACCTAACACCTCTTCATCTAGCTGAAAGAAGGGCCAACAAGAAACATCCTCAGAACATCCGGGGGGGAAGGATGTTTAGGGGAGACAGGAACAAGGAGCGAAATATCCTGTACGGCTCCCCCTCGAACAAAAAAGTCACAAGCAGGCGGTCTGATATTTCGATGTACGCGTCTGTCATTTTGTGCACACCATGTTCTGATGATAAGATTCAGCGTGAGTGACATAAAAAGGACAGTTACTCTGCTGTAAATAGTAAACAGGAAACGTCAAAGTGATTTTTCTTTCAGCTACTCCCCCATTTTCAGCTATTTCCCTTATTGTTGAAACAGGAAGAAAGTTATTCCTTTTTTTTCAGCAGCCCACCTCCTGAAATCAGCCCGACCACCATCAAGTGCCACTTTCCTTTCAGACAGAATTACACCCAGAACCAGATCACAGAATCTCCTCTGTGCACTAACTGGCACCAAACACGTACACCAGAGAACATAATGAAAAGATAAAATATTCCATCAACTCCACGGTCTGAGTTAAAAGACCGATTTCTCTCCCGTTGTGCGAAGACATTTTTCTCTCTTTATTATCTCCAGACAAAAGAAGTTATCCTTGCATCGTCAGTGGATAGATTCAAAGAATAGATGTCACATCTTTTGGGCGTAAACGATTCCCCAGATTCTTGGAATGCTTTTATAATGTCCTCGACACGTTTTCGACTCCAGGATGAGCGGGAACTGAAGGAAGACACACACTATTGTAAAGAAATGGAAAGTGAAAACAAGAATTTCCTATGGAAAAACGGCTTTTTCCAAACAAAATTACCACATAAAAAAAGAAGAAATCATTTTTAATCCCAAAAGAGAAAAGACCGCCATTTTGCTAGACAAGAATTCATCTGATGGGATTGAACTATTAACTGCGCAACACTTGGGACTATCAAATGCTTGTAGAACATATGCTATCTATTCTCCACATAAGGCTGAACTCATATCAATTAAGAAGAAATCGGCAACAGCTGGGGCTACATT
Source organism: Rhodnius prolixus (assembly GCF_049639745.1). Lineage (NCBI taxonomy): Eukaryota > Metazoa > Arthropoda > Insecta > Hemiptera > Reduviidae > Rhodnius > Rhodnius prolixus. The sequence continues at coordinate 64,695,096 of NW_027411592.1, read as the reverse complement.
TATGGTCCAGGATTTGAAAGATCTACTGAACGTGATAAGAGCCAAAGTTGATAGCGAATTTTGAGCTGGAGTAGAGAGAGGGTCCGACAATGAAGGTGACAGCCACATACTGCTACAATTACTGAGCGCTGTAGAACTGGTCTCAGTCATGGCGACCATCTGGACCGTCCACACTGGACAATAACGGAGATTTAAATAAATAAATAAGAAATCTTTTCTGGGCCAGACCAGTTTAGCTGACGTTTACGTCTTTATTGTATGTGTTAAGTAAAATAAATCTTTTGAATTAGTAAGTATAGTAATGCCTATTTATTCAGGCAGGCTTTACGTCCAACTACCAAATTAGGTGACGTGGACGGAGGTGACTAGCAAACATACTTTACTATAAATTTTTCATATTAATCATTAAATAAAATCCAAGGCTTAGACACCGGGGAATCGAACCCACTAAACCAACAATACATCTTAGCTTTGCGGGTCTAGTCTCTTAACCGCCTAACATACTTTACTATAAATTTCTCATATTAACCATTAAATAAAATCCAAGGCCTAGACACCGAGAATCGAACCCACTAAACCAACAATACATCTTAGCATTGCGGGTCTAGTATCTTAACCTCTTACTTAACATACTTTACTATAAATTTCTCATATTAACCATTAAATAAAATCCAAGGCCTAGACTCTGGGAATCGAACCCACTAAACCAACAATTCATCTTAGCATTGCGGGTCTAGTCTCTTAACCGCCTAACATACTTTACTATAAATTTCTCATATTAAACATTAAATAAAATGCACAAGGCCTAGATACCGGGGGAATCGAACCCACTAAACCAACAATACATCTTAGCATTGCGGGTCTAGTATCTTAACCTCTTACTTAACATACTTTACTATAAATTTCTCATATTAACCATTAAATAAAATCCAAGGCCTAGACACCGAGAATCGAACCCACTAAACCAACAATACATCTTAGCATTGCGGGTCTAGTCTCTTAACCGCCTAACATACTTTACTATAAATTTCTCATATTAAACATTAAATAAAATGCACAAGGCCTAGATACCGGGGGAATCGAACCCACTAAACCAACAATACATCTTAGCATTGCGGGTCTAGTATCTTAACCTCTTACTTAACATACTTTACTATAAATTTCTCATATTAACCATTAAATAAAATCCAAGGCCTAGACTCTGGGAATCGAACCCACTAAACCAACAATACATCTTAGCATTGCGGGTCTAGTCTCTTAACCGCCTAACATACTTTACTATAAATTTCTCATATTAAACATTAAATAAAATGCACAAGGCCTAGATACCGGGGGAATCGAACCCACTAAACCAACAATACATCTTAGCATTGCGGGTCTAGTATCTTAACCTCTTACTTAACATACTTTACTATAAATTTCTCATATTAACCATTAAATAAAATCCAAGGCCTAGACTCTGGGAATCGAACCCACTAAACCAACAATTCATCTTAGCATTGCGGGTCTAGTCTCTTAACCGTCTAACATACTTTACTATAAATTTCTCATAATAAACATTAAATAAAATGCACAAGGCCTAGATACCGGGGGAATCGAACCCACTAAACCAACAATACATCTTGGCATTGCGGGTCTAGTATCTTAACCTCTTACTTAACATACTTTACTATAAATTTCTCACATTAACCATTAAATAAAATCCAAGGCCTAGACTCTGGGAATCGAACCCACTAAACCAACAATTCATCTTAGCATTGCGGGTCTAGCCTCTTAACCGCCTAACATACTTTACTATAAATTTCTCATATTAACCATTAAATAAAATCCAAGGCCTAGACCGGGGGAATCGAACCCACTAAACCAACAATACATCTTAGCATTGCGGGTCTAGTCTCTTAACCGCCTAACATACGTTACCGTAAATTTCTCATATTAACCATTAAATAAAATCCAAGGCCTAGACCGGGGGAATCGAACCCACTAAACCAACAATACATCTTAGCATTGCGGGTCTAGCCTCTTAACCGTCTAACATACTTTACTATAAATTTCTCATATTAACCATTAAATAAAATCCAAGGCCTAGACCGGGGGAATCGAACCCACTAAACCAACAATACATCTTAGCATTGCGGGTCTAGTCTCTTAACCGCCTAACATACTTTACCGTTAATTTCTCATATTAACCATTAATATCCACGGCCTAGACCGTAAATCCAACCCAGTACCACAATACTTAAGTCTTTTGAAAAATAATAAATAAAGTATAGCGCTAATGACCAAGCAGTTGATGTGCCCAAAAATAAATAAATGTATTTAGAAAGCAATTTTGGTTCCTCCAGTTGCGGAATTCCTCTCAAAAGATATAAGACCAACTACTGCAAACTACATCCACCTCTCTCCCCGCATCCCCTCTCACAGAAACAAAAATTGTAGCCCCGCTCATTGAAATTGAAATGTTGCTCAGATACCTGTTTCCCGTTTGGGAAATATTTCTTGTTCACACCGACAGACACACAAACGGAGAGAGAATTTTCCAAAAAAAAAAAAAACCATTTTCACGGATTCACGTCAATATTTCCGGTGAAAATTCAACACGTGCGTAACACTTTTCCTTCCTTTTTTTAAGAGAGAAAATAGTAATTATAATATTTAAAGCCCTTTGACTTTTCTAGCCTTTGATTTAAGGAAGCTCATGAGCAAAGAGCACCAACCCAGCTTGGAAATATCTCGATTTTAATAGGAAAATTCTCTGCCTTCGTCCACAAAAATGGAGATTTTCTTTTCAATCTGGGATGTGCAGTGAAATTTAGGCAGAACCTTTGAATGTTCTCAAGTTTTACCTAAGTAATTCTTGTATCAATATTAGAAATTTCACATCCGCTTAGCAATCAACGTAATTCGTAGTTCACGCTCTGCTCTCCTTGCACAGACTTTTCCGGTCCCAACCGTCACAGATATACACTCGTCTTGGAGGGGGAGGGGGTAAAATTAAAAAGGGCAAAGAACTTTATCCTAACAATGGAAGGAAGTCTCACATAATATCATTACTTGTGTGTGGGTACGTATTTTAAGTAGTAACAGCTTTAAACTGTAAGTGTAGTGGTAGCAGTGTGGAGAGATGGTTAAAAAAGTATGAACAGAAAACATCGCATGATGGCGTGACTTAATTTATATCATCTTCTCATCATCATTACCATCATCAGTGTGAGTAAAAACTTTCTCAAACTGATAGTACAAACTCCAGAGAGTCGAAAAAAAAAGAAGATCTTCTCCAGGGAAAAAATAAAAAAGACAACCTGACGGAAAAACCACGCGCCAAAGTTTACGAGAAATACGAGCAAACGTCCACCATGTTGGTTCTAAAAGAGGAAATAGTCCCCTTCCCTTAGGCTGTATCTGGCCAAAGGGACATTTATAAATTATTTACTCAGGCTACATTTTCATTTGCCAAAAAAACATTTTTAGACAAATTATTTGTTCACATGTTAAGACCGGATGTTGATGGACTGTAAACAAGGTTAAAAATAAAATGACGCCTGTAATATATAGGTATATGCGCTCCAGGTAATTATTCAGTTTTTTTTTAGTTTTGCGCAATTTAATTATTATTTTTTTTTTTTTCAGAAGGAATCAGGGAACTTATCGAGTTTTCGAGCTCAAACCGGATGTAGCTGATTTGAGTGGGAATTTGAGCTCGAAAATGGGACAAATTTCCTGTTTCTAACTTATGTACAATTTCCACCCCCTGCACTCAAAGATCTCTTGTTTTTTTTAGATTTTATCCTGTGGTTTGGCATGTTTATTGTATCCTTGATCGATTTCCTTCTTTCATCCAGCGTCAGAGGTAGACTAATCCAGCTTGATATAGAAATGAGTACTATCTTGCATTACACTTGCTGACAGAGTGAGCTATATTAATATGTGTGTATGTTATTCAAAATGTTATTAAATCGTAAAACATTTAGTAAAAATACCGAAATAAAATTAATGAAATTTAGTACTTGTTTAAGAGTACTGAAAGTTTAGTGCGCGCGTAATGTTTTTTAGAATCTGTAAAGTTAGAATTATATTTTATACGAGAGAGGGCGCAAATTCGCGAGCGGAAAAGCACGGAATTATTTGCTTTATACTGGGAAATTCTACTGGATACTCTCCAGCACTGTGGACCTAACCACAATTTCCATCTGCAACAAATTATTGCAGAATGTGGTTAGGTGTTGGAAAACCTCATGCCAACCCAACCCCCCTGCGCCCTTAATCGATTTTTCATAGGGAAATTTTTTCAATTAGAAGTTGTAGACCATCATGAGCACAATGTCTGGACAGGGTTTAAAAGAAAAATTCGTGGGAGCCATCTTTGAGGGAATCTCAAATAAATAGAAAATACGCTCAGTACTGTAGTACTTCCGGTTTAGGGATTTTGGTCGGCCAGGTTACAGTGAGGTCTCCTGGGTAGGCTATAATCTAAATATGAAGTTTCAGCTTCTGGTGATTATTAGTTTTGGAGAAATTGTTGTTCAAAGACACACATACAGACAAACGAATTTGTAAAAACCATTTTTTTCAGGCTCAGGGGGCCGCAAAAAAGAAAAGGAAAAACCGGATACTTCCTGTGATACAACTCGAAATCGATCGCACTTACTTCCGCGCTTACCTGAAGGAGAGAAAGTGAAAGTAGGTGGGCCTTTAGTTCAACCACTTCCTGGAACTAGTACTACGTAGCCAGAGTGGGAGGGGTCAAAGCCTCTCGCGCGCTACTTGTAGTAATCCCCAGAATGCATGACCGCACGTAGATACGATAGTTGGGGGCACAACTAGCTAGGCTATTTGGGTCGTATGCAGCAGCAGGCAGCGTGTATGTATGCAATGCGCCTCTCCGGTAAACATGTACATTCCGCTAGTTTGGGTGCCCCTCGTGTCACCGTTAGATTGGCGTGGAAATGGGAAACAGTTTTCCCGTGATTCTGTGACCCAGATCTCAGAATGCGGGTGTGGGGGAGGGGGTGAAATACTCATTCACGAGTTCCTGTGACGAAAAAATAATACGCGGAATATCCACCATCCACAAAAACAGGACTCTTTAGTTCCCTCAGGATAAAAAAACAAGTTTGGTTTGGGTGTAATAATAACAATAATAAGGTGTATATTTTCAATTTACAATAAACGTAATGAAGAAAAATTACAATATTGGTTTGGGTGTATAGGCAGAGGTAGCCAAAGTGGTCTATAATAGGACCCCAGGGGTCTATTTAACAAAAGTAGGGGGTCGATCTGTGGGCAGGGGGGGTCGAAGGAAAAACAATTTCGAACCCAATATAGCGGAACCTTGCAAAGAAACACCAGGCACACACCCATCTCATTAATTAAGAAGCAATACTTGTAGTTACTTTACTTATTTGTAATTCCTTATTATTTAATAAATAAAAAAATGTAAAGTAATCGCCTATTTTTCAGGCGGGGCTGAACGTCCAACTATCAATTAGGTGTCGTGGACGGAGGCGACTAGAAAACATACTTTACTATAAATTTCTCATATTAACCATTAAATAAAATCCAAGGCCTAGACCTGGGGGATTCGAACCCACTAAACCAACAATACATCTTAGCATTGCGGGTCTAGTCTCTTAACCGCCAAACATACATTACTATAAATTTCTCATATTAACCATTAAATAAAAATCCGAGATCTAGACCGGGGGAATCGAACCCAGTACCACAATGCATATTAGCTTTGCAGGTCTCTCCTCTTAACCCGCTTGGCTACCGTGGCGCCTACCTGGTGTATAGTGAAGAAGACTCTTTTGCAGGAACAAAAAAAAAGGTTGTAGTTGCAAACTAAGTCCAGTAGTGGCGCTCTCTGACTGGACTTCCGATAGAAAAAAAAAGAAGAAAAAATCTTACAAATAAAAAAAACTGAAACACCACTAAGATAACCTGGTAAAACTGCATCAATCAAATTCTCAATGACTGGCACTTCCGGTAAAAAAAAAAAAAAAAAACAATTTGGTCTTACAGAAAGTAACCAAAGACAAAAATTTTGTCAGTAGGATTTTTTGTATCCATTGTGTATATTTTTATAATCACCTGACGTCATTCAGAGATCGCGCGAAGTTTTTTTTTTCCGTAATTTCAAGAACATCGGCAAAAGATGTATTTCCGGTGAAGACCTAATTTGCACAAAACAAAAAAAAATTAGGGATACTTCCGTAACATTTTGATGACATTAAAAAAAAAATTAAAAATCGTTACGAACAGCTACTTCCGGTCGGCTGGTGACCTAGGACAATAGGCAATGTTTTGTGGCTTGGTGCCTCTCCCACCCGCCCTCCCAATGTAAGCCGGATGTAAGCAAACACACACATACACCTGGTACACGTTGGCGCTCGGCCGACAGAACTCTCTGACAGAGATGCTCTAAAGATAGGACTTCTCCTCATTCACTACCAAGAATCAATAACTATCAAGGTCAAAAGAGTGCGGCACTCCTCTCTCCCGGCAACTGTTCATATTATGTCATCCCAGAAAACATCTTAGAAAAAGTGCCACCTATATAAATAAAACTTCTACCCAGAAATTGGGCGAAATTGTAGGTGGGTTCTCCTTAAAATAGAATTTTTACAGGTACGGGAGTGGGGGTCACATTTGAACAGAATTTCCACTTTCTGTTCACAGAGTGCGCACAGAATCGTATTATTGAACCTTTTTATTTTGTTCGCTACAAACTTTCAAGTCTTCAGTAACAGATCTACGATCAATAAACAGTTGGTACTTTACAATACATATCTATATTTTTTTTCAATTTAAACATTTTTGTGTCAAATGTTAATATCTGCCCCCACTGGTGGGGTAGCTTTGAACACAATATAAAATTGAAAGAAATGATATTACTTTACTCTGAATCTACCTTCTATCAGTTATTTCTCTCTCGACTACTGCATTACTTTCTCTTTTAAACCACTCTGAAGTCTAGTTCCATAAAATCAAGAATAACTCAGTTCGGGGATGTTGTACTCCCAAAGTGTGATGGGTTTAGGGAAGTTTGAACAAAATATTCGAGTTTGTTGCGCTTCTTAATGTAGTAGGTTCGGACCACTTTCCCCTTCTCTGCGATTAAACCCCCCCAAAAAAGTCACAAACTTGCAGAGGTCGGTAGGGCGGCACATTTTGAACTGAGGATGTAGAAATGTGGTGCCCCCCACTCCTTCCATAAAAGAATATATAATATCCAACACTTTTTGCTGGCAAGCCAATAGACTTTTTGTAAATACTTTTTTTTTTTTTTAATTTATTAGTTAAGTTAGACCAGCGCCTAGATACGCTATGAGTAACAATGAAAATAACTGGACACCACTACAAACTCAATAATTGAGGAGAGGAGAAGTTACCCAGTGATAACACTCCCTAAGTCGACTCTAGGATTAGCTACTCTCTTCAGAAGAGAGGAAATCACGAGGCCACCGGCGTTTTAATCGTCTGGGAGGATAATCTGGAAGGTGATGGAGATGATAAATAACGGACAAGAGGATTGGAATGAGAGTGCAAGTTATGATGAAAACTTTTATAGCGAGTTCGTGCAACCTGTTGTAAATACTAGATTTAAAAATACGAATTCCAAATGTTATATATGAACTAACAATACGAGGGTCGTTTGAAAAGTCCGTGCAAAGTCAGAGAGATAGCACTACTGGCGCGTATCGAGGTTATGTTTAGTTAGTAGCATCTCTTGGAAGAACACACACCAAGTTTCAGCCAGATCGGTCTATTTCTTTGTGTTTGGCATTCGTTTGAATCGAGGAAGTCGAGTGATTTTCAAAAAAATGGACGAAAAAGAATTTCGTGTGTTGATTAAACACTACTTTATGAAAGGCAAAACGCCTCAGGAGACTAAAGAGAAGCTTGATAAACATTATGGTGACTCTGCACCTTCGATTAGAACAGTTTATAAGTGGTTTCAAAATTTTCGGAGTGGCCATATGGGCACAAGTGACGCTGAACGTTCTGGACGACCTGTTGAGGTTACTACTCCAGAAATCATTGATAAAATCCATGATATGGTGATGGATGACAGAAGAGTGAAGGTGCGTGAGATTGCTAGTGCTGTGGGCATCTCGAATGAACGGGTACATAATATTTTGCATCAACATTTGGACATGGCAAAGCTATCCGTAAGATGGGTGCCGCGATTGCTCACGCTTGACCAAAAACGAAATCGTGTGAAGTGTTGCAAGGACGGTTTGCAGCTGTTCCAGAAGAATTCGCAGGACTTTAAGCGTCGTTTCGTCACTGTGGATGAAACATGGATAACATCACTACACTCCTGAGACCAAAGAACAATCTAAACAATGGGTTACCAAGGGGGAATCTGCGCCAAAAAAGGCGAAGACCGTTCCTTCGGCCGGAAAGATTATGGCGACTGTCTTTTGGGATTCGCAAGGAATAATCCTCATCGACTATCTGGAAAAGGGTAAAACTATTACAGGTGCATATTATTCATCGTTATTGGACCGTTTGAAAACCGAGCTGCAAGAAAAACGCCCACGATTGGCCCACAAAAAAAGTCCTTTTCCATCACGACAACGCACCAGCTCACACCTCAGCAGTTGTGGTCGCAAAATTAATGGAAATAAGGTTCCAACTCGTTTCACATCCCCCCCTATTCTCCAGATTTGGCTCCCTCGGACTACTATTTGGTTCCCCAATATGAAGAAATGACTGGCGGGAAAAAGATTTTATTCAAACGAGGAGGTGATTGCAGAAACGAATGGCTATTTTTCAGACTTGGACAAATCCTATTATTCGGAAGGGATCAACAAACTAGAGCAGCGTTGGACGAAGTGTATAAGCCTAAAAGGAGACTATGTTGAAAAATAAAAAAGGTTTACCCCAAAAAATTAAGTAGTTTTTATTTTTGCACGGACTTTTCAAACGACCCTCGTACTTAACACCTTGTCCACTATAAATCTTCACAATACACACTTCCAAAGGCTGCAACAAACATTTTTACTTCCACCTTACAAAATATAAAAACCATTCCTCAATTCTGGGACTTTACCAAAACAATTAAAACGAAGGGGGAAACTCGTGTCAATTATACAACAGGTCTGCCACACAAAATATTGTACGAGAAAATTGCCAATCATAAATGTTTTAAAAATATTTGACGAGAAATTAAAACTATTCAAAGGTGCTCTCCCCCCTCTCCACTAGTTTGAGGGAATATTAATGAGCTCGAACCTTGATAATAAATAGTAAGAGGAAGTCATGAGAGTGTCCACAACCGGAAGTTTTTCTCTTTTCCTTTAATTAGAGCTGATTACCAAAGAAAAAATGGAGAACATATGTTAGAAAACGTGATTAATTCAGATATAGATATAATCGAGACCACCAAAAACGTGTGTATAGGTGCGTGTTTGTCCGTACAGTTTACAGACAGGGTAACCCTTGGGTAGGTTACACTGTCAGTAAAAAGACTGGCTGGAGAGTATCTCGTAAATGAACTTGCAGATCTGGACTCCCACGCGGAGGTCCCGGGTTCGAATCCAGCAGCTGACCCTTAGATTTTCTCTTCCTAGGAGCTTCTTACAGCTCACTGTCCGGTGATGGACAGTGTTGTCTGTAACGAGAGAACACTGTCCGGAGGCCGGCAGTGCACTGGAAAAAGCTCCGGGCGCTAATGACCTCAGCTGTTGATGCGCCAAAAAAAAAAAAAAAAAACTTGCAGATCCTATCTTAAAAAGACCCCCTGTCTTCTTCGTCTACCCCCCCCCTTCTCTGGCTGTAAATGTATTTCTGTCTTTTATTTTTTTTATAGAAAAAGAAAAAGTAAAGAAATTTAATCCGATTGGTGGGTGGTGGTGCTACCGCATCTGTATGTCAGTTCTCAAAAATCTTTTTTCTCGGTTAATGATGGGCCCCTCCTCCCCCCCCGCCAAGCACACAGTGTTTCGAGATTTGAACCATTCTTATCTCTCTCCATTAATGGCTACCATATTAAATAAGATTAGTAGGGGTGGGGGGTGGGGGGAACTAAACAAAAATGTAGCACCTTTTTCCTTTTTCCATTTGCAAACAGGAAATAGCACGTTTATTCACGCTTCCTCTCTCTCTTTAGCGGCGCGAATTAATTACCACAGCTGACTGGAGTTTTAATTCTTAAAATAAAAGTTTTGTGTAGTTAAGGAAAATATACAGCACGCACATACATGCACACTGTGTACATATAAACATAAATACTGCCTAATCTGCTCGCATTTGTTTACTTTAATCGCTTATTTATTTTTAATTTTGTTTTGACCTCTCCAAGTATTATAATACGTATTTACTCTTTTTCGTATTTACTTATTCCAACACTAATTTCTACTTAAACTTCTCATTATACTGATGCATAATTTAAAATTAAAGTTATTCATTCTTTTTTAAACCATATTTTAAGAATATCATTATTATGTTGTTGTTATTGTTGTTATCTTCTACATTTCTCTTTTGGATCTACCGACAAGTTTCATGGTAATAATGGGTTATTTTTTGTAATTTTTTTGGAAGTTTAACACTAAACCTACCGACATTTATGCATAACTATTCCTACCATGACCGGTCAAATGACCGCACTTTAAAATCACTTAAATTTCTTATTTTAGAATGAAGAATGATAATTATTTAACTACGAAAAAGCGTAGTTTCTTTTGTTTAAAAATAAATCTCGTAGATTTTACTCTTTTATGCATCATTTTTTTATAAATTACAGGCTTCTCAGTTGCAAATTTCCCGCATACTTACTATTTACATTTTAGACAGCATTTTTTAGTCTTATTGCCTTTACAGTATCTTATTTGGCTATTTTTCCGACCATTTGTTCGTGTACTAATATTTGCCATGCTTTTGCAATGGTAACACAAATTTTGCCTTGAAATTTCACTTCCGGTAGTTTTTTTATACAAAATCCATGGATTTATCCCGGGGCTAAGTCTAGGATATTGAAAACTATTTGTTGAGACCATCTCCGAAATTTTCCACGGTTATATTTCTTCCACGAGCTGTATACATTTCTGGCTAATTTCAGAGCGACAAACTCCCCCAAGCTGAACTGAAGGTTTCTCTGCTTTCAAGTTTTCCCAAAAAATGGAAAGCCTTTTATTGCTAATCGAACGCTATTGATACCAAATTTGTGGAGGCGACTAGCAAACATACTTTACTATAAATTCCTCATAATAACCATTAAATAAAATCCACGGCATAGACCGGGAGAATCGAACCCACTAACCAACAATATATCTTAGCTTTACAGGTCTCGAAACACGGAAAAATTTGACCCCCCCACATAATTAATTCTCTCCACCAACAATTATGGGTTTGCAAAAAACCGGACATTACACTGAAGCCTACCCCACAAACCACAATACGGAAGTTTTTACCACTACACTTTCCGTTGATTAAATACGTACTAGTTTCCGGTAGAGGTGAATTTTCTTAGTTGAATTACTGTCATGGGTGGGGGGGTGGGGGATTTAAAAGTGATTTAACTATACTGAGAGTGGAAACCCAGATTTGGAAGAATTTGTCACGATCTTAAGACCCCCTCCAAGCTTCCGTTTACTTTACCCAACCCAGTTGAAGACCGGAAACAAAAAAAAAATAAATAAAAATGTAAAATACGTGAAATGGAATTTTCTAAAGGGGGTGCGGGGGGGGACAAGAAAAGAATTGGGATGCAAAATACTGTGTAATAGACACAACAGTTCACGTCACAGACAGAAGCACCGTGGGCGGGGCGGCTAGCGTATCGGCGTGTGTGTCGCACATCGTACTTACGTACCTGGTGTCACAGACAAAACATATGGCCGCCCGAAACTACACTGACTGACTGACTGATGTGTAGCATTCCAATTTACTATGCATACAACAACATCGTAGTGTTTTAATTAATTTATCTTCCATAATAAAAAAAGGTGGAGGGGGATTTGTGGTTATTTTACTGGAGAAGGTTTTAACATTGTCTCCCCCCGGGAGTAATGGGAAACTTGCGTAAAAGTGTGTGTCTCCTCATTATGGGAAAATTTATTATTAATTAATCAGATTTTTTTTTTTTTTTTTAGAAAATCTGTACGAAAAGTCAGGCGGAGTTTCCTTTTAACCGGAAAATGATCGACACCTTTAGAATGAGTAAAATCTGGTTCTTTGAACAACATTGTGGAAAAGTTTTTAATGAAAAAACAAAAAATCGATGAACTTTTTTCTTGGAAAATTTAAAAAAAAAACCGCAAAGAAAATCTTAAACCAGATTTTCTTCAAATTCCTGTGTTATTTTTTTTTCGCCACCCCCCTCTAAGTTTTCTGTTAAAATTGATAAACAATCAGTATGAACCCATAAAACTAAGGATATTCAAGATTGGCGAAGAATCGGTCCAAATAAAAACAACAACTCGGTCTTTTCGCCAACGTTTCGACAAATATATATTGCCTTCTTCAGGGCCTGGATATTACAAATACAAAGAAAAACAGTAATACTAAATAAAAAATAATTTACGGTCACGAAGCCTATAAATATTCATATTTTGAACCCATAAATTTTAAATGTTTAAAATTGGAATCAGATACAGTATAAAAATACGCATTCACTAATTAATAATTGATAATGCATTTCAATCTAAACTTCATAGTAAAACTCATAGTGATAATACGAGCTCCCAAAACGGTATAAGAAGTTTCGAGCTTTTTTTTTTTTTAAAAAAAAGAAAAAGACTTCCAAGAAAAAGAACGTCAAGAACTTGCAAATTCCCCCCCCCCCCCCAAAAACGACAAAATTAAAATGGAAACTACACTGCATTTAGGTTAAGGGTTTAACGGAAATAGTAATTTTTTCTTATCGGTGAAAAATTGTTTTTACAAACACACGTACAGGGGGGGGGGAAATAGAACATTTTTATAAGTAACATTCTTTTTCAGGTTAAATTATTCAGATTAGTAAAAACTCCTCCTCACATTAAACACCCCCCCCCCATTCATGCGCAACATTGTTAATTTTATTTTAAGCGCATGCGAATGATGTCACTTACGAGGGTCGTTTGAAAAGTCCGTGCAAAAATAAAAACTACTTAATTTTTTGGAGTAAACCTTTTTTATTTTTCAACATAGTCTCCTTTTAGGCTTATACACTTCGTCCAACGCTGCTCTAGTTTGTTGATCCCTTCCGAATAATAGGATTTGTCCAAGTCTGAATAAAATAGCCATTCGTTTCTGCAATCACCTCCTCATTTGAATAAAATCTTTTTCCCGCCAGCCATTTCTTCATATTGGGGAACAAATAGTAGTCCGAGGGAGCCAAGTCTGGAGAATAGGGGGGGGGGATGTGAAACGAGTTGGAACCCTATTTCCATTAATTTTACGACCACAACTGCTGAGCTGTGAGCTGGTGCGTTGTCGTGATGGAAAAGGACTTTTTTTGTGGGCCAATCGTGGGCGTTTTTCTTGCAGCTCGGTTTTCAAACGATCCAATAACGATGAATAATATGCACCTGTAATAGTTTTACCCTTTTCCAGATAGTCGATGAGGATTATTCCTTGCGAATCCCAAAAGACAGTCGCCATAATCTTTCCGGCCGAAGGAACGGTCTTCGCCCATATGGCCACTCAGAAAATTTTTGAAACCACTTATAAACTGTTCTAATCGAAGGTGCAGAGTCACCATAATGTTTATCAAGCTTCTCTTTAGTCTCCTCAGGCGTTTTGCCTTTCATAAAGTAGTGTTTTAATCAACACACGAAATTCTTTTTCGTCCATTTTTTTGAAAATCACTCGACTTCCTCTATTCAAAGGAATGCCAAACACAAAGAAATAGACCGATCTGGCTGAAACTTGGTGTGTGTTCTTCCAAGAGATGCTACTAACTAAACATAACCTCGATACGCGCCAGTAGTGCTATCTCTCTGACTTTGCACGGACTTTTCAAACGACCCTCGTATTTGTAAATTAAATTAATGAAAACAAAAGATAATGATTGGTGCTAAATATAGCAAAGCAAGAAACTTGTGCTTCCTTTTATCCCGCCAAAAAAATCAGCTGGTAAGAAATTTGTTGTTAAGCGTTTATCGAAGATATGAAAAAAATGAATGTCCGGTGTGCTTTTATTATTATTTCCCCCGCATTTGGGTGTAAATTTCAATCGCCTGGCGTTTTGTTTTTTGTTTTACACAACTCACCGATCTGACGATATGAGTAGTAGTCTCCTGACGACGATATACCGATACCGTCCTGTATGTGGTCCGGGTGCGTCCCGTTATTATTTGGGTTCTCTTCACAGGATACATGATGTGTCATAAGCACATAATAAATATTCACGTAAAAATGCTTTTTGTTTACACCAATTCTTCCCCCTCCCACAAATATACACAACAAAAAATACAAAGCACTACTTAAATTTTAAATTTTACTGATCTCACCTTTTTTTATAATTTAGTTAAAAAAAAAAAAAAATTATCCTGTGTAAAACACAGTATTCAGTAATTGAAAACGAAAAAATTGTTTAGAATTGTTTAACACTTCTTGATAAATTAACAAAAATATATTTTGGAAAAACCACCTTCACCAGAAAAGAACAACACATTAACCTTAACAACCAACTTGGAACTAAACACAGCCGTTCTCCAGGGAATACTGGTCCAATTCACTGGTAGTAACGAACACACACAGCTGTGTGTGTGCAAACCAAGCCCGCCAATGGCACAGCCAGCGCCACTAGTGCCAAAACATATAAACTCTATAACCCGCCATAATTACGTATTGAAATAAAAAAACTAATCAGGTTATCTATCTATCCACACAACATTGTTACAAAGTAAATGTGTTGCAGAAAAAGATGAGAAAAATGCACCAACGGGGAAGAACCCTACTTTTACTGATTGTATTTTCCCACTTTTCCAAGAGTTTTCAGAAAAATGGTTACCACAATTTTTCTTTTAATATTATATTTACCTTTTACACACTACCGGGTTCTGGAAGTTTTTGAAATGTGCTGCCAAAATTTTAGAAATAGCAAACAATAAAAGTTATAACTTATTTTTTTTATTTGGAGTTAAGTTTAATTTACAGAAAAATACTCATTTCTATAACCAAATATAAACGAAATTATCCAAAAAAAAACATTATTTTTTGGAGGGGGCATTGGCTTGCGCCATACAGCCAGAGCATCGTCTAAGGTCAGTGGTGGGCAAACTTTTTTAATGGGGGGGCCACAAAGTTTAAGAAATTCTAGAGGAGGGCCAGGAATTATAGAAAAAATGCATTTTGTGTTAAAGCTTTTAATTATAATATTATAAAAACATTACAGCATTACACACTTGGGTAACTACGCGGCTAGTTTGGCTTCACCTATAGGTTATGCATCTATTATTCTACTAAGTAGAATCTACTTTATACTTCTCGACCGTCAAAACGTAATTATAGCGGGGGATATACTATCCATGTCAATGGACCCTCGGCGGGCCGGATTAAATACTTTCGCGGGCCGAAGTACTTTGCCCATCACTGGTCTAGGTGCTTATCACTAGAATATCACTCACTCTCCATTCTTACTTATAAATACTGTCGCTTCACACATTCATCCCTCTACTATACACAACTATTTACATACAAACTTACAACTAATGGGCGGGTCAGTACTCCTATATTCCTGCCATCCTTATAGCTTAACCGAAATTAAAATCACCGTAATCCTTCTGTAATCATTTTCTTGCATTCATTCTAATTCGGCTATAACTTTTAAATACATTCATATTTCATTGTTAGCTCTGCTACAGATTTAAGCACATAAATGTTGGTGGAGAATATAATGTCTTCGTAGCGAAATGGTGCATCTAAATACCTGTATATGTCGTCAAACATTCGTTTCCTTTCTACTTAATGAAGTGGACGTATCATTATTATATTATCTTGAAATCCTCCTCCTCGATTGCAATCCACGCAAAGAGGAGAGAGGACCTTTTTGTTGATCCTGTGTGGAGGTACGATCCGCACACAGCGTGGTTCGCTCTCAGCCTGCTTATTGTTGTAACAACCCAATTATTAGTGACAGTTCTCCTTAAACCATGGTTGTCTAGGACATGGATGTCAAAAAAAACATCAAGCTCAAATTTCTCATTACAAGTATTCTTATTATTAACTTGTAATTAATCCCTTAATAGAACATTCACTGTTGTTTATGTAGTACATATTATTTTATTTTATATTGAAAAGTTTACAAAAAAGAAGGTAACAACAACAACAACAACAACAACAAAAAGTAGAAGGGGAAGGGATTAGCTATGCGGTTAGCGTACTGGAGGTCCCGCGGGTTCGAATCCCAGCGCTGCTGACCCTTAGATTTTTTTCTCTTCCTAGGAGCTACTTACAGCTCACTGTCCGGTGATCGGACAGTGTTGTCTGTAACGAGAGAGAACACTGTCCGGAGGCCGAGGCAGTGCACTGAAAAAAAAGCTACGGGGCGCCAATAACCTTAATTGTTGTCAGCGCCTTAAATCATTTTTTTAAAGCACAAGAACATTTTCTGAAAATGCCGCACGTTTTTGCACATTTTTAGCAACTCTTTTTTTTTTTCTCGAAACCTATTAGATCTGGGTGGTTGCAAAAAAATCTACAGTTATAAAGGAGGGTTTGCCCTTTATTTTAAAGAAAATTTGGGTATTTTATCTTTTATAGAAAAAGAGAAAAAAAAATGTCAAAGTTTTAGATGTTTTTTTTCAACGTTACGCTTTTTCGTGCAGTTTTTTTGACAATCAACTCATATACAACTCTCCTACCGGACAGTTTTAATAAACATACAACTATTTTACACAATGTATTATGGGATAAGTAAAAATACTTTTAAACTTAATCTTATTGTTAGTGTACCGCCCCAAATTTTGAAATTGTTAAAAGTGTGCCGCCGCGACAAAGAAGGTTGTGAATTACTGTTCTAAATGAATACTAAATTCATGGCGTTTATTTGAATAATTCTCTCTAAAAAAAAAATTTTTTTAGAATATTTTGAAGAAGGAAAGTCTTTTTGTTTTTGTTAATTAAGCCCCAATATTGTCAGTGAAGGAACTATAAAAGGTTTGGCTTTAAATTAAGTACGCGATTAGAAGATTTAAATCACAGCGATTAATTTCATTAAAATCAAAAAATAAAATATACTGCCATTAACTGTAACGAAAAAGTAATGAAACAGAATAAACAAAAGGAATTAACCCGCGGAGAATAACATATGGGTTGAACTTTAGAACAGCCTATAGCACATTCTGGTGTACATTTTTGTAAGTTCTAACCCAAGGTCGTTCGTTACCTTCACACAAATGGCTATAATATTATTTCATTTTCTGTTTAATTTTACTTTAATTGAAACATCATGTAACGCATAGTAAAATTTAGAATTTAAAAACATTTTTAATCAATTTGAACAATTTAAAATAATTTTTTGGGGCTTCCAATTACGATTTTATTCATATTTTTCCATAAAATTTTTGAGGACGGTGCTCTCTCTCAATTTGTAGATATAATTTGTAACAAATGTAATTTTAATAATTTGATATATTGACGCCATGTTATATTAAAGATTTTTTTTTTTTTTTTTTTTTTTTGTAGTTTAAGATATAATGCAGCATCTTCACAATTCCAAAAAGATTATTAAACAGCAGTAGATGAAAATAACAGTTGTAGTTTGAACTTCAAACAGTCAACATCGCTAGAAAGTGTCTACGTACTTGTGCTCCTACTCTTACTATTCTAAATTCTTTTTTCTTATTCTAAATTATTTCATTTTAATTTTAATTTTTTCCTTTTTCTTCCACTCACTCTTTATTTTCCTCCTGAGCTGTTTCCTCTTTCTCTGAGTTTCTTCTCTATTCACACACTAGTATTCTCTCTTTTCTTTCTTATTTTCTTCTAAATTTTTTTTTTTTTTTTTTTTTTTTTTTTTAAATTTTTCAATTTTTATTTTATTTAATAAGTGGTGAAAATCTGAGTCGGCGAATATGTCTGCAGACAGCGGGGGTCCTGGGCCCCCGGCGTCGGACCAAAGTTCAGATAAGTTGTGTGTTGGTAATGGTAAAAGTGTCGATGTACCAAATACTAATTTAATTAACACTAAGGTGAATGATATAAATAACATTTATGTAAATGTGTCCAAAAATACTGATGTAACTTATGATGAAAATATAAGTAATATGGAAGTGGATCGATCTGTGTCCGATTCTACTACTAATACGAGTATTAACCCAATTCAATTCTTACCTAATGAAACTGGTACAAGAGCCAATAAAAGATCAGGTGAGATAATTTCGAGTGGTACCACTAAAGTGCATGTTCAGGAGATTAATGAAATCTCAAACAAAAGCCAATCAATGTTTAAACTCGATTACATTAATAAAGCGAGTAAAAATCGTTATCGTCCCAATGATAAAGGTCCATATGTTATTAACCTAGAGGGTAACAAAGGTAACCTAGGAAAAGTACATAGGATGGCATTGGGCAAGTGGTTGTTTAAATCAGCAAATGCGTACACGAAGGAGATAATTGATATTTCTGTTACCGGTCAGAACAGAATGAAAATCACAACCAATACACCACAGGCAGCTAACAACTTATTATCTTTAGGCATTCTTAAAGAACGTGAAATTGTAGCATATATCCCTAACTTTCGAGTACAATGCACAGGTGTGGTTAGGGATATTGATGTGGAATTGGATGATAGTGAAATAATACAAGAGCTTATCTCACCTTTCTCCCCACTCGAAGTCAGACGTCTTACACGTAAAAAATATATTAACGATAAACAACTTATCGAGAAATTACCTATTTGTTTTATTACGTTTGATAGCCAGACATTGCCACAATATGTATCCCTATATGGGGCAAGATGTAAGGTGGATCCTTATATTCCATCCATTAGACAATGTAAGAACTGTCTGAGATTTAGACATTCAGAGGAACAGTGCAGAAGCAGAACTAGATGTGATCATTGTGGAGAAAACCACAGAACCATTGAATGTACTGTATCTGAGGCTGTTCTGCCGACATGTGTCCATTGTAAAGGCGAGCATAGATCTACTTCTAGGGACTGCCCAGTTAAATTAACAAAAAATAATGAAATAAGAAATAAAATACTTAATAAAAATACATTTGCCACTGTCACAAAGAATAAATTTGATATCTTAAGCGAGGAGGAATTTCCTAATATAGCTGCAAATCGTTCCACAATACCAATTATAAGTAGGGATACCAATAAACTCAATAAACCAGAATCAGCTGGTACCGAAAAGTTTTCTAAAGAATACCGGGACTCCGTTAAATCAAATAAGTTTAGAAACAACGATGTGGAGCCTATAATTCGCAAAACCAACAGTCACACTAGTATGGAAATAGAGAATAAAGGAAAACTATACAGACATTCTGCATCACA
The DNA here is from genome assembly GCF_049639745.1 of Rhodnius prolixus. NCBI lineage: Eukaryota > Metazoa > Arthropoda > Insecta > Hemiptera > Reduviidae > Rhodnius > Rhodnius prolixus. The sequence goes on along the minus strand of NW_027411592.1, from coordinate 64,675,661 downwards.
TCACACACGAACAGACAGACAAATCATTAACCCATCACAAGTAAACCCACAAACTGACAGACACACGGAAGAATCACAAGATAGTAATGTGGAGTATGTCTTCCAGTTAATTAATAGAATAAAAAATTATCATTCTAATAAAAATGAAATATTTAAATTTATTGCATATAACTTGGAAGAAATTATTTCTAAAAATAGCGATAGTTCAAAGTCAGGCAATGCAAGCACAAAACAACAACCACAATCGAATAATACAGTAGTAACAGATACCAGCATACACACTCATTCACAGCGCACATCATAATACTAACTTTATTTAATAACATTATTATCTCTACGTTCATTCTTCAACTTACATACGCACAAACAAATATTTATTACAAATCTTAATCATATACATTGCGTCAATTTCATAAAATAAAATAACAAAATAAAAATAAAATAAATTAAAAAATGTTCAAAATTTTACAATTAAATGTAAGATCTCTTCAAAGCAATAGAAATTACTTAGAAACATTTCTGAAAATAAATAATATAGATATAGTATTGCTATCAGAAACCTGGTGCAAACGATCGCAAATAATTAATATTTCTAATTACAAATTTATCAGAGCCGACAGAAATGATGGATATGGCGGGTCAGGAATCTTAATAAAAAATAACATTTACTTTAAAACAATTCAATTTCAACCTAAATTCAATAACAATAAAATTCAAACCTGTGGCATTAGCTCTAAGATTTCAAATTCATATATCACTATAATATCGATTTATTGTGCACCTGGGCACAAATTTCAAAGTAATTTCTGGTCCACATTATTTAGTTCCTTGAGTTCGCCAGCCTTGATCTGTGGGGACTTCAATGCTTACCATAGAAGTTTTGGTTGTGCATTCAATAATGCTGAAGGTAGGGACCTACTCGACGCCGTACATGACGAGAACTTGTGTTTATTAAATGACGGAACAGCCACACTTTTACAAAGACCTGACAGACGTCCTTCCGCCGTTGATCTCTCCATTTGTTCCCCTTCCCTAGTACCTAGGCTAGAGTGGAAGGTTTTAGATGAACCTTTCGGTTCGGATCACTTAGGCATACACATCTCTTTGGACAAAAACATCCCCACTTTACACAACCACAGTTCCTGCCATAGAAAATGGAATCTGAAACTAGCTGACTGGGAAAGTTATACCCGCTTATCAGATAACCTGCTATCCCAACTGAGCATCTCAAGCGATCCATGTACTAATTATGTGAACTTTGTCAAAATTATTAATAGCGCAGCGGAAGCTGCTATCCCTCAAATAAAACCTTACCTTGGGCGTAGGCCCAGATTCCCTCCGAAGCCGTGGTGGGATGAGGAATGCGACAAGGCCAGAAAGCAAAACATAGATTCATTTAAAATTTACAAACTGACACCCAATCTGGCCAACTACATCAATTGCAAAAGAGCCTCTGCATTTTGTAGGAAAGTATTTAAAACTAAGAAGAAGGTAAAATGGGCGGAGTTTTGTAATTCTATTAATAGAAACTCTCCGATCAAGGAAATTTGGAGTGGTGTGAGGGCTCTCCGACACGGATACACTAGACGCACAACTTCTTATGATGACTGGATTCCTGAATTCCTGTGCTCCCTTACACCCGAGATAGTTCCTAATCAAGTCACGACACCCGACATATTACCTTCCTTTGCAGATCAATTGAATAATCCCTTTTCCTTCGACGAATTAAGTCTTTCTCTTAAAACGAATACAAACACCTCTCCAGGAATTGATAATATCCACTACCCTATGTTGGTCAAACTGTCGGATTCAGGTAAGAGGATTCTCCTGAGGATCATCAATGATGTCTGGACACAAGAGAAGCGTATAGATGATTGGAGTATGCAAATAGTGGTTCCGTTACTGAAGCCGAACAAAGACCCTTCCCTACCCGACTCCTACCGACCTATTGCATTATCCTCCTGTGTTGGCAAGACATTCGAACGCCTGATTAAAACTAGACTAGAGTGGTGGGCAGAAGCGAATAAAAAAGTCCCACATTATCAGCATGGCTTCAGAAAGAAACATTGCACTCTAGACGCATTATCCACCTTCGTTTCAGATATACACAAGTGTTTTTCTGAAAATAAGTACATGATGGTGGCGAATGTCGACCTAACCAACGCATACAACAACGTCGACATCTCAATCCTAATCGACAAAATGAATACAATAGGCGTTCCATCCAGAATCATCAAACACATCCACCACCTCCTTTCATCCCGCTCCATCACAGTCCGCCACAATGGCAGATTTAAAGGGCCACGCATAACACACTTAGGATTGCCACAAGGTGCTGTCCTCAGTCCATTACTTTTCAACATCTATACAGCAGATCTCCAGGCCACCATAGGTGAGGATGCTTGTGTATCTCAGTATGCAGATGATATCATTCTGTTCAGCCAAGAGCGTACGTTAGAAGAAGCTAAAAGTAAATTAGATACAGCAATGTTGTCATTCAGCAAATGGTGTTCAGAAATGGGTCTCTCATTATCTGAAAGTAAAAGTACTGTCACAGTCTTCACTAGACACAGAAAGTGGAACCTGCCTCCGTCTCTAACTCTAGGTGGATATCACCTCCGAGTGGAGAGGGTCATTAAGACGTTGGGTATGGTAATTGACAACAAACTTTTATGGAGACAACACGTTGAGCAATTGGCTGAAAAGTGTGAACAGTCTTTAAACATACTGAGGTGCATCAATCGTCTGAACTATGGAGCTGACGTGAAGACATCACTGATGATCTATAGACAGCTGATCCTCTCCAGGATCGATTATGGGTGTTTCCTATATGGGGATGCCGCAAACACCCATCTGGATAAAGTCAGCCGGATACAGTTCAAAGCTCTGAGGTCCTGCCTGGGAGCTCTTAAATCTACTCCAACGAACGCCCTCTTAGTAGAGGCTCGCGATTTTCCTTTAGATATCAGAAGGAAGTTATTGGCTTCCCGATTTGTGGTGGACAGATTGTGTGTAAGTAATCACCCTGTTACAAAGAGAATTAGCTTCATGGCAGCCAAGGTATTCACTGAGAGGTACTGGTGCAAAAAGAAAACTCCAATTTTGGTGAAGGTTTTCTGCGACTTGTCCCATTTCTCGTCCTCCCTAAACCGTACAGATGTCTTACCCCGATATTATTTTGACTACCATGACCTCCTTAAAAATCCCTTCATTATAGACAGCCTCTACCATTATGATTCCGATTCACCAAACATAATAAATAACTGTAACTTTCTGTCAAAATTGGAGGACAAGTTCGCTGACTACGACCACTTTTACACGGACGGATCTAAGAGTGCGGATGGCGTGGGATGCTCAATCTATCACCTACAGTCGGACACAATCTTGCAATACAAACTTAACCATACTGCCTCCATATTTACAGCTGAACTGATAGCCATAAACAAATGTTTATTTAATATACGGTCTACCGACGTCAAACACTCTCTCATCATGAGCGATAGCAAAAGCGTTCTTCAGAAATTGAGACATCCTGGTAATGACCCTTCCTTCCTGGTCCTGGATACGATTAATATGATAAAGAAGTTAATCGCCAATGGCGGATCAGTCTGGTTGATTTGGGTGAAGGGTCATTGTGGGCTATTGGGAAATGAAAAAGCTGATTCTGGAGCAAAAAAGGCCACTTTATTACAGTCTCCATATTTAAATACATTGTCCCCATCCGATATTAAAAACTACGTTAAAAAGATATGCTACCAAAAGTGGGATGAAAGCTATACAAGATCTTCAGCACTAAAAGGTAAATTCTACCGATCCATAGAAACTGGTATACCGCTAAAACCTTGGTACAATAATTACTCTGAAAATAGAAAATTCTTCACCACAATAATCAGGCTCAGATTTAATCATAACTATTCTCCACACCACCTAGCCCGCATAGGGATCTCCATAGACACAACTTGCTCCTGCGATCACGAATCCATAGCCGACTCCAACCACTTAATATTGGCCTGCAAGAAATACACTCGTGGCAGGGATCAACTGTGGAGGGCGCTAGTACGGACTGACTGCCCACTACCACCAAACTTGCACACCATCTTGATACATAACAATGACGACATATACTTGGACTTGTACACATACATAAAGACGAACAACATCACACTATAACACACACATATACACATACACAAACACACACATATACACATACACAAACACACACACACAACAGTTTTCCTTACGTAAAAAAACAATAATAAACAAATAAAATAAATAGATAAAAAAAGGACAGACGATGGAAAAAGAAAAAAAACACATAAATAAGTAAAAAACAAAAAAAAAAACAAATAGATACTAACTAAAATTATGTAGAAATAAATATCAAAATCAGGGTTGCCGGCCAAATAGTCAAAAGCAGAATAACAATAATAATGGCTATCTGCCTTAGTACAGAAGGCCACAAAAAAAAAAAAAAAAAAAAAAAAAGATGAAAATAAATTTACCGATCACACACAGTCCATGAGCAAGACAGAAGACACACCAACCCTCATTGTACATTGTAAATTAGGTAAATATTTTTGAAAAAAAAAAACTCGTTACTTTATACATATTCATTGTAACATAATTATAGTTAACACACTGTAAATACATATGTTCCACAGCCCTGAAGATGACCCTAGTCCTTAGGTCAGGGGTCGGCAACCTAATTTAAGTAGAGAGCCATTTTCTCCTTAAATAATTTTAATAAATCTTACCAAGAGCCGCAAGGATGATAGTGTAAACAAACTCTGTAGATCATTTGTATTCACAAATTATTATTTTATGATATTCAATAACATTTAAATGTTTTATACATTTATTTTCACATATTGCAAAGTAAATAAACAAATAAATAATAACTAAACCTGTGTTTGAATGAAAATGGCGGCAGTCCTATATAATTACGTACTTTATTTTAATATAATTCTATTCAATTTCAAACCTATCGCATTTAAAATTCTTTTTGAAAAAATATCTTTACTTTAATAAATGAAACCGCATGCGGCTCGTGACCTCTGCCCTAGGTCGAGAAAGCTTGGCATAATAAAGTTTATATTGACTGAAACTGGCATTTATTTTCTCATCCTACTGAAAATAAATTTAAGCAAAAAAACAAAATACATTCAAAATGACCTTTATTTTGGAAATAATTTTATATTAAGATCTTCAAAATGGAATATTTGACCTGATGTTGGCATGTTGAAGATACTGAAACGTTACTAGCAAATATTACAGAGCTAATTTACTTGTGTTTCCTTTAAAATTATGTAACCATGAAAATAAGCTTGGAAAAATCATCAATTAAAACATAAACAAATTGAATAAAATCGAACAAAAATATCGATAGAAATATTAACTAATGTTTATACTATTAAAATCGAATGCTAAATAAGATGCAATTACCTAATTTACAATTCATGCAAGAAAATGATGTTTTTTTTAAAAAAAGAAAATTCATGCTTACCTGTGCAACATTTTCAAAATGTTCATGACTTTTCTGATAAACTCTAGCTTTTTGTAGATTTCTGCCAACGCCAGAATTTTTCCGAAGAAAAACCTCTCCATGATTGGCTAGCCAATCTAATACCTGGAAAAGGGGGGAAAAAAACCTGATTAAAAATAAATAAACATTGGAAAGGATGTTAGGGAGGAAAAATGCATCACTTTAAATCAATTAAAATATTTGTAATAAATATTTACTAAATTGAAATTTAGATAAGATTTTTGATTGCATTTTACAATGTATACCTTTTTTTTTTCTGATAATTAGTATTTATTTTCCAGCACTTCTAATGCACTTAACTCGTTATTGTTAAGTCAATTAGTTTTACAAAATTACCCTTAAAAAAATTAAATCATTGTAATCTATACAGATTTCTCTATCGCTGTCGACCTATTATTTTTAAAGCTCCCTTCGAATCTTTTAGGGTCAAATTTCCATGCATGTAGGGTTTTCACGAAAAGTGATAGCATAGACAAGTTTTCAGAGTTCCAGTATGTGATATCTCTTATCTAAGTTTTTTTTCCAATTGTTTGTTTATATTTTGAGTTATGTTAGAGATGGGCAAAAATGTAATTAATTCAATTCCAATTGAATTAAAATATAATTTAATTGTGATCATGATTAATTAAAAAATTTAATTGGACTAAATTGGTTGATTGAATTAAATTCACTTTCAATTTAATTGGAAGTTTTAGTCAATTAACATTTTAATTCATAAAAAAAATTAAAATTAAATAATCATAATTTTAATTAATTGAATTAAATTCCTAATTTAGTTTTAATCACTTTGGACGATTAAAATTTTAACCACAACTTTGCCAATGGTTGAAACCAGAATTGGACCAATACACCTTCATTCTATCTAGCTGGGGCTTCATCACCATCAATATTTTTTTTTTTTTTTTTTTATGATTTAAGGCGCGTCAACATCTAAGGTTATTGGCGCCCGGAGCTTTTTTCAGTGCACTGCCGGCCTCCAGACAGTGTTCTCTCGTTACAGACAACACTGTCCCTATCACCGGCCAGTGAGCTGTAAGAAGCTCCTAGGAAGAGAAAATCTAAGGGTCAGCAGCTGGATTCGAACCCGGGACCTCCGCGTGGGTGTCCAGTATGCTAACCTCATAGTTAATCTCTTCCCTAACCATCAATATTATTATTGTTTTTAAACTCGGCACCTTTACTTTACGAACTAGTTTCCTCATCACCATCAATAATATCACTTTTCTGAAACTAGGCATCTTCAATCAACAAATACGAGCGCCATCAATTTTAGAAAGTGCTTGGAGAATCGGGAAAAACTTTTGAAATATCTTCTCCAAAAAAAACCTTTCTCCAAAAATTGTGAGCTTGACTCATTTTGTCTACATCTTAATATATTGTTGTGTAGAGTGCTTGAAGATGATCGCAATCTGGTCTTTGGAATAAGTTCTGATCATGTCTCTATTGACGTATCGCTGGAGTAATTGTTTGGTGAAGGCGACATGATCAATAGGACTTTTGTCATACTCGTAGAAATCTGTTAAACAAATAGCAGTAATTGATAGTTTACTGGAGGAGTAACAAGTAATACCTTTGCCTTTGCAGTGTTACCAGCTCACGGAAAACACTGATAAATGAGGAATAAAACACATCCTCTCTATTCGCTTTGATTACATAAGTCGGTGCAAAAAGATGAAAAAGAAGGTTGCATCAAAGTAGTATTTGCCTACTTTATAAGTGGCAAGTCAATCCAAGGTTGGTTCAATGCAATATAAAGTGAGAATTACTGTAATCTATGCATAAGACTAAAACAATCACTCACAAACTAACTGAGTAATGTAGGCCTTACGTGAGATCTATCTAACCCAGGATCGTCCTAGAAAACAAGGGGTTCCACCAGAGTGGAATAGCAAAGGTGAAAAAGAGGTAGCTCAAGTTGCTTACTTCACTAACATGGAGATGTGTAGCAGGTAGATTGACAAAATATGGACTAATACATAGATAGGTTACATGTAATGAGGTAAAACATATGGTTAATATGAATGTAAGATAGTACTATATAAGTCTAGTGAGTCGTCAACTTGATTAAATATGAGTGTAGAAACTGCATTAATGTTTACAGAAATTGCCACTAGAGTTCTCCACCACCGGATGGAGTATAAAGTTAGCTTGCAGCCTATTTAATGGCGGCTCACAAGTCTATTCCTCTTTTATCTATTTCACGATTAAACAATACAAATCCTCAACTTTTTTTGTTTCTGTTAACGATAATTCTGGAAAACATGAAGTATTATTCCAAAAGAAATATTATTTATCGTATTTTTAAAGGGAATTTTTTTTTCCTGTTTAAATCGAAAGTTTATCGAATACCTACGGGAGAAATGTTGGAAAAAATGTTTTAAATTAATTATTTCATTGAAATTATTACGTTTAAAGTATTGGCCAATCACAATGCAGTGTGTGGTTGCCAAGCTGTGGGCACGCCCACCTCTATGGTAACCACGCCCCATCCAATGATAACCAGTTATGGGGCTGGTCAAAGCGTGTACTTAACAATGGTGCTACAATACCTTACAATTATTTTTTATTAAATCTTTTATTATTTTCTCGTATTTCAATAAAAAAATTTTTGTTATTTTAGGAATAATAATAATCTTGCGTAAATATTGAGAAAAAAAAATGCAACAAATTCCAAGAATCATACATTCTCTACAAGATTACAACCTCCAGGGTAAGTACTACCAATTTCAATGGAGAAACCCATCCATTTTTTTACCTGTTTAACATCTTCTTGGAACAAACGCAACGCCAATCTCTGGTGTAATTTAATCTTTTTCGTGTGCCATCTATGGTCTAAAGATCTATGGTGATTGAGTATCTGGTGTATAACGGCTAGTACGTGTGAAGCTCCTTCAGAGTAATCAGCCGCCGGATTGGTACCACCACCGCCTCTACGACTACTACTTGAAGAGCTGGTATCAGATCCTGCGCCAGTTGCTCCAGATTCCTGATTGGTGGCAGAAAAAAACAAGGAAAACAGATTTTAGAATCAAATAAATCAATAAAAAAATAGATTTATTTACAGTACAGAATTTTTGGATAGCCTCTAATAAACAGGAGTAGAAGAACATCGCTCAAAGACTTTTAAAGTAAAAAAAAAATTGTTCCTCGAATTCTGAGAAATTCCAAAGAGTTATTTCTTCCAGGAAATCGTTTCAAAATGGGTTTGAGTCACTCCTCCCACGAAGATTTGTGCTCTTATCAGAGTAGGAACCACACACACAGACTGTAAACTACTCCAGCGAGAATTACAAGTATGTTGTCGTGGGAGGATAATATACAGTGCCGAACAAAAGTCTGCATACACTCTGAAAAATTTGTCTTTTATCTCGGACGGAAACGATATCTCGCGTGGCTTCTTGGAATAATGTTTGCAATGTCACGATATGAAAATCCTTGATTATTTAATTTAACTATTAATCTGCGTTCTGACACTCGGGAATTTCCTTTCTTTGGTAAACCTTTTTAAATAATAATAAATTCTTAACTAACTCAGATCCGCCTATATTCACGTTTCAACTACGAGGGTCGTTTGAAAAGTCCGTGCAAAGTCAGAGACATAGCACCACTGGCGCGTATCGAGGTTATGTTTAGTTAGTAGCATCTCTTGGAAGAACACACACCAAGTTTCAGCCAGATCGGTCTATTTCTTTGTGTTTGGCATTCGTTTGAATCGAGGAAGTCGAGTGATTTTCAAAAAATGGACGAAAAAGAATTTCGTGTGTTGATTAAACACTACTTTATGAAAGGCAAAACGCCTCAGGAGACTAAAGAGAAGCTTGATAAACATTATGGTGACTCTGCACCTTCGATTAGAACAGTTTATAAGTGGTTTCAAAATCTTCGGAGTGGCCATATGGGCACAAGTGACGCTGAACGTTATGGACGCCCTGTTGAGGTTACTACTCCAGAAATCATTGATAAAATCCACGATATGGTGATGGATGACAGAAGAGGTGAAGGTGCGTGAGATTGCTTGCTAGTGCTGTGGGCATCTCGAATGAACGGGTACATAATATTTTGCATCAACATTTGGACCATGACAAAGCTATCCGCAAGATGGGTGCCGCGATTGCTCACGCTTGACCAAAAACCAAATCGTGTGAAAGTGTTGCAAGGACGATTTGCAGCTGTTCCAGAAGAATCCGCAGGACTTTAAGCGTCGTTTCGTCACTGTGGATGAAACATGGATACATCACTACACTCCTGAGACCAAAGAACAATCTAAACAATGGGTTACCAAGGGGGAATCTGCTCCAAAAAAGGCGAAGACCGTTCCTTCGGCCGGAAAGATTATGGCGACTGTCTTTTGGGATTCGCAAGGAATAATCCTCATCGACTATCTGGAAAAGGGTAAAACTATTACAGGTGCATATTATTCATCGTTATTGGACCGTTTGAAAACCGAGCTGCAAGAAAAAAACGCCCACGATTGGCCCACAAGAAAAGTCCTTTTCCATCACGACAACGCACCAGCTCATACCTCAGCAGTTGTGGTCGTAAAATTAATGGAAATAGGGTTCCAACTCGTTTTCACATCCCCCCCCCTATTCTCCAGACTTGGCTCCCTCGGACTACTATTTGTTCCCCAATATGAAGAAATGGCTGGCGGGAAAAAGATTTTATTGAAACGAGGAGGTGATTACAGAAACGAATGGCTATTTTTTCAGACTTGGATAAATCCTATTATTCGGAAGGGATCAACAAACTAGAGCAGCGTTGGACGAAGTGTATAAGCCTACAAGGAGACTATGTTGATAAAAAAAAAGGTTTACCCCAAAAAAATTAAGTAGTTTTTATTTTTGCACGGACTTTTCAAACGACCCTCGTATGTAGTGAACTTTTGTTAGACACTGTAGGTTGTTGCACAAGATGTTAGATTGAAACACAACTAATGGATTTCTTCATTCTAATGAAAAATTGTTCAATTATTATGAAATCAGTTAATTTTTAAAGGTGAATCTCTTCTTCTCCAGTAATCCAGTCATTGGATAATCTTAGATGTGACGTAGAGGAAGTCTAAATCTACTAATTTTATCTCTATGGGCGTCTATAATAAAGAGTACTATAGAAATATCGATTTTTTTCTAAAAATCGAATATCTGCACGATTAAAATACCTAATCTTAACTGTTATAATAAGAGAAAGTAAATAAATAAATAAATCAAATTATACGGGGGGCGAACAAATTTTTTCTAGAATAATACAAAAAATATTAACTAAACTAATTTCACAATTTATGTGCATTTTGGTAACTACTAGTTACCAAATAATAATTACAAGAAAAGATAGAAAAATTAATAACTAAAAATAAAAAAACTTTTACGGAACAGATTTTTAGGAAAAGGAAACAAACTTACATCATAGTGATTTTTCTGCTTCCGTCTTGAACTCTAATAAATAAAAACATATTGTTTGTAAATACGTAATTCAAAGAGCTAACTAAAATTTAATTTAATTTAATTTTTTTTTTTAAATTACGTTTCTTTTAAAAATTAATTTTAAATAATTTTAATGGAGGGTGGGAAGCCTTGAAATCAAAAAAAGAAAAAAATTAAGGTGAATAAAAATGAAATCTACACAGAAATTTGGTGAATAGATTTTTTTAAAAGTGATCGTTACAAAAGTAAATAAACGAAAAAAAATACAAATAAAATGTTGCGACAAAAATGAGATAAAAATTAAAAATGGCTGACTTTTTTTTGTAGAACAACCACAAAAAAATACGTACATGTTTTCTATTATGTTCCATGCCTGGTTGGTTGCAAACTTGTACTAAATGATCTAATTGATATAGTAACTTCTTGCTTGTACTGTGGACCTGTACAATGAAAAAAAAAAATAATTTAAAATTAAAATGATTTAAAATTTTAAAATGATTTAAAATTAAAATGATTTAAAATTAAAATGATTTAAAATTTTAAAATGATTTAAAATTTTAAAATGATTTAAAATTAAAATGATTTAAAATTAAAATGATTTAAAATTTTAAAATGATTTAAAATTTTAAAATGATTTAAAATTTAAATGATTTAAAATTTTAAAATGATTTAAAATTAAAATGATTTAAAATTTTAAAATGATTTAAAATTAAAATGATTTAAAATTAAAATGATTTAAAATTTTAAAATGATTTAAAATTTTAAAATGATTTAAAATTTTAAAATGATTTAAAATTAAAATGGTACAAATTTCTGGTAAGAAGGAATATACATTAGGTTATTTTTTAAGTGACAAATTTTTTTATTGAAAATTGTTTAAGGATCTTTTAAGATAACCAGTATTGTTAGTAAGTGGCCCAATTTGAGTCGAACCAAGATGAGGCTCAAAAATTGTTTTTTGGTGAAAGCACGAGATTGGACCCCCTTCCTTGAAAAAAAGTAATGTAAAATATTCTGTAAATCTATAAATATCGCAGGATTAGAATGTAAATTAATAGTATCAATCAAGATCATCCTGTAATCTGGTACTAGCACAGCTTCCCATCACCACCAAAGCAATAGTTTGTGGAAATAGTGAAATGAAAAAAAAAAATTTTTTTGATACGAGTGAACGCGAGGGCAGTGAAAGGGATTAGGAGGGAGGTACCTAATCTCCTGGAGTAGAGGATACTCAATAAAAGTTTCAGCAGGTGTTTTTTTTGTTTTTTTTGACTGGATCAGCCATTCCATTTTTTCAGTACAGCGGGGAAAATGAGAGTTTCAGAAAATAACGATGAGCGAACTGGAAAAGACGCGTTCATCTAAGATCGGTTTCCCTCTTAAGGGTTTAGTTTATTTCTATCAAAAGATATCCTCTGAAGAAAAAAAAAAAAATACTTACGTGGGGATTTGTTGCTCTAAAGAATTTTAAGACTCTCGTTAAGACCTGGAAGGAGGGCCTTTTTCTCCCCACCCGGGAGGTTTCCTGGGATGGAACAGGGTTTAAAGATCCACTTTTTAGGGTCTCAGCGCAAGTATACTTTGCTTCCCAGCCACCACCGTTAAGACATCCCAAACTGGATGGATCTTTGCTTTTGTTACTTTTAGGAAAGGTCCTAAAAGGCTTAAAGTACCTAAATTAAGCAAACCTTACTTTAGCTTAAGCGTACATCCTATCATTATAGGATCTTCTTCGTGTCTTTTTTTTGGGGGCCAGACAATCCTAGTATTCACTAGACCTCAGAACCCCAGGGCTAAGTACCCAAGACTTGGGTTCCTGATACCCACCCTTCCCACAAAATATTACACTAAATTTGCATTGGAGACAATGCTGGAATTGTCCAGGTGACTTATAAATGTTTAAATCCAATTATTTCTCCAGCAATACTCTTTACGGAAAAGAGTTGGCTCTTAATAACATAAATAATACGACATTTCTAAATTATAAAAATAAATAACGGAAGTGCCTCATCTCCTCATCCGCTGAACTCAGGAAATTCTAAACCTTCACAGTGAAACATACTTCTTCTTCAAGATAGCAACTGTTTATAAGTTTTTTTTTGTTTTTTTTTTTAGTTTAATCTACAAGACGCTAGATGTAGATTTCTCGTTCATAATCTTAAGCAAGCGCTTATGCGAGGTTTCACTTGGAAAAGTTTAGAAAACCCTAGAAGTTTTCTTCTATCAGAACTTTAATTTTTAATATATACATTTTTTTTTTCTCTAATGATTTAAGGCGCGTCAACATCTAAGGTTATTGTGCGCCCGGAGCTTTTTTCGTCAGTGCACTGTCGGCCTCCGGACAGTGTTCTCTCTTTAAAGACAACACTGCAACATCACCGGACAGTGTGCTGTAAGAAGCGCCTAGGGAAGAGAAAATCTAAGGGCCAGCTGCCTGGATTCGAACCCGGGACCTCCGCGAGGGAATCCAATAAGCTAACCGCTTAGCTAATCCCTTCCCTTATATAAATTCTTATATACAATAATATTCGTAGATATTTTCTTTTATTGTGATATTATTTACAAAATATCTTTTTATTAAAAAAAATAAATAAATAAATAAATATGTCCACCAAGTTAGTTAAAGAAAATTGCTCCAGTTTTCCACAAAAATGTTAGATGAAGCGTACAAATTAGTCCATCAAGATCCAGAAATACTTAAAGCAAACAAACTCCGCCAACCAACATCAGCTTAGGAAAGCATGAATGAACATGATTGATAAGCTTCGCTTGCACTTTTTCTTTTTTTTTTGTTTTTCCTCGTGCTCTCCTTGACCCAAAATTTCCCAGATTATTAGCAGGAGAGAGAGAGAGAGAGAGAGAGAGAGAGAGAGAGAGGGAAAGAAAATTTCCTCGAATCCAATCACCAAAGAAAATATTGTAGAGAAATTAGGACAGGTTTGAGGAAAGAGAATAGAGGGAGGTTGAAAGAGAAAGATGGTAGAAGAAGGGAAGAGAGGAGAAAATTAAGGAAAAACGTTTTCAAATTTTGGAAAATAATATGTAACGTGATTTGGTCGTGACCGCTGAGATCAAAGTGCTGATTAGGCTTTCTGGATGCTGTACGATTATTCCAACTTTTCGAAGATATTTTGCTGTTTCAACTAAATTATTAATTGTGCGTAGTCCAAGAGGAACAACATACGAGCAAGAGGAGGAAATCTTATCTCCATTTCCTCATAGAGACCCCGTCTCAATTGCTCCGAGTAACTGAGGCTAACGACGTCAGTTGGAGCCCAAGCCGGGAAAATTGAGGTAATCTTCATTCTTACCTCTTCAGGTGTTTCCTCTTCTTCCCAGAACTTCTGTAGGAGAAGAAAAACCTGGGCCTACCTCATGGCTATATTCCCGGTAGAGTGTTGTGAAACACATGGTTAGACACAGTGCTTAGTACCCTAAAAACTCTATTATACGAGGTGGTAGCTATTAAAAATAACGAGACTGATGCTGCTACAGAAGAACTATGCACGCGCCAAATCCTACCGACCGACAGCTGTGCAGCGGTAAAGCCTTCTCTTACAGATTGCAGCAGCGTATCATGTGTCTCTAGAGAAATCAGTCTGACCGGAACCGTCCGTTTGTGTAAGAGGTGTTAGTTTCGTTTTGCCGTAAACATCGATACTACACAACGTAGTAGAGCAACGAATTGTCGTGAAATTTCACATTAAAACTTGGTGAAACCGCTACTGAAACTTGATCTTTTATTAAAAGAAGTTTATGGCGATGAAAATTAATCATGTGCGCGAATTTTTGAGTGATTCAAGCGTTTCCAAGATGGCCGAGAAGACGTCGAAGATGATGTCCTTTCACGTCCAAAACGGATGAAAATATCGATTATAATTAATCAACATTACTACCGCGAGAGGTGCTTGCTGAACTCCGTGAAAAGAGTAAGAAATAAAACGACCTGATTTTGTGGAAGAACAAGTCACGACGGGGTTCTCCATCAAGACAACCACGGCGCCGGCTCACACTGCATTGTCTGTCAAGACAACGTTTCTAGCCAAGTACAACGTCCCAGTTTTAGGCCATCCGCCTTATTCGCCTGACCTGGCGACCCCATATGACTTTAGATCTGTTCCCCAAAGTCAAATCTGCATTTTAAAAGGAACACGATTTCAGTCCGCTGTGAAGCTGTGAAAGAAAAAGCGGCATGTGTCATGCGTGAGGTCTCTATCGTATCTTAAGGTCTAGTGTTTGTCACAGTAAATTGTAAATAGAATGTGTGTGTGTGTGTGTGTGTGTGTGTGTGTGTGTGTGTGTGTGTGTGTGTGTGTAATGGTGAGCTCGAGTTTATGGTGTGGGTTCGCTAAGCCCAACTAGTTGCACACATCCAACTACCTCTATATGATTGTGTACACTGTAAAATAATCTGGAGTTAGTTCGATTCTTAAATTCTCTTGATTCTAACAACAAAAATCTGGATCTTCCAATACCTCAGCGGTAAAGTAATCTTCAGGGGAACAATGGGCAATTTGGATTGCCTGCGTTCCTTCCCCTTTTTGGTGGAACCGCCCTTCTAATACAATACAAAGTAATCTTCAATCGTACAACTCCTCAGAGTCTAAGGAGGATGTTTTGGCACTAGGGAGTATCTAACCCTGATCTCCTGCTTCCAAAGACTTCCCTGTAGAGCCTAGGTTCTGGTTTTAGAGGGATAATTCTCCGTAAGGAGGCGTACAGCAAGAACAATTTTACATTGTATAAGTTGGGTTTTCTGTATTTAAAAATAAAATGGATTAAAACGTTTACATGAAAAAATTGAAAGGTTTGTTTTCTCCTGAACCTCCCACAGAACATTTAAGGAAGAGTGTGAAGATAATAAATAGAAGAGGAAAGTAGGAAAGCTGCCAAAATAAGATAAAAATATTTGAGCTGACAGGGTGAAGCGAGAGCAGAACACATACATTGTTGATGGGCGTAGGTGTGACATGTCCATTAGTGTAGTGACAAGACGGCGGACGACTGGGAGATGGTGGGAACTCAAGACACACTTGCACAAGCAGATCAAGTCCGTTCAGCAGCGACTGGTACGAGTTGTACACCTGTTTTTTTTTCGCAGTGAATGGCTAATCAACATCTTTTCTTTTTCCAACAAAATTTACTATTCTAGGTTTTTCATTTGCATTCCTATAATTGTTTTTCAATTTCATAAGAGTGGTACAACCCAAAAAATATTGGATACCAGGATAATGCCTTAATATTTCTTTTAAATTCAATTCTTGGTCGTATTTCTAATTACAGAAAAATCACTAGAGGCAGAAGAAGCGAGACATGAAGATGGTTCTTTCTTGGACCATTTGCAGACCCACGAAGAATTACCTCCTTTTTTTTTTTTAGACTAATTGCCTTCGGCCTACGGGACCTAGACGGAAAGATAAGTCATTGCGAAGCTCAAAGAGAGTTCTAATGTCTGAATCCCCCCCCCCCACCGAAGGACTTGGCTCCGATCAGGATGCTAAAATGAGCAGAACAACTCACTGGCTCTTGATGTGCCATATGTGATCAAATTGGTCCCCTGCTCTTCACCGGGAATCAAACCCACTAAACCAACAATACATCTTAGCATTGCGGGTCTAGTCTCTTAACCGCCTTACATACTTTACTATAAATTTCTCATATTAAACCATTAAATAAAATCCAAAGCCTAGTCTCTGGGAATCGAACCCACTAAACCAACAATACATCTTAGCATTGCGGGTCTAGTCTCTTAACCGCCTAACATACTTTACTATAAATTTCTCATATTAAACCATTAAATAAAATCGAAGGCCTAGACACCGGGGAATCGAACCCACTAAACCAACAATACATCTTAGCATTGCGGGTCTAGCCTCTTAACCGCCTTACATACTTTACTATAAATTTCTCATATTAAACCATTAAATAAAATCCAAGGCGTAGACCAGGGGAATCGAACCCACTAAACCAACAATACATTTTAGCATTGCGGGTCTAGTCTCTTAACCGCCTAACATACTTTACTATAAATTTCTCATATTAACCATTAAATAAAATCCAAGGCCTAGACCGGGGGGAATCGAACCCACTAAACCAACAATACACTTAGCATTGCGGGTCTAGCCTCTTAACCGCCTTACATACTTTACTATAAATTTCTCATATTAACCATTAAATAAAATCCAAGGCTTAACACCAAAGAAATCGAACCCACTAAACCAACAATACATCTCAGCATTGCGGGTCTAGTCTCTTAACCGCCAAACATACTTTACTATTCCGTTTTTTTACCACCGTCCAGACTCCTGCATGTATTTTTGTTAATGAAATAAAATCATTCGCTGCAATTAAGGCATTAAATTCAGGTACCAATATTTTTTGGATTTTTCTTAACGCCACCATTTACTCCTAGAGTTCTTCAAACAGAAGAATAAAAAAACATACAGACCACAGTGTTGCCAAACTTCACCCTATCTAAAAAACAAAAAAAAAAAAAAATACATTCGACACAAAAAAAATGGGCCAACACCAAAAATTAATTATAAATCATTACTGAAATGAATAATTAATTAAAAAATAGCTTTAAAAAAAAAGCACAGCTTAGCAAATATATTTTGGGTTTATTTATTATTTATTTATTTATCTGTTACTTAAAAAAAAAAAAAAAAAAATGAAGTACAAAAAAAAAGACTGGCATCAGCTGTGGAAAATTAAGCTCAAGGAAAACTTGGTGAGGTTAAGAAAAAACACAACAAAAAGTAAGATTATTGGCTACCGGCACAAAATGAAAAAGTGATTGGTTATTGTCAAATCAACAAAAAAATAAAATAAAAACACAATGAGGTCGTCTACAACTAAAAATGTCAAAACTGGACAAAATGCCTAAAAACTAAATATTGGACAAAATAAAAAAAAAAAAAATGGTTCATAATTTGTCAGGGGTTAAAAATTTATTAAACAGGCATTGGCCAACTTTTACTGGTGGGCGGGTGGATGCTCCGCCTTTTCGATTACTATTGGGTGTCCTTTAAAAAAAAATAATAATAATAATACTGGGAAAAAAATGAATATGAAACTGGATTAATAAAATTTGTCAATGGTTTGCCATTTTAAATCCCTCTCAGTTCTATTTGTTTGCAGAAGCCCCTGATGAAGGGCAACCAATGGTAACCGAAACGTGGAGCACCAATAAATGGTCTTGAAAAAAAAGAAAAAAGAGAAGACTATCCGACCATTTCTGAACATCCTTCTTCTTCAAAATAAATTTAAAATTAAAATGGAAAACAAAAAACAATTTTTTAAGAAGCTAAATATTTACCTCGGTATAAGATTGGCACATGGATTCATATAGATTCTGATGTTGATGAATGGCGCTTTCCAGCATCAGAATCTCACAAGGTATCGTGGTATTCTCACAAGCCTGATTCCAGGATGCTACGCTTTCCACGTACTGCAAAAAAAAAAAGGAGAATAAATATAATTTAGAGAATGAATAACCACAGTTTCCCCTATAGCGAAATTCGAATTCAATTTTTAGTGAACATCTCGAGGTCATAATTGGCGCCCGGAGGGTTTTTTCAGCGCACTGCCGGCCTCCGTAGGACCTTGTTCTATCGTTATAGGCAATACCGCCTCATACCTTTACCTAACATACTTTCCTAACTTTACCTAACATAAATTTCTCATATTAACTATTGAATAAAATCCAAGGCCTAGAGACTGGGGAATCGAACCCACTAAACCAACAATACATCTTAGCATTGCGGGTCTAGTCTCTTAACCGCCTAACATACTTTACTACAAAATTTCTCATATTAACCATTAAATAAAAATCCAAGGCCTAGACAGAGAATCGAACCCACTAAACCAACAATACATCTTAGCATTGCGGGTCTAGTCTCTTAACCGCCTAACATACTTTACTATAAATTTCTCATATTAACCATTAAATAAAATCCAAGGCCTAGACACCGGGAGAATCGAACCCACTAAACCAACAATACATCTTAGCATTGCGGGTCTAGTCTCTCTTAACCGCTCGGCTTAACCGTGGCGCCTACATACCCTCCAGTACATTCTTGAAATTACTAAACATACAGAAAATGGCTGCTTCATGACTTCAATAATGTTGCCTTTTGTTTAGTATATATTTTAGTAACTTTTTTTTTTGTTTGTTTGACGTAATCAAAATGTAAACACGTCGTACATTACGTGAAACGTGTTGAGTGAGAGAGAGAGAGAGAGAGAGAGAGAGAGAGAGAGAGAGAGGATCTTGTTTGGGCTCAAGGAATTTCAAGACGGAAAAATTCCTACGAAAAGTCATAATTGAAAATTTGAAATATTTTCTTTAACAACAGGTGAAGACAAAACCAACATTAAGTTCACCTGTTCAGCTTTGTGATGGAACAGTACGGAAAGTGCTAGCACAGCTGTTCTTTCATCCAGTCCGGCGGCGAACTCCTTCCAAGTTCTGTCCAGTCGGTTGGCCACAGTTCTAATATGAGCGGCCGCATAGTGGCCACCTTCTATCATTCTAGTAGCGACAGCCAGTATTCTATTTATATTTACATATACATTCTGCAAATAATGATTGTAAATATTAATATTATTTATAGTTGTATTCATGAGATCCAGTGATTTGCAGGAGCTAACAATTTTGTTCTAGGCTGTTATCAGGCAAATCTACACAAAATAGTGAGCATAGAAAATGGTAGGTTACAAATATGAAATAAGAAAACTTATTACCATAGAGCTCATTGTAAAATGATTATGCTCCTCTTGCAATTCCTTTGCCAAATTATAGGAATGGCCTATTTCTACATAATTCATAAGGAACACATCTCGGTTGTGACAGATCCAGTCGAACATCTACAAAAAAAATAAAATGAAAATAAAGTTAGAAAAAAAATAATCAAATCAAATCAACAACTTTATTGGTGACCAAAATAAATTATTTCATCTCTATCATAATGAATTCTTTATTTCAAATCATTTTCGGTTTTAGGTCCATCATCAGGGACAGAAAAATCAGTTACATAGAAGGAATATGATTTTCTCTATGTCCTAGTTTAGATTACTAAGATTGTGGATGTCAAATGAATTAAAAACCTGATTAGGATGGAAGAAAACAAGAATTAGATGTGACTAAATTTAAGAAAACGGTCTACTTAAGTAGAAAAAACCTAAAGATGATAAAATTTTCCAAAGTTTTTCTTGTATCAAAGGGAGGACCATTAATATTTTGAATACATGACGGTCTTATTTGTGAATTTTCCTCTCTCTCTCTGAAAAGCTCGAAAGAAGAAACGTGGGGCTTTTCTGTCTGGAAAACTTTGGGTTTCCCATTCGCCAAGCTTGTGTTAGGTCTCCATGAATTCTTCAAATGCAATAAGAATGGGCACACGTCATTGAAAATACTGCCCATTCTATTCCTGCTAAACTTTATAAAAAAAATCGAGCAGAAGGTTAACAGAGTTATCAGTAATAATTTTAGAACAAGTCTCTCTCTTCGTGGGGCAAATTCTCCCCTCCCAAAGTACAGTGGTACCTCGGTTTTCGAACGACTTGACTTTTTTGAACAAATCGGTATTCGACCGAGAAATTCGCGGAAAATATTGTCCTGAAATCCGAACAAACATTTGGAGGAACTCGAACACCACCGAGATGAGCCGAGTTGTTTTTTTTATATTTACACTTTTAGTTCTTATTTCTTGTTTAGATACCTTGTTTTTTACATAAAATATATATTATATATATAGCCAGTAAAACGGCCTAATATTTCTGGGGCTTAGGAAACGAAATAAACTACATAGTTTATATTATTTCTTATGGGGGTAAATTGTTTCGGTTCTCGACCGCACATCCGGAACGAATTGTGGTCAAGAACCAAGGTACCACTGTATTTATGCATCAAAACCTCAAAAAAGTCGTAACTGAATCGAATGACGCGTTTAGACGCTAGGTTGTTTACAAAAAAAAGAAGTACCAACAACAACTGCCCATTTTCGACAACTTTTTTTCTCGTAATCTATTTTGATCAGGGTTGTTGCAAAAAAAATTACAGATATAAAGGAGGATTTGCCCTACATTGTAAAGAAAATTTGGGAAGTTTATCTTTCACAGAAAAATTGGAAAAAAAAAATTGTCAAAGTTGGGTGTTTTTTTCAACGTTACGCTTTTTCGTGCAGTTTTTTTTTACGATCAACCCTCACAACAACTGCCCTGAAACCGGAAACAGTTTTAACAATTACACTAACCTTTTCACAATCCTGTTCAAAAAGTCTTAACTGAAAACATTGGTCCAATTTTAATTTTTTATGATGCCATAATTGTAAAAGGTGCGCTTGCGACGAACGGATGGAATCCAAATTATTTAAAATCAACGGAACTGATGCTTGTAAATCTGGATTTGTGGTGCTTGCCTCGCTATCTCGTCCTGAATAACCAGAATCATATCCAGAACTGGTATCACCAGATAACCTGGAATAAAACAAAAAAAAAATCATAAAATGAATTTTTACATACCCTCTTTATAAAAACCACTTTTCCGGAAATGGATATTTTTCCTGTAAAACTTGAAATCGAAATTTGAAAATGATCGCTACACTTCCTAGTAAAAGAAATTTTAAAATTTTAATACATACATTTCCAGTGAAAATGTAAATAACAGGAAACAAAGTTGTGCAGATGGAATAAAGTTTTAGAAGGAGAAAGAGAAGTTGGTTGGCGGGTGGATAGTTGACAATAAAATATGGATAGAGTAACGAAGTTGCAACTCCTAGATGGAACAAGCCCGCCCCCATCATATTGACTAAAGTGGACTTGAAACTTCAATTAGAAAACTTTATTAAGTTAGACATCCACGCCGGCCAGCTGTGTGGACCAAATTAAGGAGCTGGTGAAGTAAGGCGCACTGGACTGAACAGATGGGAAAACTCCATTTCAATTTTCCGCCGCACAAAATTAGGTTTCATTCTTGTTAACTGTGACATTTAAGAAACAAGACTTTCCATGATAGGATGGGGTTAAGAAGGAAAATTCATTGGAAAATTGTGACACAATCTACTGTCTACTATTTACAAATCTTAAAAGAAAATTATCTTGTTTTTTCGGAGGGGGCGGGAGATTGAAAAAACTTCTACACAGTTGACAGGAGGTATTTAAATTATGAGAAACGAAGGCCGCCTTAACCGTAAAGGATAAAATATATTTTTCGGAGGCCATGATTTCTAGGAACCCAATTTAATTGATTAGGAGCTCTTGTAACAGGATATACAGGGTGAACCAGTAAGTAATGTCCATAGGCCTACTGTGTGTAGTACATCTAAAGTGGAGTTCAATGACGTATTGGCCAACTTCATATTTCCTACTGTTGAGTGACATCACTTAATATATTTTTTCTAAAAACATTACTTTTTTGTTGCAATAAAAATGTTATTACTCAGAAAGTTTTAGTCCGAATTCGATTCTGGATGACACGGTTAGAAAGACAGATAAATTTTCTAAAAATTGACACCATTTCGAAGCGTAAGTTATTCTCCAAACAGCCTCAATCTTCCTCCTGGATACTGGGAAAAATAAAAGTAATCGAAAATTTTTAAGAAAACTCATTAGGCTCTTATGGGGATCATTTTCAGACCTAGGTGCTGGCCACTTTTTTGTAAAAGTCTCCTTGTCTAACGTGGGCTTTCAAACGGTGTATCATTTGCCCAGGATTCCTTTTTATCTTGTATGAGAAATTACGTTTGTTTTACAAGAAAACGTGTTCACGAGCACACAACAGTGTTAGTTATCAAGTTGTTTAATTCATTGAAAACTCTTTTAGATGGGCCAGTAGTCAATTTTTAAAGTAGATTGTCTTAAAATAAGGTAGTCAAAGGTTAAAAAATTGCACTTTAAACATTTACTTCTGATTTCACTGAAATATTTGAGAAAATGTTAGGAAATATTTCAAAGAAAGATTGAGGCTGTTTGGAGAATAAACTTATGCTTCGAAATGGTATCAATTTTTAGAAAATTTATCTGTCTTTCTAACCGTGTCATCAGAATCGAATTCGGACTAAAACTTTCTGAGTAATAACATTTTTATTGCAAAAAAGTAATGATTTTAGCAAAAAAAAAAAAAAATTAAGTGAGGTCACTCAAGTTACAGTGGAAAATATGAAGTTGTCCAATACGTCATTGAACTCCACTTTAGATGTACTACACACAGTAGACCTATGGACAATACTTACTGGTTCACCCTGTATATAAAACCTATTACAAAAATACCTGGGAATAAGTACTATGTTTTTGGTACTTCAGAAAATCTATTTAAGTTTTAAGAGCCACAGAGCGAAGCGCTCCTTATTTATAAAACATAAATATGGGGTGCTTATTCATAAGACCTGCGGTGATTTAAAAACAGCTGAGAAAGAATGATAGAATATCTGGCTGAACAATAAGAAAGAACTACCAGACCTGGTTATCCTTTGAAAAGAAAAACCAGATTTACTGCAGCGGGTGGGGCAATTGGAAATTGAAGGATCTTGAAAAAGGAAAACTCCAAGACAAAAAAGAAAAAAAAAATCACCTATGAAGCAGCCTCTGGCCAGCCAGATCAACTTCTTCCACAGGTACCTTCATAATTCGTTTCTTCATATCGGCGTGCATGTCCAGGCCATGTTTAGCACCAGCTACATCTTCACCGAAATCATTTCTTGACAGATCTTCTTGGAGGTCGTCAAGTCGATCAAGGAGATCAGCAGCTTGCCACATAAAATCTTCCACAGCCTATTTACATACATTACAAAAAAAAAAAAAGAATTAATAAAATGCTATTCTTTCTTGTAAAAAAATATTTTAATATAGTACTATACTATAAAAAAATCCATTGTTCCAGAATAATTGCATAAAAAACCTTAATTATATTCTTAGTTCCAATCAATAAATTTAATATAAAGTCCCCCAACAGTTAGACATTCAATATTGAACCCTAATCATTCATTAAACTGCCCAGAAACACTTAAAAAACAAAGCCCCTATCGGCCAGATTATGAACTGCACTCATAACTGTTGAATTGACCAACAGAAAGCAGCACTAGTTCTATTCGAACAGTAAGCATTGTAACTTACTTTTTGTTTACATTATTTAAGGCGCTTTAACTTCTAAGGTCTTTGACGCCCTTAGCTTTTTTTTTTTTTTCATGCACCATCACTGGCCAGTATAAGAAAACTCGTAGGACGAAAAAAAAAGCTAAGGGCCAGCAGCTGGATTCGAACCCGCGATCTCCGTGTTTGAATCCAGTATTCGCTAACCATTTCCTACCTAACTGAATTGTTTTGATTTAAACTTTTTTATGTAAGTGATATCAATAAATTAAATAATTAAATATAAAAAGCTATAACCTTGCAAACAATAAAAAGAATAAAATAAGTCAGTCTAGCAATAAACAGTTGGCCGATATTTTTGTGTACTTTGTACTTTAAACAAAATAAATAAATACATAAAAACAAAAAAAAATCTATACAAACAAGTCTCATATCGATCCATTGTGAATGATCATAATGTAGACTTCCATCAAGATCGGACGTGAGTTGCGAAGAATCAACAACTTTCGGCAGGCCTTCCATGCTAATTAAGTTAACCTGGTTGGTGAAGACATGAAACAGAACAAAAACATGTTTATATATTTTGGTTAATACGAGTATGTATTTAATATGTGATCACAACCAATTTTGGTATAAATTCAATTAAATTCGTTTACAAAGTTTCCATTCCAGGGATTTTTTTGTTTTTTTGTTCAGAGCAATTCCAGAGGGAGAGAGTTTCTAAGCACTCCCTAAAGTGCTGTTTAACTGATCTACAATGAGGATCATCTATCTCTCCAGGTATGCAAAAACAGCTGGTGGGAAATCTTCCCCAAATTGGGCAATATAGAACTGGATCCAGTTCTCTCTACAAATAAAGTAGTTCGATCAGCTTTTTAAGCTGAAAGATTTTTTGTAGACGCTTGCAGCAACACCATGAATCTGATGAGCTGATGATTAGTAGAACTTTACTGGAGACGCTGTCACACGCTAAGTGACCTCGCGGATTAAGGGGAATCCCAAGGAGTAGACAATAAACTAAGTTACTGTTCCCAATTTTGTTGTTGTTGTTGTTGTTGTTGTTGCTGTTTAACCTTCTAGAGCAGTGATGGCGAACCTATGACGTGTGTCAATGCTGACACGCGAGCTCATTTTTGGTGACACGCATCTTTAAAGATAAAAAAATTCCATAATTCAAATATTTCTCTCTCTCATAACGGCCAGAGTTGGTTATTAATAATAATAATATCAATATGTAATAAATATGTAAAACAAGTCTCTAAATGTAAATCATTGGTTTCATAATTTTGGTTTTTTGTATTTTAAATGGCATTAAACAAATAATTACTTTAAAAAAAATTATAAATATTTCAATTTTTTTTAGTCTTTACTTTTGTGATCTGTGGACACGCCACGAAAATTATATTTCAATTTTTCTAAAGTTAGACACACCAAGCTCAAAAGGTTCGCCACATCACTGTTCTAGAGTATTCTCAAAAATGAGATAAGTTAATTTAAGTTGCTGAAATATCGTGTTTGAAGGGAATTGTCTGATCGAATGCCAGGACTAACTGGGATGGTTATCTTAGTACATGTCTGACCCTGTAAGAACTGCAGCTACAGAGTTGATGGTCAGCTATATAAATTATATATTTAATTACACAACTAGACACTCACTAAATTTAAGTGAAAACTTTTCTGTCAATTTCGGTCATTCGATGCGCATTCATTCATTAGTTTTAAAATCTAATTACATTTTAATTAATCGTCTTTCTTAATTTTTATCTGCTATGTGACTTTCTCTACTACTACAATTAATCAGCTGTTGACTTTTACAAATATATTTTGACTGAAACTTCAAATCGAAAACGATTTAGATGATCGCTGCGTTTCAGTTAGGCCTAATTAAAAATCTCCGGATCTAATTAAAAAATTTTAATTATAAAGTTTCCGCTTTAAAATTTTAAACAAATATAAAAATTGTTTTAAAAAATTAATTAAGTGAACAAATTAATAGTAATAATTAAAAAAAAAAAAAAACTCCCTTTTTGTACATTTAATTAAATAAATCCTGTACACGTAGAGAACAAGTTGAAATGAAATATGCAAAGGTAGTGAACAATGTTTTATTTTTTTTATTCCAACATGGCGTCCCTTATAACATATGACTTGGTGATCAGGTGTTTTATTCACTGCCATTTATATAGAACTTTAACAAAACCTATATCTAAATGAACATATGTTTAACGGTATTTATTTTTATACACTTTTTTTTTATCCAGCTCTACAAATAAGGTTTAAAAGAAAAGTAGCAACTGGTTTAGATATAATAAATTAATTTATTTTTACTGTATAATTTAGTTTTATTATATAAGCCAAAAAGAAAAGAGCCGTTTAATATTATAAACTAGACATTTAAATATTTCCAATAATTTATTTACTTCTTTGACCGCATGGTACTTATTCTTCTCCCTCGTGGGGGGGGTCTCAAATTTTACGATTAACAAAGCCCATCTGTTTTTATTTTTTGTGGTTGTAAATCATACATTTTTCTAACCTAAAAATTAGCTTTTTTTTTGAGGAATTTTGAGTTTTAGTCAGTTTGTAAATAAAAAACTTTTTACGCCAACGTTTCGAACTATTTTTAGTACGAGGGTCGTTTGAAAAGTCTGTGCAAAGTCAGAGAGATAGCACCACTGGCGCGTATCGAGGTTATGTTTAGGTAGTAGCATCTCTTGGAAGAACACACACCAAGTTTCAGCCAGATCGGTCTATTTCTTTGTGTTTGGCATTCGTTTGAATCGAGGAAGTCGAGTGATTTTCAAAAAAAAATGGACGAAAAAGAATTTCGTGTGTTGATTAAACACTACTTTATGAAAGGCAAAACGCCTCAGGAGACTAAAGAGAAGCTTGATAAACATTATGGTGACTCTGCACCTTCGATTAGAACAGTTTATTAGTGGTTATTAAAATTTTCGGAGTGGCCATATGGGCACAAGTGACGCTGAACGTTCTGGACGCCCTGTTGAGGTTACTACTCCAGAAATCATTGATAAAATCCATGATATGGTGATGGATGACAGAAGAGTGAAGGTGCGTGAGATTGCTAGTGCTGTGGGCATCTCGAATGAACGGGTACATAATATTTTGCATCAACATTTGGACATGACAAAGCTATCCGCAAGATGGGGGTGCCGCGATTGCTCACGCTTGACCAAAAACGAAATCGTGTGAAGTGTTGCAAGGACGGTTTGCAGCTGTTCCAGAAGAATCCGCAGGACTTTAAGCGTCGTTTCGTCACTGTGGATGAAACATGGATACATCACTACACTCCTGAGACCAACGAACAATCTAAACAATGGGTTACCAAGGGGGAATCTGCGCCAAAAAAGGCGAAGACCGTTCCTTCGGCCGGAAAGATTATGGCGACTGTCTTTTGGGATTCGCAAGGAATAATCCTCATCGACTATCTGGAAAAGGGTAAAACTATTACAGGTGCATATTATTCATCGTTATTGGACCGTTTGAAAACCGAGCTGCAAGAAAAACGCCCACAATTGGCCCACAAAAAAGTCCTTTTCCATCACGACAACGCACCAGCTCACACCTCAGCAGTTGTGGTCGCAAAATTAATGGAAATAGGGTTCCAACTCGTTTCACATCCCCCCTATTCTCCAGACTTGGCTCCCTCGGACTACTATTTGTTCCCCAATATGAAGAAATGGCTGGCGGGAAAAAGATTTTATTCAAACGAGGAGGTGATTGCAGAAACGAATGGCTATTTTTCAGACTTGGACAAATCCTATTATTCGGAAGGGATCAACAAACTAGAGCAGCGTTGGACGAAGTGTATAAGCCTAAAAGGAGACTATGTTGAAAATTAAAAAAGGTTTACCCCAAAAAATTAAGTAGTTTTAATTTTTGCACGGACTTTTCAAACGACCCTCGTACATCTTCAGGACTAAACATAAAACTAAGAGATTTGGGTGTTGACAATTTTATGATGGACACTCTGATCATATAATCTGTAGATAATTCTCTCTCGTTTTTTTTTTGTTTTGTTTTGTAGCCCTGTAGATGGACTCAATATAGTTCGAAACGTTGGCGTATTTTTTTTTTATTTAATTGACCCAAAAAACTCAATATTCCTCAAAACAATATCTTCATCATCGACTGTACAAGAACTACTGCCATCATAACATAACACGAAACAATACACAAACAAACAATTATACAAACCTCAAATTTATATTTGTGAGATCCTAACGAGGTCCTTTGTTTTTGCCAAAAATTATCTGGTTTAATAATATATACAGCGTGGACGGAAGTGGGAAAATGATCGTGCAATACTTTGAGTATGGGCTTAACGGAACTCCACGTGGAACCACTACCGCGCATGTCCACTATCACAGTAAAACCAACTTCACGCACTTCTTCCCTGTCAACAGATAACAAAATTAATTAAAAATTCTATTTAAAGGAATCAAATAATAATCGTTATAAGTACAAGAAAAGAAAAAAATATAATAAGAATCTGATAAACAATACAAAACTGGGAAATATTAGCTAGGATGACTAGCAGTGTATTAGTAAATTGTGGCTCCCAACGTTTATGTCAATAGCCAGTGCTAGGAATATGCACAAATGGCTTAAATGAGCAAATAGAATCTGATAAATAAAATAAAACTGGGAAATATTAGCTAGGATGACTAGCAGTGTATTAGTAAATTGTGGCTCCCAACGTTTATATCAATAGCCTTTGCTAAGAATATGCAAAATGGCTTAAATGAGTAAATAGAATCTGATAAATAAAATAAAACTAGGAAATATTAGCTAGTATGACTAGCTGTTTATTAGTAAATTGTGGCTCCCAACGTTTATATCAATAGCCTTTGCTAAGAATATGCACAAATGGCTTAAATGAGTAAATAGAATCTGATAAATAAAATAAAACTGGGAAATATTAGCTAGGATGACTAGCAGTGTATTAGTAAATTGTGGCTCCCAACGTTTATATCAATAGCCTTTGCTAAGAATATGCACAAATGGCTTAAATGAGCAAATAGAATCTGATAAATAAAATAAAACTGGGAAATATAAGCTAGGATGACTAGCTGTTTATTAGTAAATTGTGGCTCCCAACGTTTATATCAATAGCCTTTGCTAAGAATATGCACAAATGGCTTAAATGAGCAAATAGAATCTGATAAATAAAATAAAACTGGGAAATATTAGCTAGGATGACTAGCTGTTTATTGTTATTGTAACAAACGTTGGGAGCCACAATTTTGCTTAATATTAATTACTTTTTAAGAAGCACATCATGTAACAACAAAATTTCCATTTATCAATTTTCTTCAATTTTTAAAAAACCTAACCGTACTATAAGTGTCTAGGCGCCACGATAGTCGAACGGTTAAGAGACTAGACCCGCAATGCTAAGATGTATTGTTGGTTTACTGGGTTCGATTCCCCCGGTGTTTAGGCCTTGGATTTTATTTAATGGTTAATATGAGAAATTTGCAGTAAAGTATGTTAGGCGGTTATGAGACTAGACCCGCAATGCTAAGCTGTATTGTTGGTTTAGTGGGTTCGATTCCCTCGGTGTTTAGGTCTTGGATTTTATTTAATGGTTAATATGAGAAATTTATAGTAAAGTATATTAGGCGGTTAAGAGACTAGACCCGCAATGCTAAGATGTATTGTTGGTTTAGTGGGTTCGATTCCCTCGGTGTTTAGGTCTTGGATTTTATTTAATGGTTAATATGAGAAATTTATAGTAAAGTATGTTAGGCGGTTATGAGACTAGACCCGCAATGCTAAGCTGTATTGTTGGTTTAGTGGGTTCGATTCCCTCGGTGTTTAGGTCTTGGATTTTATTTAATGGTTAATATGAGAAATTTATAGAAAAGTATGTTAGGCGGTAAATAGTCTAGACCCGCAATGCTAAGATGTATTGTTGGTTTAGTGGGTTCGATTACCCAGGTCTAAGCCTTGGATTTCATTTAATGGTTAATATGAGAAATTTATAGTAAAGTATGTTAGGCGGTTAAGAGACTAGACCCGCAATGCTAAGATGTATTGTTGGTTTAGTGGGTTCGATTCCCCGGTCTTAGGCCTTGGATTTTATTTAATGGTTAATATGAGAAATTTATAGTAAAGTATGTTAGGCAGTTAAGAGACTAGACCCGCAATGCTAAGATGTATTGTTGATTTAGTGGGTTCGATTCTCAGTGTCTTAGGCCTTGGATTTTACAAGAAATTTACAGTTAAGTATGTTTGCTAGACGCCTCCGTCCACGTCACCTAATTTGGTAGTTGGACGTAAAGCCCGCCTGAAAAAAATAGGCAATTACTTTACTTTACTATAAGTGTCTATTAATTATATTGCTGATAAAAATCAGGAATTTAAAAAGTGCAGTAATCAGCACTTTTAGGTAAAGTCGAGAAGTTGTACTTCCCGGTGAATTAAACATTAAACTGTTATTTTTGGAGAAAAGTAAAAGGCCCCCCCATAAGGTACACATTAGTTTTAAACAGAATCTTTGGGAGCCATTAATAATCGCAATTACTTCCGCTACAACCAACAAACTGGTTTACATAACACAATTAAAATACTGCTCCAGAGTGGACTCTCTCTAAGATCAGCTGGTCTGGCTGCTTAAACTGCTAAACTAGATTAATTTACAAAATAACCGAGAGAGAGAGAGAGAGAGAGAGAGAGAGAGAGAATGTAAATATTTGCAATTAATTTGTAGCTCTATAAGGCTTAAAGATTAGACAGCATCTATTTCTGCAGCAGACCGGGGTTATCTAGGCCAGCCTCCACGAAGTTATTACTGGACGCCAACATGATTGATCAGGGGAGGATGGGCGGATGGACCAATTTTAAGGTCAGTACACAAAGTTTCCATATCGACTAAGTTAGACAAGCCTCGGTATTATTCTCATCCAAACTAAACTAAATGTATATTTATGTATCGTATAATTGTGAAACACTGTTTTATATTGACTGCTCGATCTGGCAGTCTTGTTGATTGCGTTTTTTGGGATTAAGGAGGATTGCTAAATAAAATCTGGAGCTCTGGAACTTGCTTTAAGGGGGATAATAGATTCGAAGCAAATCATCAAGGATGCTGGTAGGATTAAGATAGTTCGCTCACTCGGAAGTTTGAGTGAGCTTTTACTTATTCACTCACACCCATACGTAATGAGAAGATGAATAACAAAACGTTTGAACTTGTTTGCAAAGCTCTTTTCAGAACACATTTCTCTGCGTAAGCGAAGCACAACTTAAGAGTTTTTCTCTCAAGAAAACATCAGAAGCCCAATCCATTTAATTCTTGGTATACACGACATTTTTACCCTTGGGAAATTAGGATAAGGGTTTTTCTCTCTTTTTTTTCTAAAAGAGCACGAACGATTAGAAGAAAACTTTTGCTCTTTTGACTCCAATTTTCCCTCAACCCTAGTTTTTTTCGTAGTAACATTACATTTTCCAACAATAAATCACCAGATTAACTATTTACCCTTCATTGGGTTTCTAGTAAAAAAAAAGGAGTAAAGTAATTGCCTATTTTTTCAGGCGGGCTTTACGACCAACTACCAAATTAGGTGTCGAGGTCGAAGGCCTAACGGAGGACTATCAAACATACTTAACTATAAATTTCTCAAATTAACCATTAAATAAAATGCAAGGCCTAGACACTAGGAATCGAACCCACTAAACCAACAATACATTTTGGCATTGCGGGTCTAGTCTCTTAACCGCCTAACATACTTTACTATGAATTTCCCATATTAACCATTAGATAAAATCCAAGGCCTAGACCTGGGGAATCGAACCCACTAAACCAACAATACATTTTGGCATTGCGGGTCTAGTCTCTTAACCGCCTAACATGCTTTACTATAAATTTCTCATATTAACCTTTAAATATTTTCTAATCACTTCAGAGGAAGTAACAGGTGAAAAGCTCATTCCTGAATTTCGTCTCTGTAGTGGAATTCTATGATATATCTCTTCTTAGAGGCTCCAGGGGAATGATTCAAGATGGATGAACAGGACAGTTACACAAAGAAATGGGACCTCTTTTTTTCCCCCCCATTTTATTGACAGAAGGAAATTTTTTGCCCTGAGGTTGTACAAAAGAAAAAAAAGATGAAGGATTGGAGAAGAACTGTGAAACGAATCAAGGAATAATGGTTACTATGTGGAAATTTGTCAAACTCTTTTGGATGAATATCTTGCAAATTTCTTTGACAGATCTGGAGTCTGACAGTCCTGAAGCACTAGAGTACTGACTACAAAAAAAAATCTTCATCTACTCAACTAAACTATATATTATGATAAGAAATCGATTCTTTCTGCAATATTTGGCTGACTCTTAAATGACTGGCTTTGGTGAGATTATTAAAAAAGAAAAAGAACATGTATACATCGATTTGGAATCGATGTAGGAATTGAAATATTAATGTTACAACAGTAAAAACAGCACGCACTCGAACAATTTCTTAGTCTTCAACGTAATTGTGTGTAATGAAATCATTGTAGGCTAAAACTGGCAGGGAGAGGAGTGCAGCATCCCGGACGGCATTAACAGACGGCTGACCGGAAGCTGGCCAAGAAACTTTGCTACTCACGACATTTGCACCAATCATGAAGTACACGGAAAAGATACTAGGATTGCGCCTTGTCTGGCCTAGATTCACGATGCAAGTTTTTTTTCCTAAAGGCAAGAATTAAGAACCCCCATTTTATTAAAATTTATTTTAATGGCATATCAGCAACCATTCCGGAAACACTAACTACTTTACTTCCTTTTTTTTTAGCCTCGTAAGTCTGTCATTTGATTAACTTTCAGTCCTGAATGAATAGGTTTACAATTTGTGTCTTCTATCGACTTACATCTTTAAACCTCCGCTATTTATAGACTTAGGTTAATGCCGCATTTGCATACGATGTCTGAGAATAGCAATCAACTAATCGATATTAAATTGAACTTTGAAAAGTAACATGGTACAATTGATAAATCCAAGTATTAGAGAGCCTTATACGAGTAGTATTCATTTCAATCGCTTATACCTTACATGGATAACTCGGATTCGCACATCTAGACGAAATCAATACTTCCTGAAGGAAGTGGTGTGAGTAAAGTTGATTCCCCCCCCCCCACAGCCAGCTGATTGCTTCTAATCTATTTAATTAGACAGAATCCTTTCCTAATTCTTTTTTTTCCAATTTCTCTTTCTAATTACAACAGATTAGTAAAGATTTCCGTCAGGGCAAATATCTAGGAAATCTGTTAAGAGGCTTTCAATCAATTAAGTCAACCGGAAGTGTCTGGTAAAGTGGTTTGTTTTTGTGGCAATTAACGCAGAGTTATTATTATTTTTATTTTTTAATCGCCCTTAGAACTGGAATCTACTGTGAACGACTATATATAAACAATGACAATATCGACGACAAGGTAAACAATGTGCCCTAAGACTACCGAAGCTTACTACCTAGTTATTTACTTATTACTTAGTTTTTTGTTTTTCCAGGGGTTTTCCACAATTCGTGGTTCCCTTCAGCCGTCGAGTGTAAATGCTTTTCTCCCAAGCAACATGATCCTTTCTGCCTGTTCCTCCGACAGACCATATCCTGCCATCATCTCCTTCAACTGGTCCCTCCATCCACTTCTAGGTCTTCCTCTCCTCCTTTGACAATCCAACTCGCTATCCACCTTTCTGGACCCATCCTCCTTTAGAAGTCCAAATAACGTGAGTGCCTTAGCCTCTCTCTAATTTTCAGGACGTTTCTCTTCACTCCCATTCTCTTCCTGATATCATCATTTCTAACTTTGTCCCACCCCGAACGTCCAGGAGATCTCCTCCAAAAAAAATCCATTTCTACTGCCAGGATTCCATTCCTACGCTGTTCTAGTAACACCCATGTTTCTGCGCCATACAATAGGATATCTTGGAGAATCGATGTAAAGATCGATGTAATCTTGGTTGTGTGTAGCAAATTTCCACTCCATAATACTGGGTTCAATAGTCCTATTACACATTACTTAGTAACTTCTATTCTAGGTGTTGAACTCCTCAATTAATTTATCTAAGGTGGCTAAAATAAGACCAAGCGGTTAAATGAGTTTGACCATCTTTAAAAGGCTAGATAGTCCCATCAGCAATTTCAATATAAATGACGACATCCAACCAAGATCTGGGTATGCAATCAGAGTGCGCATGCGTCGAGAGTGTAACCCTGAAAAACTGAGTGTCTTCCCCCCAACCTCCTCACAGCAGGGTTAATCATAACAATAGATGAATGTTTATTGTATATTACTGCTGATCACACACACACACACACACACACACACACACACACACACACACACACACACTAACACAGCTGGTAATGTTAAATAGAACATGTCTGGCAGCATGTTAGAGTAGCGTCCACCAACTAGCTACGTGATTTCTTTAACTAAACAATCTCTCAAACGTTTATTGTTTGTTTAACAAATGGTAACATAACAACGGCCAATTAACAGCTGTAAATAGTACTATTAATTGTTAAAACTTCAAATCTGCCATTCTATTTCTAATTATCAGCTAGAAAACTCTTACTTTCCCTTCAAGTAACAGAAAGATAAAGATAATTCGTCCCAGATTTTCAAGTATTCACTTGGAAATAATTATGAAATACTCGCCACTATAGCCGAGCGGTTAAGATACTAGACCCGCAATGCTAAGATGTATTGTTGGTTTAGTGGGTTCGATTCCCCCGGTGTCTAGGCCTTGGATTTTATTTAATGGTTAATATGAGAAATTTATAGTAAAGTACGTTTGGTGGTTAAGAGACTAGACCCGCAATGCTAAGATGTATTGTTGGTTAGTGAGTTCGATTCCCCTGGTCTAGGCCTTGGATTTTATTTAATGGTTAATATGAGAAATTTATAGTAAAGTATGTAAGGCGGTTAAGAGACTAGACCCTCAATGCTAAGATGTATTGTTGGTTTAGTGGGTTCGATTCCCCTGGTCTAGGCTTTGTATTTTATCTAATGTTTAATATGAGAAATTTATAGTAAAGTATGTTTGCTAGACTTCTTTGTCCGTGACACCTAATTTGGTAGTTGGACGTAAAGCCTGCCTGAAAAAAATAGGCAATTACTTTACTTTAATTATGAAATACTCTAAGTCCGAATCAGCGTAACTGAATAACATCGAACATCGCAGAAAGTTCACATCTGATATTTGGAATCGATGCTAATATCATCGATTAAAAAAAAGCCTTTAAACAATATCAGCCAACCGAAAGAACCCTTTATTTGAACTTTCTTTTCCTTTTTTTAAACTTCCGTACGCTCATTACACATGTTGAACTGTATCTTTTTAGATCTGGGATAGAGGCAGAGATTAGGCTTCCCTTTAGTGGGTCACTCACTGACTAGGGATAACTCCCAGACCAAGCACTCTCTCTCCTCCAAAATGATATTCTGAAGATAAAAGAAACTCCAGAGGATGAACTAGAGCGTAACCCTTCCCACACCTGGTAAAACTACCTAAATACTCAAAGGACACCATAGAAGGATACTGTAGTTCCTATGGTGACCACTAAACAAGGTATCCAATTTTAACCCTTTGATTATTAAAAAGAAAACCAAAAAAGGGACGTTTCCCTGAAAAACTTAAAATGGAAAATCTGTACATTTTCCAATTCGTAAAGTTTAGAGCAAAATGAAAAAGAGAAAAGAAAAACACACAGAAATCTTTGTAAGGATACAGATAGACGGGATAAAATAAAAGAAGTGGCGATAAGAGTGGAAGAGATTAGGGCGCTGGTAGTAAAGCCAAGAGCAAAAGGAAGCAATTAGTGGTGAAAAGGGGGGAAATAAGAAAAACCTCCTTTAGTGGTTGGTTTTCCCACTAATTTAGAGCCAGCTGGAGCTTAAAAAAGAAAAAAAAACTAACTAAAGCGGAAATATCATTCTTAAGATGTTTTCTTTTCTATTCTCCTTATTCACGCTTAGTTTTTGTATCAGTCCCTAAATGATATAGGGATTTAGGGACTTAGTCAGTCGCTAAATGATACCTACTAAGTCAATATGGGCACTTTATAGGGTAACTCTGCATGACTAGGATTCCTGCAGCTTTTTCAGGGATGATTTAACACTTCTCGAAACAAGATTACGTACTCCACTGGTCAAACAAGCGCTTCACAATAATTTCCATTGAATTCGGTAAAGTAAATGGGAGCACAGGGAAATCAAGTGATCCGTCTCTTATGATGCAAAAGCAAAGGAAATGGAAGGACATGACCACTCCATGGTAGACCTCACCAAAATCCTTATTCATCCACTTAAAAGGCAAAAGTAGCGTCGCAGGATCAAGTCTTAGGTTCTTCAGGTTGAGCTAGAAAGTTGGGCACAGCAGAAAATCTACATTTACGAATTCTAAAAGAATCATAGAACCGGATCGTGTCTTGCGACACAGGCAAGTTAAGAAGATAAGCCGAGGGGTGCCAGAGATTGGTAACTACGGAGGCCATCAAGATCCAGTTACGAAGAAGAAGCAGTGAAGTTGGTAGAAACAGTTTCTATAGAAACTGTTATTTTCTTAAAACAGCAGGAGTGCAAC
Source organism: Rhodnius prolixus (assembly GCF_049639745.1). Taxonomy (NCBI): domain Eukaryota; kingdom Metazoa; phylum Arthropoda; class Insecta; order Hemiptera; family Reduviidae; genus Rhodnius; species Rhodnius prolixus. Next base: position 64,639,002 of record NW_027411592.1, on the reverse strand, counting down.
ACTTAGACGACCAAACAAGATGAGTAAACCTTAATCAAGCTCCAACAGGAACTGACTGATTTATGATGAAGTTGATTTATTAGAACGGACGGACTACTTAGTACGGCGACCGGACATGGAGGAAAGTGGTGATCACGGACAGCTATGCGCTCTTGTCAAAGAGATTAGCGGGTACACGTTTCCTCTGAGGAGGTACTGTTAAGTAATACCTCTTGCCAACGACTTGTTAATAGTGAAAACTTGTTCGCCATAAATAAGGATGATATGTGGGAATGTCGCACTAGAAAAGGATCGCGCTAGAAAGGACTGCGCATGTGCACAAAACTGTTTTCTAATTTATTTATTTAAATAAAGACATTACCAACATTAAACAAAACCGGACTGAACGCTCCATACAAGTTTCCTTTTACACAATTAAAAAGATTTCTTTAGACATGGAATTTGTACTAAAACTTGCTTCAATAATGGGTTTACTATGCATTAACACTGCATTGCCAAGGCGCCACGGTAACCGAGCGGTTAAGATACTCGACCCGCAATGCTAAGATGTATTGCTGGTTTAGTGGGTTCGATTCTCGGTCTCTATGCCTTAGATTTTACTTAATGGTTAATATGAGAAATTTATAGTGAAGTATGTTTGCTAGTCGTCTCCGTCCACGACACCTAATTTGGTAGTTGGTCGTTAAGCCCGCATGAAAAAGTAGGCAATTACATTACTTTTTTTTAATCATTGAACTTGTGAGCTCTGTGGTTAGCGAAAACTGGATTCCCACGCGGGATATCATTGGTTCGAATCCAGCTGTTGGCCCTATGGCTTTTCCTGTGAACTTTGTGTATATATTACGTAATACACATTACATAACTTTTTTTTTAACTTTTAAAAAAAAAAAAAAAAGATCGTTTCGGGACATTTCTTTGCTCGGGTAGGACTAGGGCTTTTTCTAAGTTTACGTACGAGTACGTAACAATATATGGTTACAGATTGAGTTAGAAGAAACTACGAGTATGTGAGTTACAACTTTCAGAACAGTAGTAAGGAGGAAGTAGTCGCGCGAACGTTCTAGATCTACCGAAAAATCGTTGGGGTCACCATCGTAAAAACAAAGGCTGAGAATAAGTAGTTGATTAAAAAATTCCTTGGAATACATTTCTGACATAACCAACTGACGTGTACTCGCTCAAATCAGGAAGAAGAAGAAGCGGGCGGCAACAAAACCCACACATACGTACTTCCGCCAAATACATTATCTTGCACAGCATTATGGGAAATCGAGAATGAAAGTATGGATCTTATCCCACTCTATTACTCTCCGAGAGAAAGCGACCCTCAAAGAGGTTATTATCGGCGAGTAAATCTTGGCCGAGTGGGTAATAATGTTCTCTTGTCTACATGGCCATTCTCTCTCTGTCTCTCCGCTCCCAACTATACGTAATCATGTTACACGCGCATTCAATTATTATTACATTCACTTCCGCCAAAATAAATACCTTGCCAAATCTACGAATCTCTTTTTGCGCATGCTCCTATATTAATTTTTCCCAAAAGTCATTATTATTTTTTTTTTATTTATTTATTTACAACCTGTACATATATATATATCTAGTAAATGTGTTAGCCACAGATGGTAGGCTGAATTCTAGTGGATCCAGCGCCACAATCGGGGAAGGCATGCTGAGAGAGGCCAGCCAATGCTGGAACTCTCTAGAGGTTGAAAGGAAGTTTAGGAAATTGGTAAAAGGTCGCGGGGGGCCAACGTCGTTTCAGGTGTCGTGGAGGACTGTCGGGATGGCCTGTTGTGGATAAGGCTTGTGCTGTTGGGATTAGCATGTATGGTTTAGGCCTATTATGGAAATTAAGGAAGCCGAGAATGTATTAGGTCATTGAAAAAAGGGGATATTGAGGTCGTATATGGAGGGCTGAAATTGGATACTTAATAAGAAGCGTTGACGATATGCCGAAGGACTTTATATTGAAAGGATTGGATTCTTTCGATGTTGGAAGGTTTCGCAGAGCTCAGCTCCGTAGGCCCAGATGGGTCTTAGTAGTGAAGGAAGCGAGAATGGATTAGGTCATTGACAAAAGGGGATATTGAGGTCTTATATGGAGGGCTGAAATTGGATACATAATAAGGATTGGATTCTTTGGCTGTTGGAAGGTTTCGCAGAGCCCTCGCAGCTCAGCTCCGTAGGTCCTGATGGGTCTTACTAGTATCTTGTATAGAGTCAGTTTATTCTATTACGTTCATGGTTGATCTCCGCCCTAGCAGTCTTCGTAGTTGTCCGTATCCGTCTATTGAGTTCTTGTCTTTTCAGTCTAGTGTGTGGGTTCCAGGTTAGTCGACTGTCTAAATACAGTCCTAGGTAGCCGTACTTGTGTGGAGGTTGGTATTTCTCTCTAATGTATGAGTAGTGGGGGGCAAGTTTGTCTACGTAAAGTGAATTTTATCTGTTGGCAATTGACTTTCTCTCGATAAAATTATTTTTAAAAAGAAAAATTCTTCAATAAATAGGATACTTCCGGTTTACCAATTTTTTGGCGGAAAAATCTAATTTTCACCTCAACTTGAAGGTCAAGATTCAAAGTTATAGTGTGAAAAACTCATGCGACTTCCTTCAATTTTGCAAAGTTCTAACTCAACATAATAGTTTCTTCTAACCCAATTTATAACCGAATAATAAATACGATATTTTAAGTTTGTTAAGTTGGTAATACAGTTAATACGACATACGGTGGACAAATAAGATAATGCCAGGTAATTCTCTTAATAGTTTAGAGAGAAAGATAGAGATAAGAGAGATAGAGAGAAGATGAAAAAACCTGCACCCACGCCCGCCCACTCTACTTCATCCTTCAGCCGCCATATTTACTGAGCTAGAAGCCTCCTTTTTGCACTACTTGTATTGTACTCATACGTAATCTTAAGCGCAACCATCCCAAAGAAAATTTCCCAAAACTATTTATTGTTTAAAAGAAACATTTTTTAAAGAAAGTTATGAATATATAATACGTAATGTACATACGAAGTTCCACCCAAAAAAGCCTAAAGGACATTTTGGAGGAAGTGAACTATCCGTTGAGCAAAGAGAGCTTCCGTTTGAGAAATTTCCTTTAAAATTCTCCCCAACTCATTCAAACTCTGAAAGTTTTTAGCCATATTTAATTACTTTCCCCTTAGAAGGAACCTACCCCCTTCTCATTCACTTTTCTTCTCTCCCACTCACTCTGTCTCTCTCAGAAGTACTCGTAATCAAATTTTCCAGTTAAAGATTCATGTGTCCGTAATCAGAAGCGGTTGTGTAAAAATCTCCAAATTTGGGGGGGGGGGGAATCTATTCGGTAAAAATAGCAAACTAGAACCAAAATAAACAAAATTCCGACTCGGGAGACTCCGTACGCGTTCGCAGTCTCTGCTAGTAAGCCAGTCAGTGCTTACCCAGATGAAATAAAAACGCTACTGACTAAGTGTATCTTTATCTTGGGCTGAACTTCTGTTCAGCGACGTATGTAGTAGTGCCAGCAATAACTAGTTGGAGGGGATTGGCTGAGTGGTTAAGCGAATATTGGATTTCTACGCGGAGATCACAGGTTCGAATCCCCAGCTGCTGACCCTTAGATTTTTTTTTTTCTTCCTATGTGCTACTTACACCTCACTGTCCGGTGATGGACAGTGTTGTCTGTAACGAGAGGAACACTGTCTGGAGGCCGGCATAGAAAAAAAACTTCAGGCACCAACAACCTCAGATGTTGACTCGTCTTAAATCCAAAAAACTAGCTGCAAACTAGGTTATGACTAGCCTAACAGTTACCATATATTCCATCAGTAAACAGTGTGTCAGGCAGGAGCCTGAGTAGGGGCAAAGCAATGGTTTGTTTTTACAAATAAAGTCACAACATTTACCTTATAACTAGATCAAAGGTAAGCGCGAAGGTTACTACAGTGGATGCCCAAAGGGAGGAAACTTTTGATGTTGATATGAAGGGCGGACAAACGACAAACTGGGGCCCTGTGCTAGGGCAGACAGTGTTTACATTTTCGGCCACAGAACATACATTACCAACCGCGCAATACCTCCTACCTGGCAGGCAAACTACTTAACTGGTTATGTTAGTTTTTCTTCGCCAATGGTACCTACGAATTTATACGTAATGATTACAAGCCAATAAACTTGGAAAATGTTAACTTGGAAAATTTGCCCCCAAAATTTGATTTAAGGTATTGTACTTCTTTGAAAAGGGAAATGAGTAGATTCTATCGGAAGTGTTTAGAATTTTTTTTAAAACGGAAACGATCAAAGTTTAAAGACAATTTCTCGGAACTTTGAGAAAAAGTCGTGTGTATTTTTCCGAAACTGTCAGTTTCTCTTTAAGCTTCTGGAACTTTAATTTGATCCATTTTCCAGGAAAATTCGATAAGGACAAAGTGCGCGGAAAATCTGGTTGAGGATTTTGAAGATTTTTATATTTTTTTAAATGAAAATTAATTTTGAAAAATTAAAGACACAAAAAATTGGACAACTTCCAAACAAAAAGATGGACTACGGGAGAGCGCCTGCTGCTATTAGGGCCGACTTAAAAGGAAAAGTCTGACGTAGTTCAAGGTGCAGCAACCCAACCCCACTTCTACTACCTTGGCCAAACTACTCTACATAGAAGTTATTTCTAATAATGAAATTCCTGACCTATCAAGTCGGCCGGTGAATACGCCATGAACTTGCTTGCAAATATTCCATCCTCAGAATTCCTGCAACGATCCTTAACAAGGAGTTTATTACCTAAATCAATCGACCAACGCCCACTGAGCGTCTATCAGCAATCGCGTTTCGCTACGCGTTATATAATAATAATAAAAAAAAGAAACATCCTTACGTGAAGTTTTTTTGCTCAACTAATCCGAAGTGATAGAACCAAGAGTTAATATCTAGGGACATGAAATCCCAGACCCGCAATGCTAAGATGTATTGTTGGTTTAGTGGGTTCGATTCCCTGGTCTAGGCCTTGGATTTTATTTAATAGTTAATATGAGAAATTTATAGTTAAGTATGTTAGGCGGTTAAGAGACTAGACCAGCAATGCTAAGATGTATTGTTGGTTTAGCGGGTTCGATTCCCTGGTCTAGGCCTTGGATTTTATTTAATAGTTAATATGAGAAATTTATAGTAAAGTATGTTAGGCGGTTAAGAGACTAGACCCGCAATGCTAAGATGTATTGTTGGTTTAGTGGGTTCGATTCCCTGTGTCTAGGCCTTGGATTTTATTTAACGGTTAATATGAGAAATTTATAGTAAAGTATGTTTGCTAGCCGCCTCCGTCATATAATACACACGTAATTTGGTAGTTGGACGTAAGGCCCGCCTGAAAAAATAGGCATTTACTTTACTTTTTTTTTTATCATTGAACCTGTGCGCTCTGTGGTTAGCGAAAACTGGATTCCCACGCCACTGGTTCGAATCCAGCTGTTTGTTGGCCCTCAGGTTTTTTATAATCTAAATCCTAAAATAATCTCATTTTCAAGGCTAAAATATTGAACTGACCATCTTTTTTTTAAAAAAAAGATTTAATCAATAATTCAATTTAATTTCAGTTTTGATTTTATTAAAAAAAGAAAAAAATGAATAGCAACTAACAAAAGCTCTTAGTGTCCAAACATTACGATGCGTGGCGTCCTTGACTACGACGACTGGAAGATTGAATTGATAACCCTGGTACTGCTGCTGCCATCTACAATCCTAGCCTATCTCTGATGTCCTTCAATCGTAATCTACTTCCGCAACTATTATGAAAAATATATGTTGGCAATATGAAAAAGAGATTCCCTGTTATTATTGCAAGAATCCTGCACCGGTTGGACTGCACAGTAGAAACCTGTTGCGCAGATTACAATGAGGAGGAGGATTTCAAACATACAATAATGATGTATCCAGGTTAGAAAGGAAACGAATTTTTGACGACATATACAGGTATTTTAGATGCACCCTTTCGCTACGAAGACATAATATTCTCCACCAACATCTATGTGCTTAAATCTTTAGCAGAGCTAGCAAAGAAATATTAGTGTGTATTTAAAAGTTATAGCCGATTAGAATGAATGGAAAAAAATAGATTAGAGAAGGATTACGGTGATTTTAATTTCGGTTCAAGCTATAAGGATGGCAGGAATATAGAGTACTGATCCATCTATTAGTTGTAAGGTTGTATGTGAATAGTTGTACATAGTAGAGTGATGAATGTGTGAAGCGAATGTATTGTGAGTGATATTCTAGTGATAAGCACCTAGACGATGCTGGCTGTATGGCGATCGCCAAAGCCAAGAAAAAAGCCCCAAAAAACCCTGTTGTGTACTCGTACCTACCCTCAGGAGTATGTATCGTTCAGTGACAAATACACTTTTCCAGCTGTCTTCCGAAAAAGCAACTATTACCAAATATGGTTAAAAATGGCGGAAAATTCTTCCTAAAGTACAATTTAAACAAAACAAAAAAATCGGCCATTTCCGGTTAAAACCGGAGGTGTCAAGCAAGAGAAAGTAAAAAAATAACTAAATAAAATAAAAAGCGAAAACTTAATTATATCCGATGAAAGGCGAACGATCCTCCCCCGGATGACAAAAGAACGGGAGTTAATTAAGCGGAACAGCTGGAGATAAAGAGACAGGTCGGTAAACCTGTCTTTGAAGTGAAGTAGCAAGGCTACCAACCTAGGCAGCAAACGACCAAATCGTATCAAAAGCAGTCTCTGTCTCTTTTGTGATCCTTTCGGGCATTATTATTATTATTATTATTATAAAATGCCTGGAGGTGCCAGAAGGCCTCTTTCTGACGTAATTTTTTTCTAATCTAACACAATGATGATGATGTGGATAATAATAACCACGTCAATCATCACTTCCATCGATTCACATCGATATAGAAAATATGATGAGATACCATTTCTAAAAAAATAGAAGACCATCACATGAGACGACAATCAACCGGACATCAGACACAGCATAAAATCAATCAATCAATTGTTATTAGCTGAAAAAATAAAATTCTGGTGACTTGAATGGGTGGCAGGAGACAAAACCTGCAAGCTCAAAACCTTCCGCCTCTAGTGCCACCAACTCTTTGCTTGTTTTCCGCTATTCTTTAGGGGGGGGATTGTCCATATGGCTATTAATTTTTCCTTTGTTAGCCTTCCCACTGGACCGTAGTTGCTCCTTTTCTTTCTTATCATATTGTTAATAAACAATACGTAGAAGGGTATTGAGAAATATTGTTTTTAATAAGCTCAAGGAGCTTTTTTTTTTTGATCCGCTACATATTATTAAAACAGGCTGAAACCTGTTCAAACAGACGTCGAACTACTGCGTGATCATGCCACGTCTTCTTACTGGAAAAGTTCCGAGGAAATAAGAGTGAACACAGGATGTATTCATAAGGGCTCCTTGGAGGGAAGCCGCCCTCTAAAGACTGTTGCGTAATACTGTATTCAAATCTGTGTGGACTTCCGGTCTAGAGTGGTGGGGTTAAAAAAACAAAAAAAAAGGTCATTTCCGGTGCAAAATAAAATTCAAAAATCTCTCACGTAGGGATGATAAGAAGATTTAATACACAAATAGTATTTTATTGCAAAATACGGGCTCGTTTATTATCGTATTCTTCTTTAAACACAAATTTATCACCTAGCAGCTGATTTAAAATTCTTGTTCTGTTTTACTACAAGAGAAAGAAATAAAAAGCAAAACGTGATAAGACGAAATATTCAGAAAACGTATCCTAAAGAAAGACAACAAAAATGGTTATGACAAAACGTTTGACGACCAGTCTATTCTGGAAGTCTGGAATAAGATGGCTGAGAGAGAGAAAGAGGAGAATGTGGCTGAAGAAGTGGAAGAAGAAGAAGATCTGGTGGCAAGGAATACATTGTGGAAATGTGCCAAGAGATAAGGAACAACAAGACAGAAAGACAAAGAGATCAATAAATCGGTGCCAGGATAAATGGAAGGGTGGGGGGGGGGAGACATGACAACATCAATAACTTGATGGGTACCGGAAGTGAGTGAGAGAGAGTAGAAAAGAGCGATACTGAAAGTTGAGATATCGATGGAAACCAATATAACTTCTTCGTTTATCTAGCGCCGTATAAAACGGCTTACTGGAGCCGATCTTTGGTTACATATGTACAGGCATAAACATGCAGTTAATGTCCGTCACGTCAGAAAGCTGCAGCGAAGCTTTCTCCAGTAAACGTCCGCAACAACATACTTAATGGCTAACTTATATTTTGACGTATCTGGGCATTATTTCGACTTCAGGCATAGAACTGAATCAATAAAGTATAGGGGAATTTCAGCGGGAATCCAGTACGCTAACCACTGAGCTGTTAGCTTTTCTTTACTGCTTCTACTTGTCGCTATTTAACTTTCAATTTTCACTAAAATCTGACCATTCTAAGATGCTGCTTTACTGAAGTGTTTTCACTTTTCCAAACTGAAAATGCTTATTACTTTTATTTGTTCAGGTTTTCCCAGGAAAATGCGCCCCTATCCCTTAAAGTGACAATTTCACAGCAATTTAGAGATAGTTTAAGGTCACAATTAAATTTATTAAGATATTTCAAAGAGTTTTCAAAAAAATAAGACGAAAAAAGTCGGTAGTGCGTCATTTTAAGATTAGGTTTTGCGTGACTTCCTGTATCAACAATTTTCCTTAAACATGGCGGCTAGATGCCAGCATTACAATGATTCAGGGGAGGGGATTCATTAATTTTTTTTTATTTTACCATTAAATTTTATAGATCAAATTAATGATTAACATCCTCTAGCTATCTATTTAAACTGGAAAACGGAAGTAATAAAAGTACAAACTACCAAACTAAATTGTTCAATATAATGCCGCCAGATGTTTGTCCATATAACGAGTTAAAATTGAATGTTAAACAGCAAAATACTGCTTGCAGATAACGGAATTCTGTTGCAGTTATGGACTCTATTACTAGAGTTGCATAATAAAGGAGGTTATTAATCGAATTAAGTAGCGTTCAAGTTTCCCTTGAACTTAAGGGGCGTCCTTGAACATTTACTAGACCAAGTATGAGCAAGATTCTGCACAGAGACCCAGAGAGGCTATTCAAATCCCTCCATCAAACATGGCATACATAATAAACTCTTGTTATTAAACAACCCAGAAAACAATATTCCACCAATCATAAAACTAAAACATGTAATAAAAAAACACTGCAATTTTAATATGCTACGTCATTAAATTTTGTAATGTATCCATAAATTTCAGTTTTAATGGCCTTTAAACTGTAATATAAATGGAAAGATGGGCACACGGTAGCCGAGTGGGTAAGATACTAGACCCGCAATGCTAAGATGTATTGTTGGTTTAGTGGGTTCGATTCCCCCGGTGTCTAGGCCTAGGATTTTATTTAATGGTTAATATGAGAAATTTATAGTAAAGTATGTTAGGCGGTTAAGAGACTAGACCCGCAATGCTAAGATGTATTGTTGGTTTAGTGGGTTCGATTCCCGGTTTTAGGCCTTGGTTTTTATTTAATGGTTAATACGAGAAATTTATGGTAAAGTATGTTAGGCGGTTAGAGACTAGACCCGCAAAGCTAAGATGTATTGTTGGTTTAGTGGGTTCGATTCCCCTGGTCTAGGTCTTGGATTTTATTTAATGGTTAATAAGAGAAATTTACAGTAAAGTATGTTTGCTAATCGCCTCTGTTCACGACACCTGATTTGATAGTTGGACGTTAAGCCCCGCCTGAAAAAACAGGCTTTACTTTACTTTAAATGGAGAGGGATTCTATTTTATATTCTCTCAATGCGAAAGAAGAACTTAGTGAGGAATTTTTTTTGTTTTTTTTTTTTTTTGGTTCTGTGGTTGTATAGAGTAATTTTTGGACTTCAGAGGACGTCAAAACGGAGACCTCCGGTAAAAATTGAAAATCGGAAATCTGTACGATGAAAATACCTTCTCTTACTCATGAATGGGGTAAGAAGAAGAAGAACAAAAAACCAAAAAGGAGGTTATAAAAGTGGATCTTTTAATTAATTGGATTACCAATTTGTTCTTTATTTTTCTGCGAGGGGGGGAAGGGTAAAGAATGTTACATAAGTGGCTAGTTAAAGTGTATCAGTAGTAATCTGGTAAAGTGGGGGCTTAGTATCTAGTTGCAGTACACAGGAGGGAAGGCTGGAGAAGAGCTTTAAGGGCCGAACTGCTGTTCGTTTGTGTAAATAGGTCAACGAGCAGAATGGATGGCACCACTTTTACTAACACTAACACACTAAAACGGAACAGCAGTCATGTAGGGAAGGGCAATATGACGGCACTGTTTTTGTCATACAGTAAGTAAGTGACTAGGAGTTTACTAGTAAAATCTATTCCCAATAGCTCATTTTCACTTTTTAACGCCAAGATTTTTCTATTAGGGGAGTTTTCTACAGGAAAAATCGAGTTGAGGTTTCCCCACCCCAGAGTCAATATTATTTTTAGAAATGTTATTTTTTGTGTCAAACGTATAAATCACTCTATAACTACGCATAGGTTAAATTTAATATTTGCTTTAGGGACGATCAAGAGACGCGTTAAAATCAGCCGTTAGGATGAACCACTTAAGAGATTCATTTTTTTTTCTTGAAATTAGCTGTAATTGTAGAGCATATGAGCTACAGATTTGCCTGTTAGTTGTAAATCTTGCAAATGGGCTGTAGATATTACATGAGCTTTAGATGTTACATATTAGTTGTAGATCTTGCAAATTGGCTGTAGATATTACATATGAGCTGTAGATCTTGCACATTAGTTGTAGATTTTGTATAGTAGTTGTAGTTCTTGGAAATAGGCTGTAGATATTACATATGAGCTTTAGATCTTGCATTTGAGCGTAGATGTTGCATATTAGTTGTAGATCTTGCCAGTAGATATTACATATGAGCTGTAGATCTATATTATATGTTACGATATATTACAAATATCTATGCAACAAATTTTTTCCCAGAAATAATACTGTTCATTATTTTTTGGTGACTGAATCATTATTTCAATAGGATGAAAAAAAATAACTGCCAATTTCATTCATGATATTTACTGATTGTGCCGAGCTTTCGACCTAAGGACTAAGGTCATCTTCAGGGCTTATTATCTGTATTATACTTTTTTTGCTAAGCAGGCAAGGACAGAGGATATACACCAACTTAACAATAACCATCTAAAAAAAATCATACAGAAAATAAGTCCTGAAGAAGATGACCTTAGTCCCTCAGGTCGAAAGTTCGACACATTAAATAAATATCAAGATTGAAATTGACATTTATTTTATTCATCTCCTATAGAAACAATACATTTAAATTTCCAAATTTGCTGATATAGATTGCAAATTTCTCTTAAACAGATTTGTCTACATCATGTACCATTGATTAGTAGACCGCTCAATCACCTAAATCGAAATAGCAGAGTAGAGGAGATACGATAGAATTAGCTAGGCCCCTCAACAATATAACCCCTCGCAGATGGGGGGGTCACAAGAACTAAACTCTGCGGGTAATTAAGACGACGTTAAGTTCCTCTGTATTGAACGACGTTTCTTCTTCAATCACTCTATATCCTCTCTGGCAGCAGCAGGTGAACAGAAGATCCTGCCCGAGTGCAAGGAAGATAAAGATACTGTGTGATGGGGGGGAGCGGTACACACTGGATTAAACTGAAGCAGGGTGTGGTATAGTGGGGAAGGTAACATTTCTCTACCACCCCATTGCTGTTAAGATTTTGATCTGTGTGTTACCATGACAACCTTGCTTTAGAACACTGTCGTCGTAATTCTACATCGGCCACAGATCTCTCTCTCTTTTCAAAAATAATAATAATATAATCCCAGTTACATTTAAGCAGATTTAATTACACGTATCCCTTTTCTCCTAACACAATAACGGGAACCATATTTTTTTAAAAAAAAGATCGATGTGACCACTCACACGACTTCCTCTTCATGTTCTAACTTGAAAATTTTGTAAGAGAAATTCCGATTTATTAAACTAAGTTCAACTACTACAAACATTATCTATAATATTATAAAAAACTGCTCACAAAAAATCAAATTGAGGCTTTAGAAGGTCTCTATTTAGATCACACCGCAGGAGTCATTTGTGAGGAAATCCCCAAAAAAGTGAAAGAAAGTAAAAGGGTACTTCCGGTTTAGCCATTTTTGATCGTCAAGTTACAGTATGGTCCCTTTAGTGGGACTTAATTGAAATTTAATACTTCATCAAGCTGTGACTTTGTTTTTTTGAGTTATTTTGGTCTCACACATACGTAGGCTATTTTCTCAGAACTCTTTTTTTTTTTTTTAGAGCTCCGACGGCTCTAAAGTAAGCGCCCAAGGCAAGGCATCGTCCAGGCTACCAATTTAGGTGCTTTTGCACGGGAGCAAAAAAGCCCACGTACTTCACTATTATTTTTTTTCTAAAAATAAAAAGTAGCTATACGCAGGATTCGAACTAGCGATCTCCCCACTTACAAAAGTAACTCATCATAACCACCTTACCGGAAACCTGCCCTACCTAAAAAATGGGTATTTCCGGTGAAAACTCCCCCCCCCAACTCGTGAAAACTGCCCGAATTACAGTGTACCTTTTTTTCTAACTAGTCAATAAAGTAATAAGACAATTTTTCTTCCAAATAATTGGTAAAATTTCTTAAAATACACCATAGCTTGATGGACAAAGGACATCATCAACTTGATCCCCCGTTGAAATTTCAACAACGGCGAACACAAATGATGAGAGAGAGAGAGTGAGAGAGTGAGAGAGAGAAAGAGAGACCGTGGAAATGATGATTCAATCAACCATCAAGAGAGGCAACATCTGCGAACTACAACAACAATGGCTGCAAAGTGCTGCTCCGCTTCGACATCAATTCATCAAGCTGAACTTCATTAGCTCACTTTTGCTCACTGCTGTTATCCTCAATTTTGGTGACTGGCATCAATCAATCATCAAATATATATTTAATAAATGCTTATTGCGAATAGCTCGTTTTCTTTTTCAGATATTACGGTGAAATTATCTTCTTTTAGTTTTATTAAATTATTGTAGATAGTGCTTAGTTTAGTTATCTCTTCCTTCCGTTTCTGTCATTTCTACTAGACTTTTTTCTAGTCTATTTCTTGAGAGTGTAGCTTCATTATGGCTTAAGATCAACTTGATTTAAATACCAATCGGAAAAATTTCTTGAACAAAATACTTGAAGTAATAAATGTCGTACCCGTTGATAATGCTGTGGGTGATGTCCACCTGCAGAGAGAGTTGTTCTTGCTGTAGTTGGCCTAATATGTAATTCAGCTCCGCACACTGGCGGACGGATTATCATCAAAAAATTGTACTATTGTCGTACTCGGGCGCCACGGTAGCTGAGCGGTTAGATGCGAGATCCGCAATGCTAAGATGTATTGTTGGTTTAGTGGGTTCGATTCCCGGTGTCTAGGCCTTGGATTTTATTTAATGGTTAATATGAGAAATTTATAGTAAAGTATGTTAGGCGGTTAAGAGACTAGACCCGCAATGTTAAGATGTATTGTTGGTTTAGTGGGTTCGATTCCCGGGGTCTAGGCCTTGGATTTTATTTAATGGTTAATATGAGAAATTTATAGTAAAGTATGTTAGGCGGTTATAGGCTAGACCCGCAATGCTAAGATGTATTGTTGGTTTAGTGGGTTCGATTCCCGGGGTCTAGGCCTTGGATTTTATTTAATAGTTAATATGAGAAATTTATAGTAAAGTATGTTAGGCGCTTAACAGACTAGACCCGCAATGCTAAGATGTATTGTTAGTTTAGTGGGTTCGATTCCCCAGGTCTAGGCCTTGGATTTTATTTAATGGCTTAATGTGAGAAATTTATAGTAAAGTATGTTAAGCGGTTAAGAGGCTAGACCCGCAATGCTAAGATGTATTGTTAGTTTAGTGGGTTCGATTCCCCAGGTCTAGGCCTTGGATTTCATTTAATGGCTTAATGTGAGAAATTTATAGTAAAGTATGTTAAGCGGTTAAGAGGCTAGACCCGCAATGCTAAGATGTATTGTTGGTTTAGTGGGTTTGATTCCCCCGGTCTAGGCCTTGGATTTTATTTAATGGCTAATATGAGAAATTTATAGTGAAGTATGTTTGCTAGTCGCCTCCGTCCACGACACCTAATTGGTAGTTGGACGTTAAGCCTGCTTGAAAAAAAATAATATATATATTGTCGCACTCCTTTCATTAAGAGGCAAGAGCTCCATCGGCACGTGGCATTAAAGGAAATACGCCAGTTACTCTAAGATGTTGAAATGTGGACCTAAAGATTTGTAAGGTAATCTTTTATTCGGAAACCGCACGGAATATTCACGACGGGCAGCATTGCAAAAACCATCCACAAATACCACATATCGGCGTATTCACTGTTAGAATAAATGCGATGCATAATGATGCGAGCTCTGTAAAAGCGTCAAACTAATAAATGTTATTGAGAAAGAGTTATTATATAAAAAATCCAGAGTCCAAATTCCAGATGGTATTATTCCGTAAAATGTCAAAATTGGTATGTGCAGTTAGAGGCACAAGGTGATTTTAGCAGTTATACAATCAATTTATCATTTGTTCTAAAATCTTTAGACGTGAATATTTCATAAACAAAGCGTTACCTTCATAGGAAATTTTTTTCTTGTTTTGAGGTCCTAAATTCATATTTTCAGTTGGGACACTAAACCCTGGAAAACCCTGTATATTGTTTAATTTTATATACAAATTTATATTTCAAATTGCTACCTAATATGAGGTCCAATTTACGCGTGCGCCATTACCCAAGAAGAAAGAAGTGTGAACAAGTGGAAATAAAATTATTTTTTGATGTTCCCACAGGCGTTCCAAGTTAATTAATAATTCCTTACATAAAGCGGGAGAACAATGGCAGTTTTAGTGGCCGTACTGTTCGTTTTTTTTTCCAGCAGCGAGCTGGAAGGTGTAATTATATGAATTACACAGCAGTAGGGTCAATTCCCCTGAGTGTAACTTTTTTTTTAATTTTTTTTATTTTTCCTACTTTACTTAATATAATTTCACAACTGTGAGAAAAATAATTATGAAATTAATTTGTACAAGTTTTTCTTTAGATTGATTTATCTTTTTCATCTTACTTTTCACCACTTACAGGAGAAAAAGAGAAAATATTGGGCTAAAATTTCCACTGAAGGAAACAGGATCCTCAGATGGCCAAAAAAAAAGAGAGTTGTTTTCAGGAATATCCTTAGGGAAGAAGGGAGCATGAACAGTAAGGTCTATCCCTGAACTCTAAGCTCCATTCTTTGGATCCAGGGAATGGATCAACAAACACTAATTTCTCTTTCAATGTCATGGGCAAGACACGCCTCTACAGCAGCATAAGTTTCCAAGATGCATGATATCGGATGCTCTGGGGGAGGAGGTGTAACGATAAAACGACCACGTGGGGAACGGTAGTACGGCTTAGGTTCAATAAAATATTAGAGGCAAAGAAAGCGCATACAAAAAGTATTATTTCTGATTTTATGTCCAAACTTCTGAACTAACAAAATTTAGGACGAACAAATCGATTAGTTTCTAAAAATTGATTAAAAGTAGAAAAACTACGATACTAGCAGCAATTTAGATGCCAAATTCGATGCTTTTCCGATCAATTTTCAATCAAAGAAAAGTTATTTCAAAACAATGAACATGGCAAAGTTTCCATTTTGAATCTTTTTAACAGAAGGATATAACAAAAAGTATTCGAGTAAAGTTGTTGCAAACAATAGTAACTTCGATTTTTTCTTGTTTGCCAGACGATGATACAGTAGCTGTGGGGGGCGGCGAGTAACTTTTTTTTTGGCGGGGGAGAAGGAGAAAGGAATCGGTACGCGGAAAAAGTTATGAAATCTGTGCCCCATCATATTGTGGAGATAAAAGAGTCAAATTTATGTTTGGCTCTTAATTATTTTGTAAAATATTGTAACGAAGTGACCTTGGCGCTGTCTCTTGGGAGGGGATGGAGCCTATGGTTCGTTGGAGGGGGGCTAACAAAAGTACAGACTTTACCAGGGCCAGACAGAAAGGCCTCCTAGATTGTTCTTCTGTAAGTTTTTTTTTTTTTGCGAGCTCCAGAACATTCCACAGGCTATAGCCTGTTTTAGTTTTATATATATAAAACTAAGAGAGTGGGGGGGGGGCTTCAGTGAGTCGAGTTAGTAAGCAGGTGAGTTGAGTTGAGTTGAGTTTTGTTAGTGCAGTCGAGTCTAGTGCTATTCAGTGCAGTGTGGTCCAGTAGTCAGTCAGTCATTAAGCAGTTTTTGTGGTGTATTTATGTAATAAGTGTTCCAATAGTAAACTGTTGTGACTGTAGTGAATAAGTTATAGCTGCTAGTAAATGTTTATTCACGTGCTGTTACAAGTTTAGCGAGTTTTATTATTTACGAATCCACTTATTAATAATTAATGGCCGTCAGTTGCAGTTTTTCAAAAAAAGGAAAAACTTATAGTGCTATATAGATGTGTTAAGCCAACCGGAAGTGCTTCGTTTTCGTGAAAATCTCTTCTTCCTCACAAACTGTCTCTCACAAATCAAAATGTTGCTCTCATCAAATCGCTGAAAAGGCCGACCCAAAATTCTAAAGATGATCTTATTGCTGAAAAAAAAAAGATAAAACAAAAAATTTAAAAGTAAGTAAAAGGAAAACGGAAAGGAAATACTTACGGCGGTATATTGATGAGGTAGTGTATGAGTCGGCGATAGTCATCAGGTTTGAGACGGTCCCTGCGGACCGAGGTAGGGAATGTTAGAAGCGGGCCGCCGCGTCTGTCCCTGCCCCCAGTCAGGATGGCCAACCTTTCCTCCAGCCAGGCCATCACGTCACGGCCTCCCTCCATCCTACTGCCGCTAGTGTTGCCACCTGCAGGGAAAAAAAAAATCCCAGGTTAGTTGATATTCAACAAAACCAGCCTCTACGTCAATTTAAGCTGAATTGAAAAACTAGACTGATCAAAGACTTTTCCGGCTGCTACTACTACCACACTCCACTATTTCTCTGTATCAGTATTAGACAGGAAAATGCTACATTAGTTTGCAAAAATAAAGTTCAAAGGAAAGACGTAGATCTACGAATAGAACAAAAAAAGATCCAATACTCCCCAGCACTGGAATCGTTTCTTCCACTCCTCATAGCAGTGCTCAAACTCTG
This sequence comes from Rhodnius prolixus, assembly GCF_049639745.1. Lineage (NCBI taxonomy): Eukaryota > Metazoa > Arthropoda > Insecta > Hemiptera > Reduviidae > Rhodnius > Rhodnius prolixus. Next base: position 64,621,790 of record NW_027411592.1, on the reverse strand, counting down.
ATACTGGAATACCTTCTTCAGCTGGTCGGTTACAGGTTTGATGAATGTTTTCGACTGTCCCAAAATGTGTTCCCTTGAGGTGATTTTTTCAACTTCGGGAAGAGAAAAAAAAGTCACAAGGACTTAAGAGTCAGGTGGGTTTGAGTACGACCCAGAAACCAAGCGCCAGAGCATGGAGTGACACATTTCAACCTCTCCAAGGCCCAAAAAAAAGCAAGGATGGCGAAGTCGAAGATCAAATGCATGCATATCCACGGAATCGTCCACAAAGAGTTTCTAACTCAAGGAAAAAACGGTCAATCAACACTTTTACCGAAAGGTTCTTGAAAAACTTCGAAAAAGGTTCTCATTCGTGTGAGACCAAACATCAAGAACAAGTTGGGTGTTGCATTACGATAATGCTCCTTGTCACACAGCAATTTCAAACAAACGAGTTTTTGGCCAGGAAAAACATTCCTGTGGCTCCTCAGCCTCCTTATTCGCCTGACTTGGAGTCATTGTCACTTTTTTTCTCTTCCCGAAGTTTGAAAAATCATCTCAAGGTGAACTCATTTTGGGACAGTCAAAAAAACATCCAAACGGCTGTAACCGACCAGCTGGAAGGCTACTCCAGTATCGGAGTTCGAGCACTGCTATGAGCAGTGGAAGAAACGTCTCCAGCGCTGTGTAGCTTCAGAAGGAAGTTATTTTGAATTGTAATTCCTTTTGAATAAATTTTTTTTAAAAAATCAGTCTCATTACTTAATATACGGACCTCGTATAATGTGAGACGATAACTTGAAGTCAAAATCTCTAATGATGGAAGAAAATTCAAAACTGGTTAGAGAGATACAGTAAACATACGTGCTAAGACGATTAAAATCAAAGTTATTACCGAAAGCACTGCGGATCCTAACCACAATTTCATGAGAATGAAAATGTTTTACTTAACGGAAGCCGGAACTCCTTAACCGCCGAAATTCTTCCGGTGATTACTTTTTTATTTCCTGGTATCAGTGTTAACACTATTAACCAATCAACAACTTGTATTTGTGGTAGGTTTTTAAACATTGTATTGTTTAATAAATTATATCAAAGAAGAATACACATAGATGTTGTTTGAAAATATTATCTCCTTAAAATAGAGGGAAACAGTGCAATATCTTGTGATCTCATTAAAAAACTTTTCCCTTTCTTTTTTGTAATTAGGGCATACCCCGGTGATTACTTAAAATCAAAAATCTGCACGATTACAAATACCTTTGCTTACTACAGTAAGAATGTATTCAATAAATAAAATAATTTAGAAAAACTGAACAAACTGATTAAAAGGGGAAAAATGGGATGCGTCTAAAAAATTTAGAAAATAAATTTTGGTGATCGTCATTTAGCGGAATTTACGTTTTTCTTTTCCTTTCGCTCTCTCTCTCTCTCTCTCTCTCTCTGTGGAAAAGAGGAGTGAAAGGTGGACTAAAAGGGTGATACAGTCCTAAAATAGAATTATCCTGTCAACCACAGAACCCACTAGGGAAAGGAGAGAGAGAGAGAGAGAGAGAGAGAGAGTCCCTGGCAGCTTAACGGGAGATAAGGAGACAGTCTGACAAGTGAATCCAATAAAAAGAAAGTGAAAATCCCTCTAAGGAATAAGGCTCCCAGAGTGGATGTCACAGAGTCACATAGGGAGAGTGCATTACCCGGCGCCCGGGACACCCACATCACCACCCGTCGTCACCCGCTCTGTCTTCCTGGAGACCAGAACTCCAAGGTTAAACACACCTTCTACTTCATTCTTATAAAAAGCTGTTGAGTTATTCCCACTGACATGTCTTTTTTTTTTTTTTTGCTAGACAGTACCACGGATCATGGGTGAAATTTTAAGATTAATGACCCCAGACCTTTGGTCCTTTCTACTGATGGCAACCTATAAGCAACCCCACAGCCAAGAGTTATCAGAGAAATATAGCAAAATTCTAGGGAATCCATAACCATCATCAAACAACAGCCCTTTCTAGGCTTCTAAATTCCAGGAATTCTTGTGGTACATCGCAGTCCGTTTTGAGGTGTCTGCACCATCTTTCAGCAAATCTGCAAGATTTCAGAAGCACTCTGAATAGACTTGTGCCTCCCTTTTTTTAATACCCAAAATACGATACTACTACAACAAGGGAAAATTTCAATTCTTTTGCAACCAATCATGAATGAAGTGCTTAAAAATAACTCTGCCACAAAAATGATACTCATTCCTTCAGCTGTTATAAAGCAAACAGTAAACCCCACAAACATGGTATCTTAAATCAATTACCAGTCATTGACTTATAGAATTGCAAGATTGAATATACGCTTAAAATTAGCCATTTAAAATTATTTAAAAATAGATAAAACGTCTAAAAAAAAACGCGGTAGCAATTAATTACAATTACAGCTGACAAATTAACTGCAACCAGCTGTGTATGGAAGGCTAATTTTGGCGCCAATCCAATTAGATAGCTTAATGCCAGCAGTTATGTAATCTCATATATGATGTACATATGCAGTAAAAGGCGGCCGCCATTTTTTGTAGTGGGCATTGTTTTATATAAGGCGTGTTTATTTTAAGTAAGTACCGCTTTGAAATTTGGCCGCAGTAGTGCTGCGGTCGGCATTTGGCGAATGCGCATTGTGTACCTGCTACATCTGTCAGGAAGGAACAAGACGCTATGACGGGAAACATTCGACCCTGTTTACTGTTTATTTGTGAGTATTTAAAATGCTTCCGCTGCGACTATAAAATACTGCGCAGTGAAATCATTTTCTCATCAACAATCAAAAGGGTGTTGTGAGAAAGCGGCTGAAAAATTCATCTGTGAGATCAGTTTAAGTCATTACTGAAGATTTTTGGGCACAGAAAGTTGATGAGAAAATTAAAAGTAAAGTAAAATAGTAAAGTAAAGTAAAGTACAGGCGGGGCTTAACGTCCAACTACCAAATAGGTGTCGTGGACGGAGGCGACTAGCAAACTTACTTTACTATAAATTTCTCATATTAACCATTAAATAAAACTCAAGGCCTAGACCAGGGGAATCGAACCCACTAAACCAACAATACATCTTAGCATTGCGGGTCTAGTCTCCAACCGCTCGGCTACTGTGGCACCTAAGGGAAGTTAAAGAGAAAGAGAAAAGAGGTGACCTGCCACCTGTTTCTGCATTTTAAGATGCATCTGCTGGTTGGTCAGCGTCACGTCCGTCGACGATGATGAGGTCAAAAACGACCGTGTTGCAGTGGTTTTCCTATCAGACGGTAGACTTCTATGAGGATACGATAAGTGCCTTAATATTAGTGGCAATAATAATATAGAAAAGTAGATTAAGGCAACAGGCTTTCATGTAAAAATAAAATCGTTTAGACAATTTCACTTGTTTGGTTTCTTTTATTTCAAAACGGTACTTTTACTTAGATAAAAAACACTCCTAAAAAAGTCAAAAAAGTAGAAGATCTGCGAAGTTTACAGAATCTTGCTAAATGAAAGTATCTGTTTAATAAATTAAATACTTCCAATTAAGAGAATCTTTATCGCTAAGTGACTTCCTATAAGTTTTTTTTTTACACTTAAATAATCTACCAAAGTGTACTTCAGGTAAAAAAAAATTAGAAAACTGATCACGCTCTTTAAGAGGTACCGGAATTAGTAAAGTACTGGAGGCTGTAGGAGATCTATAGAGAGAGGCTACTTAATTGAACAGTTCATAACAATAACTTTCAAGCTTTATATCAAAACCTGAAGCCCAGTGAAATGTAAGGTAGGAAAACACGCGAGAGAAAATGCGGAAATAACGGCAAAGTTTAATATTTCCAGCCAACGGAGGCAAACGGAAAAGTTTCTTTCCGCAGTGAACTTGATGAAGGTGAACTTTGTGAAAATGTGCCATGGCCAAGTTAAAAATGATCTGGGGGGTGGGGGCCAATCATCAACTCAAGATGATGGGATGATGGACTCTCTCCCCATTATCCACAAGTCTCAAGGACTTGGGACTCCTTCACCTTTTTTTTTTTAATTATACACTTCCTGAGCAGTCTTTTTTTCTTTTATGGTTTAATGGGAGATTTTTCCATCGTATAAACCATATAACCAACTTCATCCACAAGTTTGTCGCACTGTGGCGGAAATAATTAGTCGTTATGAGAGTGGTTATGTATTAACAATCGCAATCTGGTCTTTCGAATAAGTTGTGATGACGTCTCTATTAACATATCGCTGGAGTAATTGTTTGATTGGGCCACCATGATCAATAGGTTTTTTTTGTCATTGAAATCTGTAAAAATAAAACAGCCACAGTGGGTAGTTTACTGGAGAAACAACCAGAAATACCTTTAGCTTGCAAAGTGTTACCAGCTGACTCAGGAAAACACCGATAAAAGAGGAATAAAAAAACACATCCACTCTCTCTCTCTCTACGCATTGAGTAACCAAGTCGGCGCAGAAAGATGAAAAAGAAGGTTAAATGTAAAATGTAGAAACTGCATTTATGTTTACAGTTATTGCCACTAGAGTTCTCCACCACCGGATGGAGTATAAAGTAACCTTACCGCCTACTTAATGGCGGCTAACTAGCCTTTTCCTCTTTTATCTATTTCACGATTAAACAATAAAAATTCTCAACTTTCTTGTTTCTGTTAACGATAATTGTGTAAAACGTGTGGTATCATACCAAAAGAAATATTATTTATCGTATTTTTAAAGGGAATTTTTTTTTTCTTGTTTCAATCGAAAGTTTATCAAATACCTATGGGAGAAATGTTGGAAATAAATTTTTAAATTAATTATTTCATTGAAATTATTACGTTTAAAGTATTGGCCAATCACAATGCAGTGTGTGGTAGCAGGCTGTGGGCGGGTCCACGCCCACCACTATGGCAATCACGCCCCGTCCAATGATAACCAGTTGTGGGCTGGTCAAAGCCTACTTAACAATGGTGCTTCAATAACTTTCACTTATCTTTTTAAATCTTTTGTTATTTTCACATTTTTTATTAACTTTTTTTTGTTATTTTAGTAAAAATATTAATCTTGGGTAGATATTGAGAAAAAAGGTAACAATTTATTCGAAAGAAAAAATTCTTAATTTTCAAGATCGTTTTTCGCATAGTTCTCGCCAATATTCGTCAGTTTCACTTTACTTTCTCTTGAAAAGAATCTCGTATGAACACTCACATGACTTTTTCTTACCATAATTTACGAATATTATTGAATTTTATTGTAACTTAGAATTGCTTAAAAAAGAGATCAAATTAATAATAATGTTGATAGAATGCGACACATTCCCTCTGAACCAAACTATGAATTAAGAAAAAATTACAAGCCAAACTGACAATTAAGCTTAAGTACGCCGCCATTAGATTAGCTTCAAAGGAATCTGTTTGGCAAATTCACAGTAAATTACAGGAAAAGGCTTTCTTTAAAATTGCTTTTTCCGGTACACTGATTTTCTTCCTTCTTGGAAGTTTAGTTAGAAATTTAATAATCAAATACGTAAAGCTCGCCTGAAAAAATAGGCTTTACTTTTTTCCGGGAACTTCTTCTTTTAGTAAGAGATAGAAAGATCAATCTACCGGAAGTAAGAAGTCTATAGTACGTCTTTATAGGGGTTTAAGTAATATTTCTAAATACAGTTTCCTTTAGATCAGGGGTGAGTAACCTTTTTAATCAATGGGCCAATTTAAATTTAATTTTTTTTTTGGCGGGCCGCACATAGATTAACTCTTATTAATAATTTACGAAACTTCGTACGAAACGCATCGCGTCCGTATTGCATGTTTGAACAAGTCACCGACAAGTGTGTATCTCGTCACAAAAAAAAATCGCGCAGACGCGGCGCGTTCGTATTGCATGTTTAAAAACGTCGTCGACAAGTAACTCGCCATAAAAAAAATATGTAGGTTTAGTATGTACGACCATTTTATTATAATTAATTTTATAACAATATATTGATGGGAGAAAGTCGATAAAATAAATTCAATTTTAGAAATGCTTGGCGGGCCGCGTGTTGCTCATCCTTGCTTTAGATAGTAAGTCCGATAATTATACTTCGAAACTTTGTTCTACGAGTTTTTTTTATTATTTTTACTTTTTTTTCATGGGAAGTGTAAAACGCTAATAGCGGTAGCTTAATCAACTAGACAATAGCGTACTATGTTTGTCCAAAATTAATTAGTATACTAAAGAGATGCAGGACACATTATCATAAACCAATCTGATCCTGCAGTTTGGAGCCTACAGGAGCCTCCCTCCATCCTCCCTAGCACCAGATCTATTAGTGGGAGAGCACAGTATTCTATGCATAGTTTCGCAGATCATCTGCAGGCCCCCAAACCTCTAGTTCGATGACTGCTGGTTATTTATGATAATTACAGTGAGACAGATTGTCCGACCGCCACAGTTTGCTATATCTGTAGCTCCAGACCCACAATATCATCGCTAATCATTACAATCATCGCATAAGTGTCAACGTGATGACAATCTATCACGTACTGATTCCACTAAATGTGGACAAACGAACATACATACAGGGCAACGAGATCAATCCATACTACTTTGTAATATAGATAAATGATTAACAAATTATTATATAGTTATTTATTTAACAAGTGTGGAAAGTAGTACTTTTCCTCACGCGAGGCAGGGTTTGCACGCACGAGCGAACGAAGCGAGGCGAGTGCAAGTGCAAATTGCCGAGTGTGAGGAAAATACTTTACACTCGAGTTAAATATTATATTTTTTCTGATTTATTAACTAAAAAAATTAAAAATTTCATTTTTACAGTCTACAAAAAGTAATTTATTTATTATAAACATTTATTGTTATATTACAATTATTTACATTACTTACGTATTCACATTACTTATTACATTTTCTGCTGTTTCTTTTATTGATGGAGTGTTTTCTAAACAGGAATCGCAAGAATCCATTTTAAATTTCTATAAGGTAACACTATAACCTTTTTGACTGTTATAATTAAAAATATCTAATTATTTATTAAAGTATTATTTTTATTTCTATATTCCTTTCAATTTTTATTTTATTTTTTAATATTCGTTTTTTAATTATTTAATTACGTTAAATAAGCTTATTAAAGTTTTACAGAAAATATTTATGTTAATAACAAAACTTCTTATATCAAGGAAGCACAATAAAGTTTTTCCACACACTAGTGCGGAAAGTGACACTAATGGGAATTTTTCCCCACTAGTGTGGGAAGTTGGGCATTAAACAGCTGATTTTAATTGAGTAATGAGAACTTCCCTACATGGTTGCAGAAAAATCTCTTTTTCAACCCCCCTAGATTCCATTAAAGATGTTTTAATGTTTCCATAGAAACAAATCACGTGCAGAATCATATTGTAAATATTAGAAAAAATCAAATTGTGACGTAAGTTTCTTCCTAAATAAACTACTCAGGAAAAAGGTAACAATATATTTTCTTTGAGGAAAATGCTCAGAGAGATGTCCAAGAGAATTAGGTTCAATACAAAATTTTCAATTTAATTAAATTTTTCCAATTTTTCACGATGTATAAAGTTTTGTAAAGCTGGAAATATATTTTACACAGATGATGATGATGCTGTTATGGCCGAAACAGATTGTTTAAATACAATTTTTTTTTTTTACTGGTATATTCTAACCAGAATTGTGGTGCATAGTTGAGTGTACACCATTGTTCTCCAGCTTGCTGCTGTTAACAACTAAACAACTGCCAAACAACTAAACTTTTACACTAAACAATACTTCCACGAATGATTCACCGCCATGATGCTATTTAAAATAAGTTTTTAATTTAGAATTTTTATTCTTTTCGTTGATTTCAATATTACTGTACTTATAAATACCAATACTGCCACGATAGCCGAGCGGTTATGAGAGACTAGACCCGCAATGCTAAGATGTATTGTTGGTTTAGTGGGTTCGATTCCCCCGGTCTATGCCTTGGATTTTATTTAATGTGTTTAATACGTGAAATTTTGTAGTAAAGTATGTTAGGCGGTTAAGAGACTAGACCCGCAATGCTAAGATGTATTGTTGGTTTAGTGGGTTCGATTCCCCGGTGTCTAGGCTTTGGATTTTATTTAATGTGTTTAATATGTGAAATTTTGTAGTAAAGTATGTTAGGCGGTTAAGGGACTAGACCCGCAATGCTAAGATGTATTGTTGGTTTAGTGGGTTCTATTCCCCTGGTCTAGGGCCTTAGATTTTATTTAATGTGTTTATTATGAGTTTATAGTAAAGTATTTTAGGCGGTTAAGAGACTAGACCCGCAATGCTAAGATGTATTGTTGGTTTAGTGGGTTCGATTCCCCGGTGTCTAGGCTTTGGATTTTATTTAATGTGTTTAATATGTGAAATTTTGTAGTAAAGTATGTTAGGCGGTTAAGAGACTAGACCCGCAATGCTAAGATGTATTGTTGGTTTAGTGGGTTCTATTCCCCTGGTCTAGGGCCTTAGATTTTATTTAATGTGTTTATTATGAGTTTATAGTAAAGTATTTTAGGCGGTTAAGAGACTAGACCCGCAATGCTAAGATGTATTGTTGGTTTAGTAGGTTCGATTCCCCCTGGTCTAGGCCTTGGATTTTATTTAATGGTTAATATGAGAAATTTATAGTAAAGTATGTTTGCTAGTCGCCTCCATCTACTCCATCTAATTTGGTAGTTAGTTGTAAAGCAGGCCAACAACATTTCCTGCTTACCTTGTACGGTAAGAGAAAATGCAAAAAAAGTTTATTAACAGCTGTGCAAGTGTAAATACCATCTGAGTCGGTTGGAGCCAATAGGTAAAGGTTATGTATACTGTAGTTTGTGCCTAGCAACAATGTCTAACCTATATTCAATTTTAATCAGGGCTATTAATGTTCTTATTGGATCAAAAAACACGATCTCTTTAAACGGAACACAGGCGTCTTTCTCTCTTAGAGTTGGTATCTATGTATGGAAAGGTGGACGACCAATAATACTGGGCAGCCTTACTTTTACACCTTAAAGTAGCTTTTACAGACATACCAACAAACTGGACTCGGACAACAGGTGTGCGTTTCCTCATTCCTATTCGCCAACCTTTCCTTTATTTGATACTTACTCATTTACCTCTCTCTCTCTCGGCTGACTCACTCTGTAATGCTCTTAGTTGCGTATTTTATTAATTAAAACCTTTAATTCTCGCCCAAGTAATTAAAGATGGCTTTAGGGACTCTCTCACCTCCTCTCTCACTATATATATATTTATTATTATTATTAGCTCTCCCGCCTTAAGGTTACAAACAATATTAATATTATGGTATAAGACTTATAAGACGCAGAGTTACATGAAAAAAAACAAAAAAAACGGTCTGATGGCCAGACTGAAAGAAGCTGGGTTAAAGTGGGAAGGATGAATCTTTCGGCAGCAACCAAACTTCGACAGCAGTGCTTGAAATGATAGTCTTAGAAGTAATAGGCCAGGAGAGGTTGAGAAAATGGAAAGATTGGATAAGTTCCTTAAGAACCAGGACTTGAAGAAATGACGAACGGTTACAGGGGAATAAGTGTTGCTGCTGATTTAAGAAACTGCACTATGTTAAGGTATAATAAACCCTGTGAATTTTTCAAAAAAAACTCACATAATTTTGTCCAGAATACAGGAAATTGTTATGAACCAATTTTCCAACTGGACAGTAACTGAGCGATTTAAATTTAATTAAGTTTTCCAGTATGATTAAAATATTACTTTGGACCCAGTCCACACCCGGAGCTACCCGGAAATGCCAGCTTTTCTGTAGGTACCATGAATTTGCTTGGATTTGACTTTGCTTTTCCAGGTGTTCCATGAGCAAAGCATGCATAGTCGATTTTTTTACTTCCGGTTAAAGTTGCCCATACCAAAAATCAACCCTAAAATATTACTCAAAATCTTAGGGGAAATCTAAAGCCTTTCCCACAAAAGAATTTGGGCTCCCTAAAGGGGAACGGACATCAATCACCCTTACCTTACGATATTGCCTGCTACTACCTTCTATTCTAGAAAAATAACTTTGTTTACGTAACCAGGTCATTAAATTTGCAGCTCAAACTAATGCATAACATGTTCTCTAAATTTTTTTTAAAAATCCAACCATAACTCCCCACTTATTACTACACGATCACTACAATATTGTTAATCTCATTGTAATATTATTGTTACAATATGGCATTTACCAAACTCATTACTAATTAGCAAACTTGGAGAGGAGGAGGCGGGGCCACCGCAGAGCGAGAGAGATGTAGTTCCGAGTTGTATGATCGATGACAGAGTTAGCAATAGTTTAATACATCGATTACCAATTAATACATATTGTTGTTTATACTAATTGGATCCTCCGGTACTGTTTCTAAAAAGGGGTAGGCCTGGGTTGAGCAGACTACCGTCATCATTTCAAACAACTTCGCAACAAATACTTCACGTGATGTTACAACAATGACGTCATAAGTTTCATGAAAGTGTTACCACAAGTAAGAGCATTCTACAATCTCATAGAGTCAGTACGAGATTGTACAGTGGGAAACATAGTTGAAGTCAAAAATCTATACAACAAATCTATCTCTGACGATGGAAGAAAGTGCGAATCCAGCTAGGGATACAATAAACATGCGAGATACAGTAAAATAAACACGATAAACAGGAAGCCAGTCTGTTTCTACAATATTTTGTGTGGTAGACCTGTCTTATAATTTGACAGAAGTTCGCTTCGTTTTCATTGTTTGGTAAAGTCAGAATTGAGGAATGTTATATTTTGTAAGGTGGAAGTAAATGTTTGTTACAGCTTTGGAAGTGGTATTGTGAAGATTTGTAGTGGACAAGGTGTAAGTATTGTTAGTCCATATTTAACATTTGGAATTCGTATTTTTAAACCTAGTATTTACAAAAAGTCTATTTGCTTGCACAAAAAGTGTTGGATATTATATTTTCTTTTATGGAAGGAGAGGGGGCACACAATTCAACATCACCAGTTCAAAATGTGCCGCCCTACCGACCTCTGCAAGTTTGTGACTTTTTTTTTTTTTTGTTTAATCGCAGAGAAGGGGAAAGTGGTCCGAACCTACTACATTAAGAAGCGCAACAGACCCCGAATATTTTGTTCAAACTTCCCTAAACCCATCACCACTTTGGGAGTACAACATCCCCGAACTGAGTCATTCTCAGAACCTTTGAACTAGACTTCAGAGTGGTTTAAAAGAGAAAGTAATGCAGTAGTCGAGAGAGAAATAACTGATAGAAGGTAGATTCAGAGTAAAGTAATATCATTTCTTTCTATTTTATATTGTGTTCAAAGGTGACCCCACCAGTGGGGCAGATATTAACATTTGACGCAAAATTTTGTGAATTAAAAAAATATAGATATGTATGTAAAGTACCACAACTGTTTATTGATATAGATCTGTTTAGAAGACTTGAAAGTTTGTAGCGAACAAAATAAAAAGGTTCAATAATACAGATTCTGTGCGCACTCTGTGAACAAAAAATGTAAATTCTGTTCAAATGTGGCCCCCTCTCACCTACTTTAAGAAAAATTGTCGTTTTTGAACTCAGCCACAATATTATGAACTTCCGTTTAAAAAGAATGCATTCTTTGTGGCAATAAACGAAAGTAGAATGTGTATTTACATTTTTATTTAAGTCGACAGTAAGATTACTGACTTAGAAAACCGGTTCTACTAGTAGAATTGTAACAGGACATCAAGTGAATAACAGCTGTGCTGTTAATTTTATTCTTTACAGCTTTTCTTAAGGAGAAAACTACCCGTTTCCGCTCTAAGAATTGGCAGTTGTTACTATAGCAACCAGAAATAATGAATCTACGACAAATTATTGTAGAAGACGCAACGGCCATCTGTATCAATAGAGGGGATGTATTTAATGATATAGAAAACTTTTTTTGAAACAATATGACAATGTGGGTGTAAATGACAAGAAACAATATACATATATTATATAAATTCTGTGCTTGAACATATGGTTTCTATCATGGGAGCAGTGTAGGCAGTTCCAGTTGTCTTAAGGAGAAAGAGAGAGGCAGGGAGAGAGCGTCGAAGAAGTTAACTGCACCTTGGAGGCCGTCCTCCAAGACAACAGGCAGACTGACAGACGGTCAGAAGCAAGTGCAGCCATACTGTAGCTAGCTCTGTGTGTGGGGGGGGGGGAAGCAGGTATGCTACATGACCACACCTGTATCTATTACTCTTTAAACAAAGTCTGGCGCGGACACTCACACGACTATCTGTGCTACAGTTGATGTAATTAGACTTTTTGAAGCTTCAGAATTATTTCGACCAAGCACAGAATTTCAGGATTTCGACGTGCTATGATTATGAAGAAGCGAAGCTTCCCCTAAAGCAGAGGGGTATCAAACTGGCGGCCCCCCCCCCCAAGGTAAATTTCTTGTGGCCCCACGATGTGCTGAAATAAAATGAAAATAGAAAATGTTTTAATGAAGGATATAGCGCTTAGGGGAGGGAGATCCGAGGAAATATCCGGTACACACAATTCCCAGTTCCCGTTAACTACTGAAGACCGAGTATACACGTGGACCCCAGGGTCTTTCCTGCGGGGCGCCTGTGGCCTTAGTTCCAGCGACGATTTAGAAGCCATATAGCTATTCTCAGTAAAAATTCCAGAATGATCCAGTTTTAAAAAGACGGAAGTAGGAATTCCCAAAAATATATTCTTCACAATTACCAGTTTCCGTTAGCTACTGAAGACGGAGTATACACGTGGCCCCAGAATCTTTCCTGCGGGACGCCTGTGTCCTTAGTTCCAGCGACGTTAGGAAGCCATATGACCTGCTACTCTCAGTAAAAATTCCAGAATGATCCAGTTTTAAAAAGACGAAGTAGGAATTCCCAAAAATGTTTGCTGTACAAAATTTTGGTTATTTTAGGAGTATGTCCTTGTGTGAGCAACTATTTCCTGTCTATGAAATTAAGTAAAGCGGCATACAGATCAAGATTCACTGGATAAACATCTATCTACCTTAATGAAGCCTGTCTGTTCTCAAGTCTCTGAATCCAGATACGGAAAAATGTGTGAAATTTGTTGTGGCCCTGGTGAATCTTGTTCAATTGAATTTGACACACCTCTGCCATAAAGACATTTAGTTTTTAGAACAATTTCTTGGACAGAAGTTAGGGTACACCCTTTCTTAGAAGGGGCTCACACCTGTCATGGAACACATCCAAGAACTGCAGAATCTTAGTAAGAACCTTAAAAGTTGTAGTAAACAAAAAAAAATGCACACAACTTAAAATCCCAGATATTCTGGGATGACAGGCTGAGATTTAGAAAGATTTACTACGCAAGGAGAGATATACTTGTTTGTAGCAAGCAAAAGTAAATACTTCCAGAAAACCCTACACATATCTGGAAAAAAAGAAAAGAAAAAGGGGAATTCTATGAGGGACTCTGAGAAAGGAAGAGGGAAAGGGAGACAATCTCACAGGAATAGCTAGACGTCAGAGGAGAGTCTAGGAAGTCCTTAGTCTGTTCTTTATAGCAGAACATCACCGTCCGGGCGACATCTCTTGGTCCAGTTTGTTGTGACCATCTTCTATTTCCCAGCATCTTTGTTTACACCCCAATCCTCTTCATCTTCTCTCTCTCCCACTCAAGACAATATCAACATAGTCTCTCCTTCACTCCATAAAACTGACACGACAAATGCTGCACCAAATCTTTTTCTAATCCAAAAATACGACGAACAAGAGCACAAACGGAACTTACTCTGCGTACATAAGAAAAAAAACACCAGAAGACAAAGAAAAAAAAAACAAAGACATATATTTTGAATATATATTGGGAGTTCTGCATCAAATGAGAAGAGAAATAGCGCTCCAGCTGACAACACCCACACTCACTCCGAAGGAAAGAACAAAGAGAGTGAGAGTGGGAGAGAAAATCCAGGAACTTCCGGTTACAGAACACAGCAGGGCTGTGCACCCCCCTCCCCGCACCACCCGCCCAGGCCAACTTATCCAGGATATAAACTGGAGAAAATACAATACATTTTCCTTTGCTTACCGGAAAAGGCGCTTTTCCGTCACTGTCAGAATCTTTCTCAACTTCACTCTTCCGCTGTGTCCCCTAGTGTTTATTCCTTTCCTTATATTCTCTTCATTACTCGCATGTTACGTTTTTCTTTACATTATTTTCACTTCTATATTCCGTTGCAAACAGAATTAGCAAACACGACTATATAGAATGAGAATAAGGTAACAAATAACTGCAACAATACTAGCATTAATAAAAAATTAGTAATTTTTTAATTTCTTTTTAAATATTCAAGGAAATAATGAAATCAAGACTAACTTCCTGTATTGAGTTTTACACCGGAAATAGAGGGCACCATGGTGCTCAATTGAATATGATTGGACTGGAAAAAAAAAACGGAAAATTTGCAAACTTAAATAATTAATGAGAACTTTCGGTCGTTCATAAAGAAAATCTTTGGAGCCATATTGGAAAAAAAAAACTCCCTAAGATTTCCCCAAAAATTTTTTCAGTTACCTGAACGGGTCCTGGAAATTGTTTCAGCATTCTGCCTGATTTTCCTGATTACGCTAAACTAATCCAGAGATGTAACTGAATTTAGGCTAATTTGATTCAGTCGTAATGCTTAAGGCAATTTTGGGTAGGGCTGGAGTACATTAAGTGGCTTTCGCCGCCCCCTTTCCACCTATTGTTCCAAATGCAGCTTGCTGCAACTTAGCTTCGAGACTCTAATGGCCAGTGATCTACATATTAACGGCCGGTGCTTAGTCACATCCTGTCGGGGCGTACATACACCGTTTCCTGTCTTTGCACGCCTCTATATCCAAAATTAAGTCAGACAGAACTGTTGTCATCCTAGATCAGTAAGACAGATCGGCAAATACAGTCCAGTCAATATTATAATCTCTTTAACAGGCGCCACAGTAGCTGATCGGTTAAGATCTAGAAATTTTATAGTAAAGTATGTTAGGCAGTTAAGAGACTAGACCCGCAATGCTAAGATGTATTGTTGGTTTAGTGGGTTCGATTCCTGGTCTTAGGCCTTGGATTTTATTTAATGGTTAATGTGAGAACTTTATAGTAAAGTATGTTAGGCGGTTAAGAGACTAGACCCGCAATGCTAAGATGTATTGTTGGTTTAGTG
Organism: Rhodnius prolixus; assembly: GCF_049639745.1. NCBI lineage: Eukaryota > Metazoa > Arthropoda > Insecta > Hemiptera > Reduviidae > Rhodnius > Rhodnius prolixus. The sequence goes on along the minus strand of NW_027411592.1, from coordinate 64,606,641 downwards.
GGTTCGATTCCCAGTGTCAAGGCCTATATATTTTATTTAATGGTTAAATGAGAAATTTATAGTAAAGTATGTTAGGCGGTTAAGAGACTAGACCCACAATGCTAAGATGTATTGTTGGTTTAGTGGGTTCGATTTCCCCGGGTCTAGGCCTATATATTTTATTTAATGGTTAAATGAGAAATTCATAGTTAAGTATGTTTGCTAGTCACCTCATACTAGGACACCTAATTTGGTAATTGGAAGTAAAGCCCACCTGAAAAAATAGGCAATTAATTTACTTTTAATCTCTTTAACAGGAAACTGTTTAAAAAATTAAGTATAAGAATTGATTAAGCGAAATAAGGTACAGAAATCAGCAAGTACTATGATTTTATTCATACTTCAGCTCGTAATTTCAGCCATTTAGAAACGTATATAATTATCAATTTGATTATAATGTTGATAAAACGAACTTGTTATTAGAATGTTTTGAAGAATGCCCATCAATGGCACTGCAGAGTGCCTCTGAGTCGACTGTACCACTGAGAAAATCTAGAAGCCCGGTTTTACTCAAACTGCTAGGCAATATCTTATCCCCTCCTATTTCTTCCCTGGAGAGGGGTAACCTATCGCTTGACCCTAGAGAGGTTCTGACCATAAAAGGGAGACGCATCCTAGCCACAGTGACCACTCCAGCGCTGCCTTTTACTTCCACTTATCTCAGCATCCAAAAAAAAAAGGTTTATTTGCCAACAACACACTAAAAGAAACTCGATAGACCCAATTATACTGAGAAAATTCAATAATTTGGCCCTCCCCGTTAACCCTATTTTCACAAAAAAATAATAATAATAATAATAAAATCATGATTAAAGGTCCCCGTGAAAAGTATCTATACGAAATCTAAAGTTTCTGCCAAATTTGGGGTATGCTGTACCCAAAAACAAACACGTCAATACCTAATAAGAAAACTGTTCGTACTGTACGTCCGGTAAAAATTCAAAATGGAAAATATGCACGGAAGTGGAAGTAAAAACAATGCTTCCACAATATTTACTTAACAAATTTATTTATTTTATTTTTTTTAATGATTTAAGGCGCGTCAAAATCTAAGGTTATTAGCGCCCCGGAGCTTTTTTCAGTGCACTGCCGGCTTCCGGACAGTGTTCTCTCGTTACAGACAACACTGTCTATCAGCGGACAGTGAGCTGTAAGAAGCTCCTAGGAAGAGAAAATCTAAGGATCAGCAGCTGGATTCGAACCCGGGACCTCCGCGTGGGAATCCAATACGCTAACCGTATAGCTAATCCCCTCCCTAACAAATTTATTATTATATAATTTCCTATTATTATACATGTTATATTGAATGTATACAACTATATATATTCCTTTCCTTTCGCCCAATAAACGATTATCAAAGACACAGTAATCAGTGGTGGACTATCACACGACGGTAATCACCTTACAGCGATAAGAGAAAGTGAGGTTTGGCCGTTATTGGAGCTAAAGAGAACATCGTTCGATATCGCAGACAAACAGCAATCTTACTTCCTGTATTTGTATCGACCAGCCGAGTCGATAGTCGAGATATAATCCGTAGTTTGCTGTATCTAACTTGTTATCATAAAAGTTTTCATTTCAACATGAAATCGCCGTTTTTGCGCGCGCGTACACACACTCATACAGACAAAAGCAAACTTTAAAGCGTGCTGAAGAAAATGGTGGAACGTTAACCACGAAAATAGTTTTCAACAGGTAAAAATAATTATTAACCAAAAACGGGGAATGTTAACATTATATCGAGTAAAAACTTGCTTCCGGTTAAGAAATGATGACTTAAACTCAATTTCAGTCTTGTAACTGTACAAGATGGCTTCCAAGATGGCTGTGTACTTCCGGAACCTTAAAATATGGTCCACTCCCCGTAAAAACAGACAGTGTACGTTTTCATTGTTTTTTTTTGGTCTTACAGCTTCTCTCTTGTGCACAACTAACGCCTGACAGTACTAATCTCAGTGACAAGCCATAAAGAAAGGCGGGAATCAGTGAAAAAAAAAAAATATGGCGTCCTAGGAACAGAGTTTTCAAAGGCTAGCTAAAAGTTACGTCTTAATAAAACTAAGCCCCACCCCCGCAACATATTTTTAAATATATGAATACTGTGGAGGGGGAGGCGGTGGAAATGAGGTCATCAGTATGTAAAGGAAGAGCAATATTATTGCATGCTAATAAGCTACAGTAGAAAAAAAATTGAATTCTATCTTGGGATATACTCGTATAGGTGTCAAGATGCGCTAGCTACTAATGAAGGCTAGCGGTGTTGACTATAAGTATTCACAAGCACAATTCTCACACACTCACACCTTTACAATGACGTATGAATTCTCACGTAATTAAATCCAGGTCTCCAGGGTAATTAAAACAAGTCAATGATCTTAGGTTTAGCAAAAGAACAGTCAGCATTTGGATGAAGACGAGAAAAGTCTTATAAATAGTAATAGTAGTAATAATAATAGTTTTGTTTTTATGGAAGGGGAAAAATGTATTATGCATCGTCGTGGGGGAAATGCCCACGGTATGTGGGACCCTCACCCACTAAAAAACCCACCTCCCCTAGAGGCATTGAAACCCACCTTGGAACCACTTACGCATTACTTCAAGGTGGTACCTCACAATAGCTCATGCGAGCTCCTACCGAAGCTCCTATTCGATTCTCTATTATGACAGGAGCAGACGGAAGTCCAGCTCCTGCTTCTTTCATTTTAATATTACTCGTACCTTGACAAAAGTAGCCACCTGCTCCCAGCAATCTCTATGGGAGAGCATAATCCCTACCATATTTTTGGGCGTGATTCTCCCGATCACTTGCTCTAAGCCCTCTCTCTCCGGCACCCATCTATCACGCAAAAAGAATGTGTGATGGGCGTCATATCGAGGTCAGAGTCTCCGAAGATACAAGACGGGTCTTCAACTTTCCCCATCCTATTCTAGGTACTAGGTGAAACACCCGTGCCCTGTAAGAAAGGTGAGGTAGTAGTAGCCGACCGTGCCATGCTTTCTTCCGGGCCACTCAGAAGGGTTCCCAATAAGCCGAGCAGTCCATCTGCCTCGGGTGTGTCCGTCCGCCACCTCTCATGCCAGGACCGAATTGAGTGATCCCTGGCCACCACCTTCGCCTCCGATTTTCCTAGGACTTCCCTTAGATCGTAAGCCATCTTACGTTCTTGGGCCATCAAATCTATGGGGATCACTCCAGCCACCACTAGTGCCGCAGGCTACGAGACCGTTCGATAGGAAGAGGCGATCATGAATGCTCCTCTTCCTTGAACCGAAGCCATCTGCTTCCGGTACTTTTCTTTTCTAAGAGCGTCGGCCCAAACTTCACACCCATATAGAAGTATGGCGTTCGTTATACCGACATCAGAAGTCGCCCGGTAATAATAATAATAGTAATAATAATATATGGGGGGAGGGATTAGCTATGTGGTTAGCGTACTCGATTCCCACGCGGAGGTCCCGGGTTCGAATCCAGCTGCTAACCCTTAGATTTTCTCTTCCTAGGAGCTTCTTACAGCTCACTGTCTGGTGATGGACAGTGTTGTCTGAAACGAGAGAACACTGTACGGAGGCCGGCAGTGCACTGAAAAAAGCTCCGAGCGCTAATAACCTCGGCTGTTGATGCGCTAAAAAAAGAAAAAAAAATTAATAATAATAGAAATAATAATAATAGTAGTAATAATAATAATAATAGTAATGATATTAATAATAAGGAAATGGATTAGCTCAGTGGTTAGAAGATACTGGCTTTCAACACGGAGAACATAGGTTCGAATCCAGCTGCCGACCATTAGATTTTTTTTCTTCCTAGGAGCTTCTTACAGACAGCACTGTCCACTCAGTATTGTAAGGAGAACAGACTAATGAACAAAGATGTTGATGCACCTTAAATACGTGTATATTTATAAAAAAAAAAAAAAGAAAAGGGAATAATCATCAACCATAGAATAAAAAGGAATAATGTCGTTGATAAGAGTTCAGGAGATAAAAAAAAAAAATTGAGAATTAAAGGACCAGTGGTGGGAAAGCGGTGAAAAGCTTAGATTGAAGGCGGTGCGGCGGGAAATATGGCTGCCAATGATATGGAAATGCAGGGCAGCACGACTTAGCCAGCGGCGACGATATCTATTTCCAATGCAGCGATATCCAACACCATCTGCTGTCCCTTGGCTCTAATTCACTCACTTATTTCCCTAACTCACGAGTAAAAATATTCATTGGACTTATTTTAATAATACCCGACAGAGGAGGGGGACCTTTCCACTCTAAATGGGAAAACCCTCAGCTTTTATCTCCATTTTGTCTTCACGTATTGCTAGTAACTCGGAGAGTATCGGATAAAATGTTACAATTTAAGAAATAATATTTTTTTTAATCCCTCCCCCCCCCAAAATAAAACAAAACCAATTTTCCCATGAAACCTCGATACTGAAAATTTGACCAGACTACAACACTTTTAAAATTCGTCGACATTGGCTGGAAAAAAAGTCAGCTGTTTCCTTTAAAATCTCTAATATTTCTTATTTCCGCCGACAGAGTCTAGTCTTAAAATAATAATAATAATAATAATAATAATAATAATAATGGCTGCTCCATATAAAGACGTATATTTGATACTTTTAGAACTTTACGCAACTATCGTGCTGAATCTTTGTGGAAAGGTTCCCATATTTATCAAAGAATCACTTCTTACGAGTTTGTAAGAAACCTATATAACCAAGAGAAGATATTGCAAACCAACATTGCAACACATGTTTTCAAATTCAATAAAAGGAACGAACAAACGCATTTAATAAATAATTCATTAAGAATATCTGGCGAGGTCATTTAAAAAATGCACACAATGCAATTATAAAACAGCATAAAAGTGTAGGCTGGAGTACACAGCGTAGGCTTGCCAAAATGTCTGGGTCAACTAGTTTCTATTTTTTATTATTTTTATTTTTTTTTTTAAATAATTTATTAATAAATACAATAACCGTCACGTTTAGTAAGGACACGTTTGTCTATACTATAATAACACGATAAATGTCACAATTAGCACATCTGCTTATTGTTTGCACAATAGGCTACACCATTGTTTTTCAAAACAGTTCATTAAGAGCCAATAAAATCTGCAATAATTTTCGTAATTAAATTATCTAAAATATATATATATACCTATGTATAATTAGTTCAAATACGACAGATGACTTTAATATAATGGTGGAGAGGGGGGGCCACCTTTGAACAGTTTTAATTTCTCGCCAAATATTTAAAACATTTATGATTGGCAATTTTCTCGTACAATATTTTGTGTGATAGATCTGTTTTATAATTCACAGAGTTTTCCTTCCGTTTTCATTGTTTTGGTTAAGTCCAGAATTGAGGAATGGTTATATATTTTGGAAGGTGGAAGTAAAAATGTTTGTTGCAGCTTTCGGAAGTGGTATTGTGAAGATTTGTAGTGGACAAGGTGTAAAGTATTGTTAGTCCATATTTGGATTTCGTATTTTTTAACCCTAGTATTTACAGAAAAGTCTATTTGCTTGCCAGCAAAAAGTGTTGGATATTATATTTTCTTTTATGGAAGGAGAGGGGCACCACATTTCTACATCACCAGTTCAAAATGTGGCGCCCTACCGACCTCTGCAAGTTTGTGACTTTTTTTTTTTGGTTTAATCGCAGAGAAGGGGAAAGTGGTCTGAACCTATTTACATTAAGAAGTGCAACAAACCCGAATATTTTGTACAAACTTCCCTAAACCCATCACACTTTGGGAGAACAACATCCCCGAACTGAGTTATTCTTGATTTTATGGAACAAGATTTCAGAGTGGTTTAAAAGAGAAAGTAATTGTAGTAGTCGAGAGAGAAATAACTGATAGAAGGTAGATTCAGAGTAAAGTAATATCATCTCTTTCTATTTTATATTGTGTTCAAATACCCCCACCAGATATTAACATTAGACACAAAATTTTTAACTTAATGAAATATAGATATGTGCGTAAAGTACCAACTGTTTATTGATATAGATCTGTTAAGAAGACTTGAAAGTTTGTAGCGAACAAAATAAAAATGTTCAATAATATGATTCTGTGCGCACTCTGTGAACAGAAATGTAAATTCTGTTCAAATGTGCCCCCCCTCTCCGCTACAAGTATTTTCGTATTTCTTAGCATCATCAGAGATTGATTAATCAGTTGGCCCACTGACAATGAACGGAAGTCAGAATACCAGGTCAGGGATGGACACAGTAAACATGCAAGTTGGGATGGATAATAACGCCATGTTTTTTTACTACAAATAATGTGTACCTGTCCCTCACTGAACAGAGAAAAGTGTGAGATATCGCCAGAGACGACTACATGTCGGGAAATGCGGGAAAATCTTTTGTATGGTCAGTGTTACCACTACACGTCGGAAGAGGGGTGGGAGACAGTTATTAACTGTTAACTTGAGCGTGTGTATGTATATGTGTGTGTGTGTGTGTGTGCGCGCGCGCGACTGTTTTACGAACAAAGAATGAAGAGGGAGAGAGAGGGCGTTGTACTGTTGATAGTGCAGTGGTCTAGTATAGCCACAATCTTCCTGCTATCAGCAAAAGCAGCGCTGACACCAGACACACAAAAAAACAACACACTGGATGGAGACTTAACATGACAGACAAACTGAGAGACACCCTCGGTTGGACAATACAATCTCCACACTTCCTTTACCTACCATAACGTCATCGCAACCACTACGTAGAACATGTTCGTCCTAATTCCGTCTGTACTGTAATAATACTGCAACAGTAATAAAAAAAACTGTATCTGTAATAAAAGTATAATACTGTAATAGAACATGATATCAGTTTGATGTTAATTATTTTCTGCAATAACTGTTAACTCGTTTAACTTCCTTTATGTACACAACAGTGTTGCACCTGTCATACTGATCTTACGTCACACTTCCTTTTAATTAATCAAAAAACAAAATCAGGCATACACACTCACACGACTTTAGTTTTACTTCAATTTTTAAAGGTTTAACCCTTTTTTTCAAAAAAAAAAAAAAAAAGGAGAAAAGATAAGTAAAAATGCCATGTTTTCGAGACAATCAGCTGATGCAAACAAGATGGGGTGTTTTCATACATTATCTAAATTGTAAACGCCCTCTTCTTCTGTGCAATATGCATAAAAACTTATCATCACAGCATCACTAATTGGTAGACAGTTTTTCAATGCATCCACGCGCAGCATCACCAGCATCAGCATCATCAAAAAATCTCTGCTTCATTAGGAGTTCCCCTAAAAAAAAAAAGAGGCTGGGCTCTATTCTATGTACCAAAAATCTATTCTATGCTCTTACTTGGGGTTCACAGTGGAAGTAGAGGGAGTAGTAGCAAATGAACCGACCACAATGCACATCTTCTTCCGGTTTTGTGCATACTTCCGTTTCTTATGTTCCTGCAGCGTCTTTCATTAATTTTTCAGCTCCCTCTCTCTATCACCTAACTCAGATCTCTTCTTTAGAATTATTTTCACTCAAAACACACACAGGGTGATCCATTTAAAACGCACCAATCGCTAATAACTTTTTAGGAAAGCAGAATTTCGAAAAAACCCATGAAGTAAACTATATGTTTTTTTTTTGCCTAGTTTTCAAATTTTCCATCCCCGATGCTGTATCTTTATTTTTCCCGGAGTTACGGGCAAAAACCTGATTGGGGTTACATAAGGACCTCTGGTTTTGACAATGATTATGAAAACTACACAAACAACTATGAAAAATGACGATAACCCCGTTTCGATATATCTAATATTAGTTGAGATATTTAAGATCAAAGTTACAATTTTATCCTATTCGTGATCGGTTTTTCAATATTAATTTTCCACCAAAAATACACAGTTTTGGGGAGGTCCTCTGACTGCGGAAAATGTTATTTGTGACGCAAAGAACATTAAATAATAATAATTAAAGATTTTAAAAGATGTAGTGTTGTAATGTGATGGTTGTGGGAGAATCAGAATAGATTTGTTTTATCATCAAATAAAAGAGTGAGGGGCGGGTGTTGGTCTAGTGGTCATGAGCGTGGCTTTGTAAGTGGGAAATCCTCAATTCGAATCCCGCGTATGCAGTCATCCTTATTAAATAAAGTGTAGTCAAACGCGGGATTCGAATTGAGGATCACACACGCATGCGTACAGATCATTTTGACGAAAAAAGAAAAACACTTTTCCGGCGGTATTCGAGAGCCCTGAAAAAAAAGGAAAAAATCGGAGTAAAAACTCCGAGCTTGAAAAAGGAAGTGAGAAAATATTGCCACCAGAATTCAAATCTACTTCCTATTCGAATAAACTATTCAATTAAAACATGTGGTTGCGTAATGTATTCAATTCGGAATAAGGCTATAAATTATTAATAAACAATAATGATGATATAATTAATACGAAATAGGTTATTGACCGCCATACGTCATCATAAGGCCATCATCACAATAAAAGGTTCTTTTAATTAACTATCAAGAAAAATGAAACTTGTGGGAATTAAAAAAAAAAAAGAGTTTAGGAAAACAGCCGGAAATAATCCAAAAACAGCGGAAATTCATTCGTACTTACCACGATTACACAGATACTTCCGGTAAAGGATGTCTTTTTTTTTGATTACGTACCTGAAAAGAAGAAAAATATATATTAATGAACAGAAAAAGATGCCAGAACAAGTATGAAAACCAAGTATTATTTTAACTTGGCATTTTTATAATCCGGATTACTTTGATGACGCGGTAAAGAGTTTGAACATTCTTTCATATTTACTGAAAATAACTTTCTTTTATCGATCTCAGGTGATCCGGAAATAGATTAAAATCATTAAAGCATGAGGAACCTCGGGTAAATCAATACAATTCAGCCAAACAACACATTAGAGCAGAGGTCGGCCAAAGTGGTCAACATAGACCCCCCCAGGGGTCTATTTAACAAAAAGTAGGGGGTCGATCTGAGCCAGGGGGTCGAAGGAAAAACAATTTCGAACCCAATATAGCGGAACCTTGCAAAGAAACACCAGGAGCACACACGCATCTCATTAATTAACCAGTTAAGGGTGTTTGAGGCGTGTATACACGTCAAACCAAATCTCTGTTACGATGCGTTCGACGTGTATACTCGTGGTGAACAATATAAAATTGCCATTAACTATAAAAACTTGAAATTTTAGTAAAATATAATAAGAATATTATTTTGGTGGGATGTTTCCTTTATCTTACCCAACAAAACTGCGGTGGGAGCCAGCCAAATGATAAGTGGTTGGTACATGTTTGGTCTCCGCATTAGAGATTAGGGAATTACGCACACAAATAGTAGCTCTCAACCCTTGTGCAGTGCCCATTTTTAATTTTTAGATAGAGATCTCAGATCTCAGTACGAGCATTATTTCAATTTTGCACAGAATTCAAAGCTCTCTTTTCTTCCTTGTAAATAAGCTCTTGGCGTCCCTAGTTAACTAGGAGCAATGCATACGTGAAGCGGTGCAAGATTTTTTGAAATAGCACAGAGTGCTCTGAGGTAATCTCAAGCCCCCCAGAGAGATTGCAGAAAAAGTCGCTTGCCGTGACTATTATGACTTTTGGTTGTTTTGCCCTCCTGCGTTCGACGTGTATACACGTCATTGTCTACGATTTTAATTCCGCACTCTGTGGGGGGTTTTTTAAAATTAAATTCCACGCTTAACTGGTTAAGAAGCACTAATGTAGTTACTTTACTTATTATTTTATAAATATTAAGAGGTATTTAAATTTTAACATTTAAGATATTTTTCATAAAACTATTTGTTACACAATGTAAAATTACTTTAATAAATGTTTTAAAATCATAAAATAAATTGTACAAACACAGCCAACCTAATAGATAGTTTTATTTTAATTAACTGAAAATTACTTTTATATGGGGGTCGATGGAGATTTCGAAAAATTATATAGGGGGGTCCACGATCAAAAAAAGTTTTGTCGACCCCTGCATTAGAGGGCAGCCTATTCCCCCCTTGTAATTGCCCCAAAAGAGATTTCTTGTTATCCTGTTACTTATCCTGTAATAGGAGTAGATAAATAAATAACCTGAATAAAAATCATTCGTGAAATTCTCACTTCCGGTCAAGTCATTTTCTTGGATTAATTCTCAATAATTATTCTACGTGATTAAAGACATGAAAGTCGTGTGAGTTGATCACAACAGTCCTTTTTTTTTTTTTTTAATACATGGAGTTTTTTATTAACACCCCAAAAATTATTCATCCCAAAATGGACTTTTAAATCAGATTTATTTCCAGAATTCTGATGAAATGTAAAAATAAATACAAAAGTTATTTTGGCTGTCAGCCATCTAAATCTGAAGGGAGAATTTTAAATTAAAAAAAAAAAAAAAAAAAGAAGAAGATATGTATCTGACGGACTTCCGGTTCTGAATTGTGCCACGTCATAGACCACCTCCACCTGCAACCTAACATCAAATTGGTTCACACAGCGTCATCATCAATAATAAACCCATCAATCCCCAGAAATTCCCATATATTGCTGGTATTGTTTGCCCCGATATTCAATTTCCTTGACATGCCCATAAAAAATACGATAAACCTATAAATCGTCAGACGGCTTTAAATGCCTGATTGATATCTCACAGCTGAACTGTGCCAACCTAACATCATGGACACGCACACGTCTTGAAACGTGAAAGTTGGGCTTCTACCGACTTGACTTTTTTTTTTAAGCACGAACAGCTGCTGGTAACAGATGCTTAGTGGTACTTAGCGAAGAAAGCTGTTCGCTTTAGAGGTTTCTCATGTGAAGCCAAGGTCCATAATATTTAGCCAAACAGCAATAAGACCGGTTTGTAAACGTATCCTAAGGAGACGTAGGCACTGCCCAAAGAAAGCATAAGAATTCTTGAGGTGTAGGAGGAGAAAGACCCTAAAGAAAGATATTTGTTTCATGTTTTGTGAATGGTCCCAAAGGAGGATTAAGAAAAGAAAAAAAAATGAAAGAATTGTACCAGCTGAACAAGGAAGAAAGATCGTCTCAGCTAGTTAAGACATCTGGAGAGAATGGTGGAAGACCAGACTATCTTAAGAGACAGTTACTCTATGGTCCCTCCGGTAAGAAGAGAGAGACTTCGCTTGCATTGACTGGACGATCTTCCCGATGGCCTCAACGTGTGTCAGGCGGTGGAGAATTAAAGCCAAAGACAGAGCAGAAGCCATGTCTGGCAGAAGCTTGTCAATCCCGAGGTTTCAGACCCTGCCGAGTCCTTAAGAGAATTGTTGAGTCGTAGATATCGATACGTACGTAACAGCGAAACCTAGGCCAACCTTACCAGCGTAAGAAGAACGTCTACTCTTGCAATATAATGTATCTCTACACCGCCCCCCCCAAAACTAGGCAAGACTTCAGGGTAAACCACGACCTGTTGTGGGAATAGAGGGCTAGAAACCGAGGATTCTGGTTTCCAGCAGATCAACCGCTGGAATCCACGTCCAACACCTTTGCTACCATCTTCACAACCACAGTTCATTTAGGTCAGTCATTATTCTTCTTCTTCTTGCTCGGCTCTGCAGCCTATCAACGGGCCTAGGCCGGCTCGATCATCTCTGTTCAGTCATTATTCATTTAGGGTAAATATAAGTCTCGTGTAGTACGATATATATCTGTTTTCTCTTTAATTTTCCCATCATAAGCACAGTTTTCTATCTATCCATAGTCTTTCCGCTTTTTTTTTTTTTTTTAATGATTTAAGGCGCCTCAACATCTAAGATTATTGGCACCCGGAGCTTTTTTCAGTGCACTGCCTCCGGAAAGTGTTCTCTCGTAACAGATAACACTGCCCCATTACCGGACAGTGAGCTGTAAGAAGAAGCTCTCTGGAAAGAGAAAAATCTAAGAGGCCAGCAGCTGGATTCGAACCCGGGGATCTCCGCGTGGGGAGATAATACGCTAATCCCTTCCCTCTCTTCTTTCCCATATTACTTCTATTACCATTCTCTCGTCTATATACAGCCAGCCATCACCCTAACTACGACAACATAAAATTCAGAAGTATATATATTTTCAAGTTATAACTGTCGTCTTTCCTGTTCCGTTAACTCACACTTCCGGCTATTTCCTACAAGAATTAAGAATTCTAGCAATGCTATTAAATACTACTTAATATTCTAGAAGGCAGTGAATCACCATATCTAGTTATAGAATGGCACTTTAGGGCGGGGGGGATGCTGCAAAGTTTAAAAAAAAAAACACAGTGAAATGGAAAATATTCGAGTAATTACACTAGAGAACGTAGAGACATATAAAGCTAATATGTATTGTTGGTTTAGTGGGTTCGATTCCCGATCTAGGCCCTGGATTTTATTTAATGGTTAATATGAGAAATTTATAGTGAAAGTATGTAAGGCGGTTAAGAGACTAGACCCGCAATGCTAAGATGTATTGTTGGTTTAGTGGGTTCGATTCCCGATCTAGGCCCTGGATTTTATTTAATGGTTAATATGAGAAATTTATAGTGAAAGTATGTAAGGCGGTTAAGAGACTAGACCCGCAATGCTAAGATGTATTGTTGGTTTAGTGGGTTCGATTCCCGATCTAGGCCCTGGATTTTATTTAATGGTTAATATGAGAAATTTATAGTGAAAGTATGTAAGGCGGTTAAGAGACTAGACCCGCAATGCTAAGATGTATTGTTGGTTTAGTGGGTTCGATTCCCGATCTAGGCCCTGGATTTTATTTAATGGTTAATATGAGAAATTTATAATGAAAGTATGTAAGGCGGTTAAGAGACTAGACCCGCAATGCTAAGATGTATTGTTGGTTTAGTGGGTTCGATTCCCGATCTAGGCCCTGGATTTTATTTAATGGTTAATATGAGAAATTTATAGTGAAAGTATGTAAGGCGGTTAAGAGACTAGACCCGCAATGCTAAGATGTATTGTTGGTTTAGTGGGTTCGATTCCCGATCTAGGCCCTGGATTTTATTTAATGGTTAATATGAGAAATTTATAGTGAAAGTATGTAAGGCGGTTAAGAGACTAGACCCGCAATGCTAATATGTATTGTTGGTTTAGTGGGTTCGATTCCCGATCTAGGCCCTGGATTTTATTTAATGGTTAATATGAGAAATTTATAGTGAAAGTATGTAAGGCGGTTAAGAGACTAGACCCGCAATGCTAAGATGTATTGTTGGTTTAGTGGGTTCGATTCCCGATCTAGGCCTTGGATTTTATTTAATGGTTAATATGAGAAATTTATAGTAAAGTATGTTAGGCGGTTAAGAGACTAGACCCGCAATGCTAAGATGTATTGTTGGTTTAGTGGGTTCGATTCCCGATCTAGGCCCTGGATTTTATTTAATGGTTAATATGAGAAATTTATAGTGAAAGTATGTAAGGCGGTTAAGAGACTAGACCCGCAATGCTAAGATGTATTGTTGGTTTAGTGGGTTCGATTCCCGATCTAGGCCTTGGATTTTATTTAATGGTTAATATGAGAAATTTATAGTAAAGTATGTTAGGCGGTTAAGAGACTAGACCCGCAATGCTAAGATGTATTGTTGGTTTAGTGGGTTCGATTCCCGATCTAGGCCCTGGATTTTATTTAATGGTTAATATGAGAAATTTATAGTGAAAGTATGTAAGGCGGTTAAGAGACTAGACCCGCAATGCTAAGATGTATTGTTGGTTTAGTGGGTTCGATTCCTCGGTGTCTAGGCCTTGGATTTTATTTAATGGTTAATATGAGAAATTTATAGTAAAGTATGTTAGGCGGTTAAGAGACTAGACCCGCAATGCTAAGATGTATTGTTGGTTTAGTGGGTTCGATTCCCGATCTAGGCCTTGGATTTTATTTAATGGTTAATATGAGAAAATTATAGTAAAGTTATTAGGCTGTTAAGAGACTAGACCCGCAATGCTTACATGTATTGCTGGTTTAGTGGGTTCGATTCCCCAGTGTCTAGGCCTTGGATTTTATTTAATGGTTATTATGAGAAATTTATAGTAAAGTATGTTAGGCGGTTAAGAGACTAGACCCGCAATGCTAAGATGTATTGTTGGTTTAGTGGGTTCGATTCCCCTCGGTCTAGGCCTTGGATTTTATTTAATGGTTAATATGAGAAATTTATGGTAAAGTATGTTAGGCGGTTAAGAGACTAGACCCGCAATGCTAAGATGTATTGTTGGTTTAGTGGGTTCGATTCTCGGTCTCTAGGCCTTGTATTTTATTTAATGGTTTATAAAAGAAATTTACAGTAAAGTATGTTTGCTAGTCGCCTCCGTCCAAGACACTTAATTGGTAGTTGGACGTTAAGCCCCGCCTGAAAAAAAAATAGGCGATTACTTTACTTTTTACTAGAGAACGTCTGAAATATTGGAATCTTTCGCAAAGAGTATTTTACCGGAAGAATTGTAAAAGAAATACAGACGGAAACCACTGCTGTTTCCGGCAAAAAAAAGGTTCATTGACTTCCTTCCTGTTTCACTGTGTGCCCAAGGCCGAACCATTTGGCTTTTCTATAACTTTTTTTTAATTGAGTTATAAAAAAAAAATATTCTTTTGAAAAAGTCCTTTTGATTTTATATATATATAAAGGGGTGGGGCTCACAGAAATACAAATAGAATTAAATTCAATTTTGTCAACGAAATATCCCCTGAACAGTCTGAAAAACAACGGAATGCGAACGAACGCTAATTTCATGAAAGCAAGTGAAAAAATCCCACGAAATTTATAGGAATGGGAAATATGAGGGAGTAAAGAGAATAGAACAGTTGGCAACACTGTGTAAAGTGTGAGAGGCAGTAACATGTACGAACAGGCAAGTTTTCTTTTTTGTTTTTTTTTTATTGTGCACATCCACGGACGGCGGTGGCTCCCTGTATATTTCTATAAATCCAGTGGGGCACCCAGAAAGGGCGTGATTGTGTGTTTGGGTGGAAGGAGGAGTAGAAGGGTTGCAGGAGAGAGAGAGAGAATGGGGGGGATGCCCCAGTACTACCAACTAAAACTGCAAAACAATTCTTGCGCACATATTCACTGGGATTTCCTGCCGACTGGATTAAGTTCTGTTGGCGCCTGACAACAAAACTCTCTGCCAAACTTGGCAAGTGTGCCGGCCGGAGGATGGGTGGGTTGAGTGAGGGACAGACGTTATGTCCCTTTGCTCCATCAACCAGAATTGCCCAAAAGAAATCCCCTCGCCCTTAAAACACGAATCCTAGTAGTGGCCCTTCACAAAAATAAGTGAAGTGGCCTTGAATTTCATAAAAGAAGATAGAAAATGAAAAACAGAAGCACGAGATAAAAGTACCGCGGAGCTTTATTTCTTTATTCAACTTTTTTTGGTAAGTACCAAAGAAAAAAAAAAAATCTCAGTCACGATCACAGTACTTCCCTTTTACCAAGATCAAAAGAAACTAAAAATAAAAGGAATGAAACATACGATAAATTAGCAACTAGTAACTTACCATAACCCAGTGCTAACTAAATATAAATCTAAAGGGAAATGAATCAAACACCCAACTATGCGCAAACTATGTCCGGCGGCCATGGCTTGCACACGCACTGACAGGCAAACCAAAAAAAAAAAAAAAAGAGCACGCGCAAACAAGATATTTCCCTCTGCCAACCAATAAACGTCATCGTTACTGAACTAAACTGGTTACTTATTGGCCGCAATCTTCTATAAAATCTAATCTAGAAGATTGGTATAGGAATCGTAAATACACCGGCTACGTCACAGCGGCATTCCTATTGCCCCAAAAAGTTCATACAGAATGATGGTGTAATTATGCTCCAATCAATTCGAAATAGTTTTAAAAAGTTAGATATTTACTCACTCACAACGTGAGTGGGGGGGGAGATAGAAAAAACAACTTTTTCTCACTCGCGGGAGCCACAAAACGGATATTTCTGGTGTAAACGCAAAATAAAATGAATCCTCAGCACAATTACAAGTAAAATATGTTAGGCGGTTAAGAGAGACTAGAGCCGCAATGCTAAGATGTATTGTTGGTTTAGTGGGTTCGATTCTCTCGGTACTAAGCCTTGGATTTTATTTAATGGTTAATATGAGAAATTTATAGTAAAGTATGTTAGGCGGTTAAGAGACTAGACCCGCAATGCTTCATGTATTGCTGGTTTAGTGGGTTCGATTCCCGGGGTCTAGGCCTTGGATTTTATTTAATGGTTAATATGTGAAATTTATAGTAAAGTATGTTAGGCGGTTAAGAGACTAGACCCGCAATGCTATGTTGTATTGTTGGTTTAGTGGGTTTCAATTCCCCCGGTCTAGGCCTTGGATTTTATTTAATGGTTAATATGAGAAATTTATGGTAAAGTATGTTAGGCGGTTAAGAGACTAGACCCGCAATGCTAAGAAGTATTGTTGGTTAGTGGGTTCGATTCCCGCTGTCTAGGCCTTGAATTCTATTTAATAGTTAATACGAGAAATTTATAGTAAAGTATGTTTGCTAGTCGCCTCCGTCCACGACACCTAATTGGAAGTTAGACGTAAAGTCCGCCTGAAAAAATAGGCAATTACTTTACACTTACTTTACTTACAAAAATAATAATATTGAAGAGAGACCACACATTGTTACGTCACTACCAAATATATGAATAATTCTAATAATAATAATAAAAAAAAAATTATTCATCTGAAATACGTGTTCCAGGTCGGTACACGAAAAACAACCGCATAACAGAGCTGAGAATGAAGCTGTTTATACAACTTTACTCCATATTCAGTGAAATTCCCATTAAATATCCATATTTCCCTATAAAAGGGGGACAATTCAATTTATTTCATCTGTCAGACACGAAATAAAAAAAGATAGAAAAAAATTCGGGAATGTTTGCCATCCATAATAAATATATCAATGAAATATATAAAGAGAAACCAGATTTGGGGTGGGGCGCCCTGAGAACCGGTAAAATTCAAGTATAATACCTAATGTGAGATAAATTAGAAATTTATTTGATATTATGAAAACGGAACAAAACCAAGGCAAGTCAAAAATAAACTAGGTTAAAAAAAAATATTTAAACCAAATCTAATATCAAGTATAGGTTAGTTTTTTTTTAGTCGTTTTCTAGCTTTAAGGAAACAGCTGTTAGTCCATAACCATATGGTCTTATTTATAATAAATAAATTAAGAATGAAATGTCTTTGGTTTTGTCAATTAAAATTAATAATAATTAAACAAAAAAAAAATGCATTTTTCCTTTTTAAGGGTCAGGGTCCTTTTTTCAATGTACTACCTGTTTCCGGACAGTGTTCTCTCGTGACCGACAACATTATCTATTACTGGACTGGACAGTTAGCTGTAAGAAGCTCCTAAGAGAAAATCTAAGGGCCAGTAACTGGATTCGAACCACTGATCTCCGCGTTGGAATTCAATTAAAAGTTCTAAACCCTTATCTTTAAAAAAAAAAAAAAATGGTCCAACAGCTGGATTCGAACCAGTGATCTCCGCGTTGGAATTCAGTTAAAAGTTTTAAAACCTTCCCTTAAAAAAAAAAAAAAATAGCCCAACAACAGGATTCGAACCACTGATCTCCGCGTTGGAATTCAATTAAATGTACTAAACCCTTCCCTTAAAAAAAAAATATCCCAACAACAGGATTCGAACCACTGATCTCCGCGTTGGAATTCAATTAAAAGTTCTAATCCCTTCCCTTAAAAAAAAAAAAATGGTCCAGCAACTGGATTCGAACCACTGATCTCCGCGTTGGAATTTAATTAAAAGTTCTAATCCCTTCCCTTAAAAAAAAAAAAAAAAAATGGTCCAACAACTGGATTTGAACCAGTGATCTCCGCGTTGGAATTTAATTAAAAGTTCTAAACCCTTCCCTAAAGCAATTGGCTGTAGATTGTGACGTAAAGAAAAAAAAGAAGGATTTTCAACCAATAATCGTAAAGAATTATGGATTTTCCTTTTACACAGCAATAACTAAATGTATTGGTATTGGTAAAATGCAAATAATGTGAGTCTGGTGATTTTTTTGAGAGAAACTGGTGTTTAACAAATGTCACATCAAAAAATACAGTTTCTTACAGTTTTACAAATGACGACAAGAAATAACTCAAATCATTGTCAAAATTACTTCAATTTCAGAGAATTTATAATTTTAATTCCTCTAAAAACGTCACCATTATGACCTTCACCATGTTATTATTACTTATTATTATTTTTTTTTTTTTTTGGCGCATCAACAGCTGAGGTTATTAGCGCCCGGAGCTTTTTCCAGTGCACTGCCGGCCTCCGGACAGTGTTCTCTCGTTACAGAAACACTGACCATCACCGGACAGTGAGCTGTAAGAAGCTCCTCGGAAGAAAAAATCTAAGGGTATTATTATCCTTATTATTATTTTATAAAAACGAAAAATTAATAAATAACAAAAATAAAATTTACCTTTATACGCGACATGACGGCTTCGTCGTTTATTAGTTCGTCCAGAATTAACGCAACCAACTTTCAGTACGTGATTCATGTCATCAGCCAAACTTGATCGACTAAGTGACCCATCAGCATCTTCTGTTACAATTCTTCACGTGTAATGATTGTGGTCGTTGACTTCTCAGTAAAATAGTTTTTTTTTTTTCTTTTATAACTAAACTATTTACTTCTTCTTCATTTTATTATGTTACTATGAATCGCAATTAATTTTTATGGAAGCCTATGTCAGAAAAAAAGAATGTATTAGGGCTTTTAACTTTCGCAATGAGATATACGTAATTGCAAAACAATATCTGAGAGAGAGATGAAAATTTATGTAAGAAAGGAAACTGTATATGATAAACTATAAAAATAAAAAGATGGCGTGTTATTATCTATTTATTAATTCAGCAGGCAGTGGAAAACAGCTCCAGTAAACAGCTGGACCGAACTTCCTTCCTCGTGATCACGCAATAACATGACCATTATTGTTTCTTTATTTTTACGTCAAGACTGATAAGAACTTCCGTTAAATTTTTCATTTCACTTATCAATTAATACGTCTTTAAATTAGCCAGAGACGAGAAGGTGGATATACGTATTACGAAAACACTTGTCGCTGAGAATTGTAAAAAGAATTGAAAATTTTCCCGAAAGAATGTGCTGTAACAAGTGAATTTGAAAATAACGTACTCGCTAAACGAATGGTTTTTCCAAGGACCAAGTTTTTTTGTGGAAAATGAGAAAATTCATCAGTGATTTCTCCAAAATCGTCTGCTCAAACTTCTTTCCTCCAACCTAGACTGTCATCATAATCCATTCTGCCACGACATAGCCTCCTACAGATCCTTCTATTCCCTAAAGTCACAAAAGACCTAGTCATTGACTCTCACTCCATGGAGACTGCGTCCATTATCCCCGGTACACTCCTATATCCAAAATCGTCTGCTCAAACTCCTTTCCTCCATCCTAGACTGTCATCCTAATCCATTCTGCCGCGACATAGCCTCCTATAGATCCTGCTATTCTCCTACAAACTCTTTTCCATCCTAATCCACTCTGCCGCGACATGGCCACCGACAGATCCTTGTATACCCTACAGACACAAAAGAATCAAACACATCCTCCTCAAACTTTCTACACTAGCTGCAGGTTTTTCCTCTCCTTTTTCCCCTGCATTCCAATCCTCCTCACCTAACTTTTCTCTTTCCTCACTAATTAGGTCCTCAAGATTTAAGGATTCAACCTTACTGCTTTTTTGATTTTTTTTTTTTTTTTTCCTGGTCCTCAGGCATGTTTCTAATTGGTCTACTAGGGAACAGATCTGAAGAGTATAGTGCGCACAAGGTAGAAACTCAAATCTGGGAACTTTTGGAAGATGGTTTTTGGGGAAATATGCGAGCGAAAGATACTTTCTAAGGATATCGCAAGCCACCACCAATGAATCCCGCTGAAGTCACAAGGGATGCTGGGAAGATGCTCTAAATCAAGCTACTTCATGTTTGTAGTGATGGCTACCGAATGGGAACTAGAGAAATGATGATTTTCAGAAGATCCGATTATATGCAACCTAAAGTTTGACCCAGCAAGTAGCTCTTGCTTTACTGTATGAGAGAAAAATAGACCCAGAACTTTTTGGGTAAACAGATAACAGCTGGGGAACTAGCCATAATGTAGAGAGAGAGAGAGAGAGAGAGAGAGAGAGAGAGAGAGAGAGAGAGAGAGAGAGAGAGAGGAAGTGGCATACCCGATCAATCACACCTTCTCTCTGACGGCAGCGCCATTCACCATGCATGGTCACTTTGCGTGTGTGGGCCGTTTAACGGAAGTTCACGGTCAAAGTCGCTGAAAGTCATCCTTATCAGACAGAATGACCAAATGGGGCAATGTTGTGCACATTTGGGCACATGCTTCAAAACAAAAAACAAAAAACACTACCGATCAATAAGGCCACAATAAGTGACTGAAGTTCATTAACATACCTTAAAACTTCACACGATTGAGGAAGTTCCATCCAATCCTATTTTATACTACTTATTCTTACTGCTGTAACAGGAAGTAATATCCATCGAGGGTCAAATTTCCGATTTCCAGTTTTTTTTTACCGGAAGTGTTCGTTTTAAGGTCCTCGGAAGTCCAACTAGTTGGTGGGTGTTCGTGTGATCAGCAGAACATACCACAGATACCTTACAGGAAGTTCAAACTGGATACATAGCCAAGATGTTTCCCGCTTTTGGATAAAATCAGCAAACCGGAAATGCCTCTTTACTGAATCAATTTTCCATCTCTTTTTTAAGATTTTCCCAAAAATTGGCACCTAAGTTTTTCTTTAAGTTGTAGAACTTTTATTAAAAACATTTCTCTTTCCGGTATCCTTCAAAATCAGGGCGATTTTAGGGAAGTGCAGTGGAGCTTTCCACTAGGGTTCTATTCCAGTGAAATGCTTGGAATTGTGACGTATTAAACATAAATATAGATTTAGTTTTAATTTAAAGGAAATTGGCTGACCGGAAGTGACGTTTCACTGAATAGATTTTTGCAGTTTTAAGTGAATTTTTTTTTGTTACGAAATGGTAACTACGGTTAGCATGTCTAATACCGAAGAAACTACTTTTCAGTATAAATGGTAAGTTAAAAGGAAATTTAGTTACGTAATCTGTGAAAAAAGAAAATCGCGAGCGTGTTCACAACGGATTTTCCTTTTCTAGAAAAAAAAAGAGCTCCAGCAAAAACCCAAAAGAACTGTAGATTTACGGCCTAAATGGAAGAAACTGAAACAGAAACACGCGACGGCAGGAAGTGCTGACAAAGAGAACGGAAGGAAGTGGTCAGAGGGGGGACTGTTGTTGATCCTTGCAGACACGATGAGACATGTTACGGAGCAAAAAGGAAAAACTTGGGGTAACAAGACGGCGGGCCTCCCCCCAGCTAGCTGTAGCTTTTCTTCTGTTGTAGCATGAGTTTTCCTTCTGACCTTACGATTTTTCTCAGTTCTGGAGGCAGAGAAAAAACAAATCTATATATATATATATAGCCAATCTTGTAGAAAGGAAGACGCTGCCATGGTGAAAAATCAGTATTTTTCCGATGGAATGACCACAGTATAGGGCGCCAGTTTGTCCAGACTGTATGGATTGGATCCAACTCGCTTGGCAGTAGCATCAGCAGACAGAGCGATACTTAGACTGCTCTCACATAAGTGCATTAGGGCTTACAACTTCCTCTTCCGGCCATTTATGTAAGTAATTAATTCTTTCCAGAAATTTGTGACTTTTTACTCAAAAAAATATTGTTGCTCCTGCCTCATGTTATACACGTTGATCTTAAATAACATGATGATAGTATCAGCTTCCCTGGAATCCAATCAAAATCAATATTAACCGAGGAAAAGACACGAAGCTAAAATTACAGGAACTGACGTCATGACCGAATTCAAAGGAAACTGATTTGACGATTGTCTAGGGTGTTTTAGAGGAAAAAAAAAATCGATATTCTGTCAAGTTTGGAATATTTTTCTTTTTATTGTACATTTGATATTTTTAAAAGGAAAAATTTCCACAGAAATAAATTTTCCTGGAAAAATGTCTGGATTTTTTTCCAGGAGCAGAAAATTAATAAACCTTTTTCCCCCCCACCACCACCAAGAAAAATTCCCGTTAAGCAAACATTTTCCACGACGATCACACACGCTTTCCACTAACTAAAATGTTAACCTAAACTTTTCCTAAACTAAAGTAAAATTATCGAGTTTTGGTTATCATAATATGGAATATAACGGAAACTAAACCCGTTTCCCGGGCAAGAGTATTTGGGCAGGAGGAGGGGGTAATGTTTGTTCTTTTGTACGTTAATTAACAGATTGCTAAGTAAATATTTATGAACATCTCCATATTTACATATATATATATGTCTAAATATTTATATACTCAACAACAACACAGTAGCTGTGGTTACTACATTCCCCAAGTACACGCGAGTAGGTAAATATAATTAGCAACAATTCTAACTTAATTACAACAAACCGGACACACTAATACGAAGTGATCTACTTAAAATTTAAGTTAAATTCTATATATAATTATACGTATATGAACTTAACTAGTGTAAATACATCATCATTTCCTGTTACAGCATAAGGTTCTAACTTGAAACATTTTTTTTCAAATTCTGAATGTTTACATTCTTGCCAACCAGTGATTATAAAGCTGCTCATTAACAGGAAATGGGAAAAACAATTCAGAAATAAGGGTACTTCCTTCCTGTTTTTAGAATTATCTCCGACAAATTCAGAATTTTGGCTACACAATTTTCCTTCATTCATTCTTTATTTGGAATTTTTCACAATACTGAAATGGCACTTTAGAGAAAAGCTAAACCCATTTCCCGAAAGTGCCCTATAAATCGAATTCTCCTCAGGTATAAAAATACTTCAAACAAAAGTTACAAATCAAGATGAAGGTTTATGTGGGTGGACGGACTACTATCTCGTGAAAAACTCACTAAAAGTGAAAATTTCCTTCAATTGGTCAAGGGGGGGTAGGCGCTTTTCCAGCAAATTTTCTTTACATACTAGTCCTTCTGGGGCGCCACGGTAGCCGAGCGGTTAGAGACGAGACCTGCGAAACTAATATGTATTGTGGTAATGGGTTCGATTCCCCAGGCCTAGGCCTTGGATTTTATTTCATGGTTAATATGAGAAATTTATAGAAAAGTATGTTAGGCGGTTAAGAGACTAGACCCGCAATGCTAAGATGTATTGTTGGTTTAGTCGGTTCTATTCCCCAGGTTTAGGCCTTGGATTTTATTTAATGGTTAATATGAGAAATTTATAGTAAAGTATGTTAGGCGGTTAAGAGACTAGACCCGCAATGCTAAGATGTATTGTTGGTTTAGTGGGTTCGATTCCCCCTGGTCTAGGTCTTGGATTTTATTTAATGGTTAATATGAGAAATTTTGCAGTAAAGTATGTTAGGCGGTTAAGAGACTAGACCCGCAATGCTAAGATGTATTGTTGGTTTAGTGGGTTCGATTCTCCCGGTCTTGGATTTTATTTAATGGTTAATAAAAGGAATTTATAGTAAAGTATGTTTGCTAGTCGCCTCCGTCCACGACACCTAATTGATAGTTGGACGTAAAGCCCGCCTGAAAAAATATGCGATTACTTTACTTTACTAGTCCTTCCTCATAACTACTACACCAAACCTGCCATCAACTTGGAATTTTCGCAATTAAATGTCATTAAAAGTATATTAAATTTAGTACAGTACCCTGGACTGAGGTACTTCTTTAGAGGGAAGAATACTCATCATTCTATTTTCCGGAAATCATGTAAAAAAAAAAAAAACGTAAAAAATCTATTTGGGAAATAAAATAGTACTCCTAGTCTTTCCAGCCCCCCCCCCCCAGCAGGAACCTAAGAGCAGTTTAAATTTTCAGATTCTTGAGTTTTCCATTTTGAAGATATTTTCTTCACATACGCGCGCACACGAACCCAAATTGTCTAAAAAAAACACACTTGGGAAACGATCGGAAAACTTGTGGTAGTCATTTCCTTTCAGTCGTAAAGAGAAAGCACAAAAGAGATAAAACAAAATATATAAGCACAGTTTGATGATTGAGATTAAGACGAGAAAAAAAGGGTGACAAACATTGCAGGCAAAGGGCCGCCTTAGTCAAGACATTATTAGAGACGAAAGGACAAAGGGATAAACACAAATGTGAAAAGAAACCACATCCGGAAATTGAAAGGAAATTGGAAATGTAGAACACAAATCCAAAAGATATGGTATACAGACGGCCATGGCGACGCCGACGGTTGGAAAGCACCATCTGGCTGGCCGTGAAGCTCTTTTAAAAGGAAGGAAATTATTAAAAACTTGGTGGCTAAGTAAATCTACCTTGAACTTTGAACCAAGTCTTCTTGTTGAAGCACGAAACTAGAGCTTACAAAGCATAGTTGAATTGAACGCAATCCACTCCAACGAAGAGCCAGCAGTGCTTAGAAAGAGCAGTATGCTTGTATGCATGCTTAATTAAACTATGTAAAAAAGGTAAAGTTAAGTAAAGTAAAGCCTATTTTTTCAGGCGGGCTTTACGCCCAACTACCACAAATTAGGTGACGTGGACGGAGGGACTAGCGAACATACTTTACTATAAATTTCTCATATTAACCATTAAATAAAATCCTAGGCCTTAGACCGGGAATCGAACCCACTAAGCCAACAATACATCTTAGCATTGCGGGTCTAGTCTCTTAACCGCTCAGCTATCGTGGCCGCCTAATAAAACTAAGTTAATAACCATTTTATCATATTAGTTTGATGTAAGCAAAAATTCCGAGTTGGAAAAATTAATTCGAAAATTGTAATAGAAGAATGTAGGGTTATTGTTCTAACCGGATATATTTTTTTTTACACTTGAGTTTGGGTTTATAAATAATATTTGGCAAGAGATCAAGAAGGCTTGCTGTTTGGTTGGAGAGTGCATCAGATACACACACTCCTGAAATGTTTAGCTATGCCGGAAGTGGCCAGTGAAGAAGAAATATTGTCAGTTAGTGTAAAATTGAAATTTTTACAGCATCCTCTCTGTAGTTGCTAAAATAAAAAAAAATACAAATTAGAAGAGAATTGCTGAAACGGAAGTAGCGCACTCATTGAAGGATTGAACATATTCCCGGTTTTACGGAAATAGCATTTGGCATTTCTGTATCAACTTCTTTGTACATATTTTTGGGCTTTTAATTTTATCATCTTCGAATATATAGGTTTCGTGACCGTAAATTGTTAAACTTAGGATGGAAGTCAAATAAAAAACAAACTCGTCTCTTTGCCAACGTTTCGACAAATATATTGTCTTCTTCAAGGCCTGGATATTACAAATACAAAACAATTTACAGAGTCAGTAACATAGAAAAAACAGTAAAAATCAGTAATACAAAAATAAACAGTAAAATACAATAAATTCTTTATAATTATTGAAACTTACCTGGCTATGCAGGTTGGTTGAGTTACAGAAAATAAGAGCCAGAACTGGAGAAGCGGGTATATATGTACATATATATATATAGTTTCAATAATTATAAAGAATTTTTTTGTATTTTACTGTTTATTTACTGATTTTCTATGTTACTGACTCTGTAAATTGTTTTGTATTTGTAATATCCAGGCCCTGAAGAGGACAATATATTTGTCGAAACGTTGGCAAAAAGACCGAGTTTTTTTTTTTTATTTGACCGATTCCTCGCCAATCTTGGAATCCTTAGTTTATCATCTTTCTTTAGAAATTCATTCTAGGAGCAATTTTTTGTAGAAGGGTTAAGGTAGACTTCCCGACTTCCTTAGTAAGTTAAATTTCAGAGTAATGTAAAGTCTTAATGTTGGTGGGGATTGATAAGGGTCCAAACTTGCCGAGTTTTGGGGAATATTAACTGAGAGGAAGTCATGTGAGTGTGAACAGTTACTACTTTGACGCTTCAGCAACCTCTAAGGTACACAGAAACGCTGTACAACAAAACGTTTAACAGCTATTCTCCTCCACACAGCCAATAGTTGGAGATCAATAGTTGGCCCTATTAAAGTCCCTACCTGAAATAATAGGCTCACCACTCGTTGCTATTAAATAAGGGAATTCCTTATTTTGTAGGGAAGCAATACTCTGGGTGAACCAATTGTTCGCCCTTCTCACTCTCACTCTAAGGGCTGTAATACCTTGTGAACAGTCTCTGGAGCCTTAAAAACCCTGGACCCTTCAACTTCCCCCATCTCTGCAAAGCTGCCCTTTATTCAAATAGTCGCAACTAATTCTAGTTAAAAGGGAAAGAAGGAGTGTTCCTGGCTCTTTCCATTGCCTTTCATTGAAGTACCCTTGCTTGTGACTTCGCCCTTCACCAAACCCTGTGCGACCTGTTATATTGCTAAGTCATCCGTATACATCGCCAATACAACAATTCATTATTCAAATAAGGGCTGCCCTTTTTTCTTCCTACAATATACCTCTGGTACCACTCTCTTCAGAAAGAACATTCCTTCTCTCAAGAAGTGAGCAAAAAAAGCACCTTTAAGTTAATGTCTTTAAACTAATTATACGTAATCCCACATTTAAATGTTCTCTTAAGCTTAAATAAAGTTTACTTTCTCTTACCATTAGTAAGAGGAATGATTATAATCGTGCAGACTTTTTTTTTACCGGAAATATCAGTTTCCACGTCACAGGAACACGAAAAAAGTTTTAATGAAATATCAGTGAGTAAGTGTGATGTCTTTTCGAGATCCTATAACTCGAGAAAACTGGGAAATAGCCCGAATTTGATACATATTTCGTTTAGAAAACCCCCAGAGGACTTAAAGTAAAGTAAAGTAATGCCAATTTTATCAGGCGGGATGCAACACCAATTAGGTGTCGTGGATGGAGGCGATTAGCAAACATACTTTACTATAAATTTCTCGTAGTAACCATTAAATAAAATCCAAGTTCTAAATCAGGGGAATCGAACCGACTAACCAACAATACATCTTAGCATTGCGGGTCTAGTCTCTTAACCGCTCGGCTACTGTGGCGCCTCATCAGAGGATTTATGTTACGGTTTTGAAACAAATCGATTAACAGAAAATGCCACTTTACTTTATCGATTCTTTTATTTTTAATTTTAATTTTCTTCTACCTGGCTTTAACATGTTTTTATCAACTTAACCAGAAAACTTCAGTGTACTACTGGGAGCCTTTTCCAACAATTCCTCTTTAGTTGTATCCCTTAAAGATTTGCCGACAAAGAAATAAAACAAAACTTGACGAACACTGGATGGACTGTGGCTAGATAGCGCAAGGAGGATAGACTAAAAGTCAATTGTCACTCTAAAGACGTATAAGATTTAAGGAAAGACGGAAAAGATCGGAAACCGTAACCGAAAGTATTATTTCCAATCCTTCTGCATGCAGCATCCTCAGAATCCTACAGTTCTTTATCAAGGCTCTTAGCGTTCCTAAAATATATCACCCCTCATGATCTCCAGCAATCGCTAGAAGATTAGCGAAACCAAGGATAAACCAAAATATTTCTTCCAGATCCAGGAAAATTTGCTTCTACCACACTTAAAATCTGAATCACAAGTTCGCATGCCCAAATTACGATCACGACTCATATCAATGAACACGACAACATTATTACGTTTACAACTCAAGGCGTGAAAAAATTCTGAATAACGTTAAATCAATGCAATAATTACGTAATTAGTGCATGCGATTACACATTTTGTTTTGTGAGCAGCCCAACGGGCATGCAACTGCCTTAAGTGTGTCATCGATCATCTTATTCTTAGAATACCCAGGTGTAAAAGAAAATTGGTTATTAACCATGGCAATGTGTAGCCGAGTGTTTAGAGGCGAGGCCTGCAAGATGTATTGTTGGTTTAGTGGGTTCGATTCCCCCGGTCTAGATCTCGGATTTTATTTAATGGTTAATATGAGAAATTTATAGTAAAGTATGTTAGGCGGTTAAGAGACTAGACCCGCAATGCTAAGATGTATTGTTGGTTTAGTGGGTTCGATTCCCGATGTCTAGGCCTTGGATTTTATTTAATGATTAATATGTGAAATTTATAGTAAAGTATGTTTGCAAGTCGCCTCCGTCCACACCTAATTGGTAGTTGGACGTTAAGCTCCGCCTGAAAAAAAATAGGCGATCACTTAATTGTTGTCTTTATTTCCTCCTTTGACATCATTTAGCTGTTAAGTTTTGAGCCTGGAACTTTACTGCTTCTGATTGGTGCAATTCTATTTTGGTAACAATTTTATTATAAAAAAAAAAAGAAGGAGGAGGCGGAAAGAAGAGAGAGAGAGAGCAATCAGAGTAAAAAAAATCTAATCATTGAAGTTGTGGCAGCACTGACGCCTTGTTTGCTAACTTCCCAATATCTGATCCAAGGTTTTTGGAACAGGTTAATCCAATCTAGACAAAGTTTAGCAGCATCACGTAAGATCCCCCCCAAACGGCTCCTTCACGTCTCCAACCGGCAACTTGAACATGGTGAAGTTTTACAATGGAGTAGGGCGGAAAAGCGAACCTTTAACTACTAAAACACGACTACACACTCTAAAATGAGGCACTACTATCAAACCAGCTTCCAGTGGGAACGGGAAGTGGTGTAGCAAGGTTAGGACAACACCACCGCCAACTTGAGAAGTAAAGTGCCAATTTGTAATGCGACTACCCATCTACACATACCCAGAGAATACAGAACCGATACACTGGTTATTTTAATAGTTTGTGACTATACGTTAATTACTTTAGCATACATTAGTTTGGTACACCTCTAAAAGATCAGCCACCATCTTTGCAATCAAACTAAACGCTACACAGCTGACTGAATTCCTCTTATTAAAAAATCTGGCTTGCAAACTCTCATGACTTCCGCTTAACTCTATTTACGTAATTAAATGTTCTTCAAACTTATGATTTGTCCCGGAAGAAAAGGGTTATTTTTTTTTGGCTTTGGCTTCCGCCATACAGCCAGCATCGTCTAGGTGCTTATCACTAAAATATCACTCACTCTCCATTCTTACTTATAAATACATTCGCTTCACACATTCATCCCTCTACTATATACAACTATTTACATACAAACTTACAACTAATGTATGGATCAGTACTCCTGTATTCCTGCCATCCTTATAGCTTAACCGAAATAAATAATCACGTAATCCTTCTCTAATCATTTTCAGCCATTCATTCTAATCGGCTATAACTTTTAAATACATTCATATTTCTTAGCTAGCTCTGCTACAGATTTAAGCACATACGATGTTGGTGGAGAATATTATGTCTTCGTAGCGAAATGGTGCATCTAAATACCTGTGTATGTAGTCAAACATTCGTTTCCTTTCATTGTTATAAGCTTGAAATCCTCCTCCTCATTGCAATCTACGCAAAGAGGAGGAGGACCTTAAAAGGGTAATTCACTTCAACATTATACTGGTTCACTTTAAACGTGCCATTTGCGGAAAAATCTCTGACTACAATAAAATCTATTCACTTAATGCCACATGCCTCGCCCGGAAATTACCTTAATAGAATTTCCCCGGGGAAAAGTTTCCAATAAAAGTTACAGGAACCAATTTTAAGCAATAGTTATACCGAGTTTCGGGAAAATCGGAAAAACGCATTTTTGAGGAAACCAGAACAAAACCAAAAATTGGAAAATTGATTCGATAAAATGGCACTTCTGGTAGGGTGATTTTGTCCGAAAGCTCACTGTCCGGTTCCCCCGGTAGTGTAATCTAAATCCATTTATCAAATTTTGATATCCTGCGATTTTTTTTGTTTGCAATTTTTAAATCGATACTTGTAACGATATATATATTTTTTTTAAAAATTATTGATAGTAACGCCGTCTCTGCGCACGAATAAGCATTTTTAATTTAAAAATTGCCATTATCGTGCTTCACCTGAAGGATCAAATATTTAATGGCAACAGTCCATCACTGTGGTGGTGACCAGAGGGGAGTTCCAAAGGGAAGAAAACATAGTACATATTAACATAACGAGGGAAATGATTACAGGATAAGATAAGGGAGGAAGTCCTAAATCTTCCAGGGTGATCTAACACTTGAGTAGCGAGCGCTGGAGGAGTTCAAAGAACTTTCCATCCCCATGTCCTGGTGAATGGCTCCTTCTTGGTGGTTGAGCAGAGTGTAAAGACCTTACCAGAGAGGAGATGAGAGGGATGCTCTCAGCGCAATGGGGATGAACCATTCCCAAACACACACACTCTTATAATAACACGACTCAAGACTTACCCACCACTTGAACACATATACAGAAAGCATGATGTAAACACACCCCTACTGGTTCAGTAGTTGCCAAACGTGTAAGTAAAAGTAATGGAAAGAAAGAGACCGAGACAAGTCAACAGTGTTGCCAACTTTCATTCGTACACACAAAATATTCCTCTTACTAAATGTTATATTCATGATGGGTAAAAGGAGAAGAAGGAGAAGTTGGCAGAACTGTTGTTGTAATAAGGGTGAGCAGGTCCGACCGAGATCACCAACCAACCCTACGGCTAGACTGCAAATACACAAAACACGGGGACCCTATCCGCAAGTATATATGTATATATATATATATATATCCTTAGAAGCTGTCCCAAAAGGACCCTCAACCAAACCCTGCCGCCTCGACCCCCCTCCCTCCGCACTAAAACATCGTTCAATTCCTTTCATATGGATTTATACGGTTGAATAAATCATTAGGTATATATCAACAGGCTGGTGTTAATCATTAATCCATTAGAATAACGATTCGAGGAAAGAGGAACTCTTTCGAGAAGCATAAGACAATAACTACCGAACAGTCTTCTAGAACCCACGAAAGACAAATGATCCACCAGTCTACTGAACAAAGACAATAACTGGTCATACAATAACATACGATTGTTATTGTAAGGTAAACTGGTTTAGTGCAATGCCTGGCGTATTTTTACGCAGCTTTTTCAAGAGACTAATGTCAGACAATAACTACCGAGTACTACGAGGATCGTTTGAAAAGTCCGTGCAAAAATAAAAACTACTTAATTTTTTGGGGTAAACCTTTTTTATTTTTCAACATAGTCTCCTTTTAGGCTTATACACTTCGTCCAACGCTGCTCTAGTTTGTTGATCCCTTCCGAATAATAGGATTTGTCCAAGCTCTGAAAAATAGCCATTCGTTTCTGCAATCACCTCCTCGTTTGAATAAAATCTTTTTCCCGCCAGCCATTTCTTCATATTGGGGAACAAATAGTAGTCCGAGGGAGCCAAGTCTGGAGAATAGGGGGGGATGTGAAACGAGTTGGAACCCTATTTCCATTAATTTTACGACCACAACTGCTGAGCTGTGAGCTGGTGCATTGTCGTGATGGAAAAGGACTTTTTTTGTGGGCCAATCGTGGGCGTTTTTCTTGCAGCTCGATTTTTTAAACGGTCCAATAACGATGAATAATATGCACCTGTAATAGTTTTACCCTTTTCCAGATAGTCGATGAGGATTATTCCTTGCGAATCCCAAAAGACAGTCGCCATAATCTTTCCGGCCGAAGGAACGGTCTTCGCCTTTTTTTGGCGCAGATTCCCCCTTGGTCTCAGGAGTGTAGTGATGTATCCATGTTTCATCCACAGTGACGAAACGACGCTTGAAAGATCCTGCGGATTCTTCTGGAACAGCTGCAAACCGTCCTTGCAACACTTCACACGATTTCGTTTTTAGTCAAGCGTGAGCAATCGCGGCACACCCATCTTGCGGATAGCTTTGTCATGTCCAAAATGTTGATGCAAAACATTATGTACCCGTTCATTCGAGATGCCCACAGCACTAGCAATCTCACGCACCTTCACTCTTCTATCATCCATCACCATATCATGGATTTTATCAATGATTTCTGGAGTAGTAACCTCAACAGGGCGTCCCAGAACGTTCAGCGTCACTTTTTGCCCATATGGCCACTCCAGAAAATTTTAAAAACCACTTATAAACTGTTCTAATCGAAGGTGTCAGAGTCACCATAATGTTTATCAAGTTTCTCTTTAGTCTCCTGAGGCCGTTTTGCCTTTCATAAAGTAGTGTTTAATCAACACACGAAATTCTTTTTCGTCCATTTTTTTTGAAAAATCACTCGATCCTCGATTCAAACGAATGCCAAACCCAAGAGAAATAGACCGATCTGGCTGAAACTTGGTGTGTGTTCTTCCAAGAGATGCTACTAACTAAACATAACCTCGATACGCGCCAGTGGTGCTATTCTCTCTGACTTTGCATGGACTTTTCAAACGACCCTCGTAAGGCAAGTCTTCTGGACCTACGAAAGACAATGATCCACCGAATACTAGGCAGTCTACTGAACTAAAACAATAACTGTTCAGAAATACGTACAGTACCTCGGAGGTACACAACACGAAGATCAATTTTTCAAGATTTCTTTTTTCTAATGTTTCTAATACAAAATTATTATTTTTTATTACCCAACCATCTTTTAACGTGCATCTATATTAATTATTATCCACCAAAGATTTAAGCAAAATAACTCCCGTGGGCTTATAAGTAAGGAAAAATCGCGGAAAAATCTTTCATTTGCTCTCTTGTGGAAAATTTAAAATGTGACATGGTGCTGTATACCGCCGAGGTACTTACTGTACAATCTGTACTGTAAGGTAAACTGGTTTAGTGCAATGTACAGTTTGCTTCTTTAATATATTCGCCATTATTACAGTCACTAGCTTCAATTAAATACAAGGTGTGTTCAAAAAGTAACGGGAATTTTTAAATTTCGCGGATTTGGAGAGTCTGATTGTAAATTTTTTTTTTTTTTATTATGTTGGTACACATGCCCCTGAAGTACGATAAAATTTTCAGTAATATTCATTGTTTACTTCTTAAGTAGCAGCCGTTAAGGTTAGACGTGTTTTTCGAGCTTGGCGATTTTTGTTTGTTAAAAAAAATGGATCAAAGAATTTGTATTAAATTTTGCGTAAAAAATGAAATAAAGTGTATGAAATGTTAATAAAGGCGTATGGTGAGTCTGCTATGAGTAAAACAAGGATTTACGAGTGGTATAAGCGTTTCCAAGATGGCCGCGAAAACGTTGAAGATGACGAACGACCTGGACGTCCAAGCACATCAACAACCGATGAAAACGTGAAAAAAGTGAAAGAAATGGTTATGAACGATCGCCGAATCACTATCAGAGAAGTCGCTGATGATGTTGCCATATCAATTGGCTCATGCCATGAAATTTTTTCGGATGTTTTGGGTATGAAACGTGTGGCAGCAAAATTTGTTCCAAAATTGTTGAATTTCGAACAAAAACAGCGGAGAATGGAAGTTGCTCAAGAGTCACTCAATGAAGTCGACAACGATGCGGATCTACTGAAACGTGTTATAACAGGTGACGAAACATGGGTTTACGGATATGATGTCGAAACTAAGGCTCAATCGTCCCAGTGGAGGCATTCTGGATCGCCAAGACCGAAAAAGGCTCGACAAGTGCGGTCGAATGTGAAGGTTATGCTCACTGTGTTCTTCGATTTTAATGGCATAGTGCATCATGAATTCTTGCCACAAGGTCAAACAATCAATAAGGAGTACTACCTACAAGTTCAACGCCGTTTGCGTGAAGCAATCCGAAAAAAAACGCCCGGATTTGTGGCAAAACAATTCATGGATTTTGCACCACGATAATGCACCTGCTCACACTTCATTGCTTGTTCGTGAATTTTTGGCCAAAAACAAAACTTTAACGATGCCCCAGCCTCCATATTCGCCAGATATGGCTCCATGTGACTTTTTTCTATTTCCAAACATAAAGAGAACATTAAAAGGCCGTCGTTTTACTAGCATAGATGACATTAAAAGCGAATCGCTGAAAGAGCTGAAAGCTATCACAAAGATCGAGTTTCAGAAGTGTTTCGAGGATTGGAAAAAGCGCTGGCACAAGTGTATTGTATGCGAAGGGGACTACTTTGAAGGCGACAATATTAATGTAGATGAATAAATAAATATTTTTTTCAAAAAACGAAAATTCCCGATACTTTTTGAACACACCTCGTATAATTAAAGCTTTATTTTAAAAACAATCAATTAAAAGCTTAATCTGAAAAAATAGGCTTTACATAATTTTCTACCAATCACTTTATTTTTCATATTTATTTATGTAACAGTTAACCAACTTTATTGATTGTTCAATGTTATTTTTTTACACAGAATTTGGTATAAAATAACAAAGCAAACAAAAGATTACGACATCAATCAAAAAAATATAAGTACTTGCATAAACATGTATACAACTGATTTTATTATTGTTGTTGGGCAGCGGAACTCTTATTAGTAATGAAGTTTCCGGTTTCGTCATAGCTGTAATTTTCTTTATAGAATGTATTGTGTTTACCAAAACTGTTTATTAATAAACCTAATATCGATTCTTGTTTTGTTTAAATGTCTGCTTCTCTGTTTTTTTTTCATCGATTTTTTTTTTATTATTATTCACTCTTACTTTCGATCTAATCGATCGATTCTAATTTTCAATGATTACCCTGGAATATTCACAAGTTTTGGCATATAGACAATGATGCTCTCTAACACTTCTAAACATGCATTTCACGCGTGCTTTCAGTGTCTGTTCACCGGATATACTACAAAACAAGTTAACGGCGGAAATGCTCCCCCAGCTTTTAGCGGGAATTAATTTATTCAATATAAATAAGTTAGGCACAATTTTACAAGATTTTCTTTAAAAAAGAAAAAAGAAAAACATACCTCCAATGGTTTTTCCATTTAACTATTCCCGATAATTTTTTTTTTACGTAATCATCTTTAAATGGGAAATTTTTATCACAGTTTTCCAGAGAAATCAGTTTACATTGTGGTTGCAAGGACGGCGCTGAGAAAGGTAGAACTATTTAGAGCAGTGGTGGGCAAACTTTTTTAATGGGGGGGGGCCACAAAGAATTATAGAAAAAATGCATTTTGTGTTAAAGCTTTTAATTATAATATTATAAAAACATTACAGCATTACACACTTGTGTAACTACGCGGCTAGTTTAGCTTCACCCATAGGTTATGCATCTATTATTCTACTAAGTAGAATCTACTTTATACTTCTCGACCGTCAAAACGTAATTATAGCGGGCCATGTACTATCCATGTCGACGGACCCTCGGCGGGCCGGATTAAATACTTTCGCGGGCCGGGGTTGGCCCGCGGGCCGTACTTTGCCCATCACTGATTTAGAGGAACACTGTAGTCCGACAATGCTAGTGCTAAACTTCCTCAGCCTATTTAAATCTATTGTTGCTCCTCCCTAGGGATCCCTACGAAAATGTCCATCATTTAGACGTATAAAGGAGGAAGTAGGAGAAAATCGCATCTGTTTTCACGTCACAATTTTATTTCTTTTTAATATACTAGATGAAACAGGAAGTGTGACTGTGTTCCAAATATTCGGTATCGAGTTTACACCGGAAATCAAGTATTTCTAAGTATAAATTTAATGACGTAAACGAAGATAAGAGGAAATCGTGTCTGTTTTTCATAAACTTTTCGACAAAACGTGTTCCTTTGCATCAATAATTTCTCCTAACCAGTGAAGGGGAACGTATCGTAACTCCCAAGATTAATTCGAATCCAAATAATGGGGCAATGGGGTGACAATACATAAAAAATAAATAATAATAATTAATTTCTACACCTCATGTGGGTAACTGTAATCTGGCACTTAGCGTAGAAAGGGGAGACCTTACCCACAAACCCATACCCTCAGGAACCCCAGGGCTGTCGGCCATTAATTATCATCGCCCACGCTCTAACGCTTCCTCTTCCCTCTCCTAAAAAAAAAGCCGCCCCCAAGTGATCAAACGTTCTTAGCCCACCTCTGCCAATAATTTATCATTAAACCAATATGTATTTATTACCTTCGAACACCTGTATTTGTTCCAGAAAAATAAAACATGGTAATAAAATGTATGTGTGGTAATTTCTTGGACTATGCTCAAACTATGCTCACTATGCTCAAACTATGCTCACTATGCTTGAATTATGGTTACAGGCAATAAACTTTTATGTGATATTCATTTAGAAATTTAAGAATACATTCATCATTCTTTTATAGAACGCAAACTCTTTTACAGCTCATGGCAAATCAAGTAGCCAAACTAAAATAAACATTTTCAAACAGCTAAACAACCCTAATTCAGTGAAAAAAAAGGAAAATTCCTAGCTAACAACATCGAATCGGTTTCCTCCAAAAACATTTCCGGTAGAAGATGCCTTCAAAAATCTGGGATTAAAATAACTCGCAAGATAAATCACTGAATAACGAGACTATTGCTGTAAAACATTTTATTTTAAATTTATACATATTTAGTTATTATCTCCTTCAATATCCACCCCCACCCCTATCCCTACATCGCTCCATGCGAATTTACCATTGTTCTGAAACAGTGCTGGAAGTCTTTTTCTGTCTGAGCTCCTGCATGACGCGTGCCGCTTTTTCTTTCACAGCTTCACAGCGGACTGAAATCGTGTTCCTTTAAAAATGCAGAGATTTGACTTTGGGGAACAGATCTAAAGTCACATGGGGCCGCTAGGTCAGGCGAATATGTTGTACATGGCTAGAAACGTCTTCTTGACAGACAATGCAGTGTGAGCCGGCGCCGCGGTTGTCCTTGATGGAGAACCCCCCCGTGACTTGTTCTTCCCTCAAATCGGGTCATCTTTTTTTCCTTACTCTTTCACAGGAGTTAAGCAAGCACCTCACGCGGTAGTAATGTTTAATTATAATCGATATTTTTTGATCCGTTTTGGACGTGGAAGGGCGACCCCGGGCGGTCATCATCTCCCGAAGTCTTCTCAGCCATCTTGGAAACGCTTGAACTACTCAAAAAACTTGCGCACGTGATTAATATTCTTCGCCATAAACCTCTTTTAATAAAAGATCAAGTTTCAGTAGCGGTTTTACCCAAGTTTTGATGTGAAATTTCACGACAATTCGTTGCTCTACTACGTTGTGTAGTATCGATGTTTTCGGCAAAACGAAACTAAAACACCTCTTACAGAAACGGACGGTTCCGGTCTGGCAGATTTTTTTCTACAAACACTTGTAAGCTGCAATCGAAAGAGAAGGCTTTACGCTGCACGCAGCTGTCGGTCGGTTAGGATTTGGCGCATGCATAGTTCTTCTGTAGCAGCATCAGTCTGGTTATTTAATAGCCACATCTCGTCTCGTTAACTCCTGATAAGCGATTTCCTTTTCTTCTTTTTTATTTATTATTCATTAATTTAAGGCTCGTCAACATCTGAGACATTTGCGCCCGGAGCTTTTCTTCGGAGATTCTCTCGTTACCGACAACACTATCTAACATCGGACGGTGAGAATCTGTAAGAAGCTTTTCTCTAGGAAGAAAAAAAAAATCTTAAGGCCCGGCCCAGCAGCTGGATCTCTTCCGGCATTTCCGTTTTGTTAATTTCCGGTCAAAAAAATTAAATAACATGATTTTTATTCTCCGCTAAATAAAGAGAGTTAGTTCTCTTATAGCGAGACATGTTCTAACTGGTAATTTATGAGCACGGCAAATTCGTTATTTGACGAGCCACACCTCGTATTTCTATTTTTTTTCACAATATAAACTTACATCCATAACCTACAACTGCAACAGTTTGAAGAAAAAAATAACCTTAAGTCAGTTCTGGGAAGCTACGACTTAAGAAGAACACGTAGAAGTTAGGTCCTCGTGAGTAATCCATTACGGTGTGGATGTTTACGTCACCACAAAAAGAAGTGCATTTCCGGTGAATTAAAAAAAAAAAAACATCGGAAACCTACACAATGGCAATACTTCCGCGCTTAAAAAGGGCGGAAAGAAAGTCATGAAAATACTGGCCCTATCAGTTAACGACAACCCTGAATGTACGATATAAAATGTCGTATACAAAAAAATTAAAAATAAATAAACGAAAAATTATCGTATAATGAACTTTATAGCGCGGGAGAAGTCGTGTAAATTGGCGGGCGCCATGTGTTTATATAGTACTATATGACCTTGGCCAAGGTTCATACCGACCGTGACCGCACTCGGGTGAGACCGCCACATTACTAGTTTTAACTACAGCAGGGCCTTTGTCATCGCGTATACTGCCAACTGCCAGATCTTCTACTACAAATTGTACGTGCTTTTAGTTACACTTCTAATTGTTTATTTTATAGTGGTTGAGAAAACTGACGATAGGGGCGCCTTATGCAACTTTACCTCTACTATTCGATTAATTCGATTAATTTATTTTTGCGCTCTATTGAGTTATTAAAAATGTTAACATTTTTTAAAATTAATTTTATGCATTTTTATTGTTGAATAAATTAGAACTTAAAGGGGACTTACCCCCTCCCCTCCTTCTCGTAACACTCAAATGACACGTGTAATTACTGATGAGGGCTCTTTTTTTTAGACTTCGTTTTTGATCTACAAGAAACAACCAACAAATGAACCAGGTGAGTCAAAGAGAATATTTTAAACGACACATTCTATTCACAATGCCGTGAAGAAGTCGAAACAATCCGGACAAAATGAAGGAAGAATGAAAAAGAACCTTTTGAAAAATAAGAGATGAAGGATTTCAGTAAAAGCAACAAGGAATAAGACTACCAATGGACCACAAAGATGGCTTGGTAGCATTGAGAAGATGATAAAGCCGCCAGAAGGTATATACGTACACAGGTGTGGCTAAATATCCTGTATTAGTACCAGGAGCAAGCTAACTAGCAGCAACTTCCACTTCTTTATTGGACTCTCATTTCTCTACTCCAGCCCCCACGGAGTGCCCTGGAGGAGTGAACACCTGCCTGGACAGGTGTGCACCCAGCCGGTGAATAAATTATTTGCCTACGTGTTCGCCTGGAGAGAAAGAGCTAGACGACTAGCTCTACCATGTCTGGAAGAATGGTAACCTGAGGTAACCCAACAATATTCCATATTCCAGATAGAAATGAAATCCTTGTCTTCGACTTCCTAATAAACTTACCTCTTAATGAATCAGTTCAAAGAACTAACCGCCTAACAGCAGTAGAAAACAAACCAGTCCTAATACAGGACTATTAATTGTAACAAGCAGCGTAGTAACGTTATCTAGGTAAACTATATGCGGAATGAAAAGTCAATTTTATATCAATAAAACTTGAAATGAACATCTCTGAACAACGAATTTGCCGTGCTCATAAAAGTACAAGTTAGAACATGTCTCGCTATAAGAGAACTAACTCTCTTTATTTAGCAGAGAATAAAAATCATGTTTAATTTTTTTTTGACCGGAAATTAACAAAACGGAAATGCCGGAAGAGATCCAGCTTCTGGGGCCTTAAGAGTTTTTTTTTTTCTTCCTACAGAAAAGCTTCTTACAGCTCACTGCCTGATGTTAGATAGTGTTGAAGGTAACGAGAGAATCTCAGAAGAAAAGCTCCGAGCACAAATGTCTCAGATGAGCCTTAAATTAATGAATAATAAATAAAAAAGAAGAAAAGGAAATCGCTTATCTGGAGTGAACGAGACGAGGTGTGGCTATTAAATAACGAGACTGATGCTGCTACAGAAGAACTATGCATGCGCCAAATCTTAACGACCGACAGCTGCGTGCAGCGTAAAGCCTTCTCTTTCGATTGCAGCCGCGTCTCACGTGTTTGTAGAGAAATCTATCTGGCCGGAACCGTCCGTTTGTGTAAGAGGTGTTTAGTTTCGTTTTGCCGAAAACATGATACTACACAACGTAGTAGAGCAGTGAATTGTCGTGAAATTTCACATCAAAACTTGGTAAAACCGCTACTGAAACTTATCTTTTATTAAAAAAAGTTTATGGCGATGAATGTTTATCACGTGCGCAAGTTTCTGAGTGATTCAAGCGTTTCCAAGATGGCCGAGAAGATGTTGGAGATGATGACCGCCCGGGGTCGCCCTTCCACGTCCAAAACGGATCAAAAAATATCGATTATAATTAAACATTACTACCGCGTGAGGTGCTTGCTTAACTCCTGTGAAAGAGTAAGGAAAAATACGACCCGATTTGAGGGAAGAACAAGTCACGGGGGTTCTCCATCAAGGACAACCGCGGCGCCGGCTCACACTGCATTGGACTGTCAAGACGACGTTTACTGGCCAAGTAAAACATCCCACCAGTTTTAGGCCATCCGCCTTATTCGCCTGACCTGGCCGCTCCATGTGACTTTTATCTGTTCCCCAAAAGTCAAACCTGCATTTTAAAGGGGACACGATTTCAGTTCACTGTGGAGCTGTGAAAGAAATCATGCAGGAGCTCACAGAAAAAGACTTCCAGCACTATTTCAGAACAATGGTAAATTCGGATGGAGCGTTTTATGGATAGGGGAGGGGTGTATATTGAAGGTGATAATAACTAAATATGTATAAATTTAAAATAAAATGTTTTACAGCAATAGTCTCGTTATTTAATAGCCCACACCTCGTAGAATTTTCCGACTGGATTAAAGCAAATGCAGGAGGCTGCGAAAAGGACGCCAATTTATGTTGTAATTCTTGAACGTGGTACTTCTGCTTTTACTTGCTGTTATCATATAGCACATATTTTTGTTTTAAGAAAAAGCTGCTTGTTTAAGCAGTAATAAAAGGCTAATAAGTGCAATGTTTTCAATTAAATAAAAAAATAACTCAGGTAGACTTAGTTTTGAAGCCTTAAGGGAAAGAATTTTCCTTTTTCTCCAGACAAAAAATAAAATAATACTAAAAAAAAAAAGGAAAAAAGGGTAACAAACTGCTGGAGAAAGGCTGGAACAAGTGAGTAGGGATTGGCCAGAGCGGCAGGAACGGCGCTGAATTCCATCACGACTGAACTTGAGTCATGTTGCTCCCACCACCAGTCTTCCAGTTTTATGGGATAAGATACAGGAAACAATAGGGAAATGCTGTCCACACAGTCCAGCGCCAAATGTCTTCTCTTAACAGCTTACCCCGATAAAATTGTCCTTATCCTTGTTTTTTTTTTTTTTTTACTTACGCTCTTATAGTCTTGAGAGGGGAAGTATTGCAATCATCCCCTATGTCCCAAAAATGCCCTCGGCTTTTCTTTCCATCAACTCTTTGCTGAATGGAACTAACATGAAAACTTGCATTTGAATTATCAAACTGTAAATTTAATGCATTTATTAGATGAAAGTTGCAGCTTTCGATTTAATAGTTTTGCTTTCAGAAAGTTAAAGACTGAATATATGCTTTCATTGTTTTTTTTTTGTTTCAGCAAAGCCAAAAGGAGGGACGCCGCCATCTTGTTTACAACAACAATACTTTCAGCGCTGCAATTCTAACAGCTGACATGAAGAAAAAGGGAAAAAAGATGCTTTTTAAAGTATGGGTAGGGCAGATGTTTAAAGGGTCTAAAGGAAGAATTTAGGGCTGCAGAATACACAAGTGTACTTGAACACAAGTGTTGTGGTGGTGGGGGAAGAGACTTTAAATCGCGTTACAACATGGAGAAATTAAAAAAGGTACCGCCACTGCTCTCCGCTCTGTTAAATAACAAATAATAAATTGTGCAGGACATTTAAACAAGTACTCTTTAATTATATATACTTATATATATATAATACATGAGGGAATTTAAATAATAGGAGAGTGGGGGAATTGAATAAGGGCAGAGTGAATGCATTATTCAATCATTTGTGAAGAAGTGGGAGGAGGAGGAGAAGGAGGAGGCACTCTGCTAATATATTCACGTATTGATCAATTTGAGTTTGGGATTGTTTGCACGAGTCAGCGTTTTTCAATGTAGCAACTCTCAGCTGGTAGTATGCTGTATAGCTGAAAACTTCATTATATTAATATGGCTGTGGTAGAAAGCATCTGATGGTGAAGATTTTACATGAATTCCTCTAACCACAGCCTCTGGAAGGTATCACTTCCGAGGAATGTACAGTTTTAAAATTAAGTGTTAAGTTGCGAGGTCTGTAAATTAAGTAATGAGACTGATTTAAAAAAAAAAAAAAATTATTCAAAAAGAATTACAATTCTATATTGTCACCTTCAAAATAACTTCCTTCTGAAGCTACACAGCTCTGGAGACGTTGCTTCCACTCCTAATATCAGTGCTCGAACTTCCATACTGGAATAGCCTTTGAATGTTTTTCGACTGTCCCCAAATGACTGTTCCCTTGAGGTGATTTTTCAAACTTCGGGAAGAGAAAAAAAAGTCACAAGGACTCCAAGTCAGGCTGGAATAAGGAGGCTGGAGGAGCTACAGGAATGTTTTTACTGGCCAAAAACTCTGGTTTATTGAAATTGCTGTATGACAAGGAGCATTATCGTGTGATGCAACACCCACTTGTTCTTGAAGTTTGGTCTCACATCGAATTACCCTTTTTCGAAACTCTCGGTCATCAAACTTTGACCAATGAATTGGCGGATGAGGAAAATCTGCGCAAAAATGGTTCCAATAAACCTTTCGCAAGACCAGAAGATCATCAGGAAGGAAAGGTGCCTTGACTTTTTGGATTCAATTGAAAATGACCCCCATTTTCTGGAACGTGTCATTACTGTTGACGAGTCTTGGGTGTTCAGAGTACGACCCAGAAACCAAGCGCCAGAGAGCATAGAGTGGCACACTTCAACCTCTCCAAGGCCCCCAAAAAAAAGCAAGGATGGCGAAGTCGAAGATCAAATAGCATGCTGATTTGTTTTTTCGATATCCACGGAATCGTCCACAAAGAGTTACTACCTCAAGGTCAAACGGGTAAATCAACAATTTTATCGAGAGGTTCTTGAAAAACTTCGAAAAAAGGGTCATTCATGTGAGACCAAACATCAAGAACAAGTGGGTGTTGCATCACGATAATGCTCCTTGTCACACAGCAATTTCAATAAACCGAGTTTTTGGCCAGTTAAAACATTCCTGTGGTTCCTCCAGCCTCCTTATTCGCCTGACTTGAGCCTTTTGTGACTATTTTTCTCTTCCCGAAGTTTGAAAAATCACCTCAAGGGAACAGTCATTTTGGGACAGTCGAAAAACATTCAAACGGCTGTAAATAGTGTTGTTCAAGAGCTGA
The DNA here is from genome assembly GCF_049639745.1 of Rhodnius prolixus. Lineage (NCBI taxonomy): Eukaryota > Metazoa > Arthropoda > Insecta > Hemiptera > Reduviidae > Rhodnius > Rhodnius prolixus. The sequence continues at coordinate 64,563,591 of NW_027411592.1, read as the reverse complement.
GCTATAATGCAACAAGTTTCGATCCTTAAGGGCTCGAGCTCTCAGGGCTCAGCGGGTGGTTCGAGACAGACAGCTCGAGCGGAAGCCTCACAGAGAGCTCGGTGAGCCTCCAAGGCTCGGCTCAAAAGGCTCGAGCTTTTTTTTTTTGCTTTTTATATTAAGCATTTTATTTTGAACTAATTAATAAATTCATTTCTTAAAATAAAATCAAGTTATAGCAGCAGCTGATGAATTTTTTAAACATATTTTTTGTATAAATGAATACAATAATTTCTAAAATATTCATTACTCATTGAAATTGATTACTGGTCATTCCTTAAGAATTTTAAAAGGCTCGCACTATATGAGCCTGCAACTTGAGCTTCACGGCTCGAGCTTCGAGGGCTATAAGGTTCAAGCTCTGAACGATCAAACCGTAAAGGATCGAGTCGAAGCTTGACTCGGTTGAGCCTTTAGCTCGGACCTCAACTGAACGACACTAGCTGTAACCGACCAGCAGAAGGCTATTCCAAGTTCAAGCACTGCAGCTATGAGGAGTGGAAGAAACGTCTCCAGCGCTGTGTGGCTTCAGAAGGAGGTTATTTTGAATTGTAATTCCTTTTGAATAAATTTTTTTTAAAAAAAATCAGTCTCATTACTTAATTTACAGACCTCGTAGGTTATTTAAAATTGTAGTAAAGGGAAGTCGTATGAGTCGTGATTCATATAAGATTTTCACGCACACACAGTAGACTTCAAAGCAAGTACTTCCGGTGGAAACAATTTTTTTTTTTTAGCATTCGACATGATTGAAATACATCCTTTATTACTAATTTGTAATAATAATGCCTAGTTTGAAATAAATAATCAAATTTTGGTAGTCAATAAAAGACTTGTGGATAAAACAATACAAATATTTTTTAGAAGCTGGTAGGATTTATCAAATAAGAGATATGAAGCGAAACTAGGGCAAATGTATGGTCTGAATTCAGATACAGCGAGTGTTATCATCACTGGGACACAATACAGTTATTGTGTGTGTTGATAAGAATACTTGGACTGGACTAGAACAATGAGAGAAGAGACTTAATTAAGTTGTATAATATTTTGCCAGGGAGAGAGAGAGAGAGAGAGAGAGAGAGCGGAAGTAAAATCTCCGGAGAGATGACGATAGAGAAAGCAGTAGGTACTTCCGGACTGTGCCTTCTAGATATCATGATGAGAAATGTGAATTCCCCTAAATGTTTCCTTTAAAATATTCCAAAGAGAGAATTCATTCTCTGCTTTGAATTGGTAATATTATCACACTTCTTACTTAAAACTGACATGGCGGACCGACCATTGTCGTTTACCATGAGCTTTGCTCATCACAAAACATCATCACTTCAATTCTACCGAAAGAAAAATAAACTACAGATTTTCTACGCCTTGTGACCTTCATCATTCTCCGTACCTACCCCCCTCCCATTCTAGTGCTAGCTCAAGAGCAACCCCCCTGCCACCTCCAGCACAGATGATAAATAAATCTCCTGGATCTGTGAGGGTTCTAAGGAGAATATGTCCTTCTTCTCCAGCATCTAGTAGTCTGAATCTATCTAGGATAGTGGCCTCGCAGTTAGAGTTTCCTCTAATCTTCCTACAGAATCTGCAATTACTATCAGTTCCCAAAAAAAAACCACTTCTCTGAGTCTCCACAATACCCCTTGAGGAAATCCTACCAAACTATTTTTACAGTACAACCTCTGTTGAGTCATCATAAGAACACCTCAGATCGGCGCCCGAAACAAAAGTTAATTTTCGGTGGTGGCGACAGGAAAATTTTTTTGTCTTCCGATGTAACATAATTGTAGACAGGGCAGCAACTCTTTTATACCTGGATTTTCATGAAGGATTATGTACGAGGGGCACTACTTATATTTTGAGCCAAGGGCAACACTGAGTGTTGTCAGGTGCTATCTGACGTTTCCACTTGAAAGTTTCGACATTTTTGACCATAACTTTCTTAAGGAACGTTTTGTTATTTGAGCGCGATTTGTGTTTGTTTACAGTCACTTCTAATCGTCTTCTTCGTCAAGTCAAACAACCGACTATTTGAGCACTCAAAAAATCGAATTAATGGGTCATCCGCGCGTACAGTCCTAATTTTTGGCACCAAATGACTTCTTTTTGTTTCCGAACGTCAAGAATAAATTATGTGGACAACGATTTTCGTCGGCAGAAGAAGCCGTTGGATGCATTCAAAAACCATGTTTTGGAGATGTCTCAAGCGGAATGGGAAAAATGCTTTGACAAGTGGTTCGAACGCATGTGCAGAAGTGTATAGATCATAAAGGAGAAGATTTTGAAAAACAATAAAGTCATTTTCAATGACAAATTACTGTTTTTTTATTATTAGGCTCAAAATATAAATAGTGCCCCTCGTATGTATGTAAGAACCCAAAATATGGTACAATTAGTACTGAATTTCTTGGGATTTACCACGGTCTTACAAAAGACCATGGGATTTACGTGTCGTAAATGGTTGATTTTCAACTTCACAGTTATATGTAAAATATTTTTATGGATAATTACCAGCATTATACTGTGTATTCGGTTTATCCGAGATTTCAGTTTTCCGGGGTGGGTATAGCCAGAGGTCAGTCCTAATCGAGGTTGTACTGAAAATCCAAATCATATGTTTACAAGCTTTCTATCCTTTCCATATTTGGAAAAACAAAAACCCAAACGGTAACCACTGTTGAAAACTTCGAGAAGGTGTACAATTCAGAAAAAAAAAAAACAAACTAAAACACTGCTGCCAACCTAAACATGGAAAAGGTAGACGATAATTAAATGGGGCTCAGTGATGCCAAACCATCACGGCAGGAAAGACGACAGGCGGTCGGTCAGACACTGCACTATAGATCTTGGCACGTAACTTCTTTCGGTGTCCTTTTTTGTATCTATCTATCTTCCACCACCACCCCCCACTCCTAACTGGTTTGTTATTTCTGCTTTTACTTTATCTGTATCCATATTTTTTATTAAATCTACTTTTTCCTACTTTATTCATAACCATTAATCACATTTATTTATTTATTTAACTCCACCACTGCCTTCTGCATACAAATTACTTTATTATTTATAGTGTCCCCTTTATTATTCAATTTTCCGAAAAATAAAATAGCTTTTTTTTTTACTTCATAATTTTACCGGAAACATTACACGATTTTCTTTACGATCTAGTGTGCAGTTTCCGGCACTCTAGATGAATTCGGTTGAATGCGATATTTCAAGCAGCTGGAAGAAGAGGAACTTAATAATGCGCCCACCAATTCCCTAAAATACCTTCCAAAAAATCGCACCGGAACATACATCAGACAAATATTTGGAAAAAGGTGTACGATAACAAAAGCAACATGAAAACAAAACACAAGTCTTAGCATTAAAAAAACCACATCACTAACCACACTTCAAAAACTCCAGCCAGCCAGCTACTCTATCATTTAAAAGAATGAAAAACAAAGCTACCAAAATAAATATATATTACAAATAAAATACATTAATTATATGAACAAAAATAAAAAAAAAATAAGACAATCGTGACAAAATGACGACTCCATTACAGTCATCCATTTCTATGACTCACATCCGCAAGTATCTATTACGCAAAAATTTATTCAAATAGAAGATGCGTCTAATATAATTAAGAAATCACTGGTTTCGATCCTAAACAGCTAGTTAAGTCACCGCAGTGACACTGAATTCTTGGATAAGTGAAGATTAAGATGGCCGCTAAAAAATCCTCATCTTTTCGATCCTAAACAGCTAGTTAAGTCACCGCAGTGACGTTGAATTCTTGGTGTAGTGAAGAATAAGATGGCCGCTAAAAAATCCTTATCTTTTTTTTAAAAAAATTTATCCACCATTTTGATTATACTGAAGAGACCATTCTCTAGAAAGCACCTGTTTAGCACACAGCTAACATGAAACGTGGACACTTCCGGTGGAAGTAACGATATCGAAAATTTAACACGATTTCACGTAAAAAAAAAAAAAAATTCAGAAATAAATATTGCAATGATATTTTCTTCTATCCGCTTAGAAAACAAAAGATATGAATTCCTAATTGAACGCCCACCAAAAACATACCAGGATTACAGACCGCCCACGCTGAGGGCAATCAAAGAATGTTAAAGATCAAAACCTACGTTGCACAACCTAGAAATCTATTCTAATTTTTTTTAACTGTAATGAAAGAGTCAGCGGCTTTCTCTAATCCAGTTACATGTAAAAGAGATTATTTATTATTGCTTTCAAGAGTTATTAATTGCATTAATAAACTAGAGCTGGATCTCGAAAGCTGCAATGCTTTTTTTGGGTAGGGGTGGGGGTTTAAGTTCTCGTGAAAGGAAGTACGAAGCCAACTACTTTGTGAACCTCATGTTAGTCCACAGTGAAATCGCATCTATAGATTGGTTTTCTAATTTTAGTGCATTCTATCTTGCTTTATGGGCTTCAGAGTTGATCCATTCTTAAGGGAAGGGCTTTTTTACAGTACTGTCAAATAAAGAACCCGAGCCCTAAGGGGGATACTTCACTGTACGTAGACCTGTAAAGCTAATATGTATTGTGGTACTGGGTTCGATTCCCGGTCTTAGGCCTTGAATTTTATTTAATTGTTAATATGAAAAATTTATAGTAAAGTAAGTTAGGCGGTTAAGAGACTAGACCCGCAATGCTAAGATGTATTGTTGGTTTAGTGGGTTCGATTCCCCTGGTCTAGGCCTTGGATTTTATTTAATGGTTAATATGAGAAATATGTAAGACGGTTAAGAGACTAGACCCGCAATGCTAAGATGTATTGTTGGTTTAGTGGGTTCAATTCTCCCGGTCTTGGATTTTATTTAATGGTTAATATAAGAAATTTATAGTACAGTATGTTAGGCGGTTAGAGGCTAGACCCGCAATGCTAAGATGTATTGTTGGTTTAGTGGGTTCAATTCTCCCGGTCTTGGATTTTATTTAATGGTTAATATGAGAAATTTATAGTACAGTATGTTAGGCGGTTAAGAGACTAGACCCGCAATGCTAAGATGTATTGTTGGTTTAGTGGGTTCAATTCTCCCGGTCTTGGATTTTATTTAATGGTTAATATGAGAAATTTATAGTACAGTATGTTAGGCGGTTAAGAGACTAGACCCGCAATGCTAAGATGTATTGTTGGTTTAGTGGGTTCAATTCTCCCGGTCTTGGATTTTATTTAATGGTTAATATGAGAAATTTATAGTACAGTATGTTAGGCGGTTAGAGGCTAGACCCGCAATGCTAAGATGTATTGTTGGTTTAGTAGGTTCGATTCCCCTGGTCTAGGCCTTGGATTTTATTTAATGGTTAATATGAGAAATTTTGTAGTAAAGTATGTTTGGCGGTTAAGAGACTAGACCCGCAATGCTAAGATGTATTGTTGGTTTAGTGGGTTCGATTCCCCTGGTCTAGGCCTTGGATTTTATTTAATGGTTAACATGAGAAATTTTGTAGTAAAGTATGTTAGGCGGTTAAGAGACTAGACCCGCAATGCTAAGATGTATTGTTGATTTAGTGGGTTCAATTCTCCCGGTCTTGGATTTTATTTAATGGTTATTATGAGAAATTTTGTAGTAAAGTATGTTTGCTAGTCGCCTTCGTGCACGACACTTAATTTGGTAGTTGGACGTTAAGCCCCGCCTGAAAAAATAGGCGATTACTTTACTTTACTGTACGAAAAAATGGAAGAATAAGTTAACTAACTTGAGAATTGGTAAGAATTACGCGTACATGTTTACATTAGATTGTTTTCTCCCCTTGGGGGCATATACATTCCCCCATCTTTTACCCTTTATTACAAAATAGGAAAGAGAAAAGCAAAAGATGAAAAACCAAATCTTGGGTGAGTGAACTAAGAGGAGAATAACACAGAATAAATATTTACCAGAAATTTCAAAGAGAGAATGTATAGATAAGGCAAGGATTAATGACTCTCTCTCAGATTTTGTTCTGTCTATTATTTTCCCCACACGAATGTGGGAAATGATAAGAATATAACTTTTTGCAACTTACAGCTTACTTGTTCCCTTTTTTCTTTTCAAGTTTAAAGCTCGTTTAATACAAAGTTTTAATTATGGTTTAACTTTTTTCCATTTTTAAGCACCACTCTGAAGTTGCACATTAATAAATAAATAAAAAAAAAGAACACTGAAACACACCCTAAGATGAAACCACAAAGTGCACTGGACTTGAACAATGCTTCATGAAAAGCACGTTTTTCCTTTACAACTTCTCCCTTTCCACCACACTTTTCTCACTTAGAGAACCCACTTTACACACGCGAAAAAAAAAATCTTTAAATCGCCAATGATGAACAATTAAATATAGATAAATTTTAAAAAAAACATCGCGAACGATAAACAAACAAAAAATTTTAAAAATAACACATATTCAAACACGAACGAGACGACACCACACGTGGCCCGTAGAGCGACGGTATAAGACTGGAGCATTAAACTTGCCTTTAATGTTCTGTAGTTTTAGTGTAGGCCTAAAAAGGTGGTGGTGGGGGTAGTCTTGGACTGTGACCACTCACTTATTCTCGTCTTTCCCCCACCACCACCCGTACAAATAAAACTCTCCCCACTCTTCGCTCTAGTTCCACAATCATTCCGGCGATAATACACCAGCCACTTTTAATATACATACGTATGTATAAATATACATTTTTTTTTAAATGCCTAAAGATTTATGACGCAGCTTCCCCTACAGTCACGGAAACACGTCACAATATCACCTAGTCCCAATCATCAATCTACAGAAATATCCGGTAGAAACACTCACACGACTGGCAAGCCAGGTTAGCCAGGAGGTTATCAACTGCCTCCTTTGAAGGCGCACAGTACATGCTTCACAAGTTGAGTAAAGTGCACTATTTGATAAATTAAAGAATAAGTTTGATCCTTTACATGAAAGATATTGATCACTTAAATATGGTAGCAGGAAGTTTCCAATTTTTTTTTGGTAATTAAACGCAACTCTCCCAAAATTACCAAATAATTATTAAACCTTCTTGTTTGTAACAGATGTAAAATTAATTTTTAGCCATTTTGTGTATGCTTGAGAACATCTAAAGCTCTTAACATTTGATTTTTCTTAGAAAAAAATCACTCGGAAAACGACTTATTTCCCGATATTAAGAAAAATACTAGCTTTACTGCCTTGGCAATATTTTTAGTAGAAAGGGGATGAAAAAATACATAAAAATGACCTATCGCGTGCTCTTCTTTCTCTTTGATAACAAGTTAAAAAAATTGAAATATGATTAATAAATACCAGATTTTGAAATGGCCTAGTACCTTTAATTTTGAAGATATCGAATTGCGGTTTCCGGTTTCTTTCATAAATTTTTATGCTCCTTAAAAATGTGTATATGAAAATGAGGGTCAACTGCGAACCCACACTTTTGGTTGCGCGTCAGCCGCGTATGCGGGCAGGAATCTAAAATCAAGTCACATATTCTGAAACTAGAGGTTGCGGGTAACAAATTTTTCCTCTACCATTTTTTTGCTCAGATTAACCATTTAAGCATGAAATGCATTTGAGCCGTCTTAAAATGGAACACCCTGTAATACTGCACGAGACATGTACATATTTACCCTAAATGAATAATGACTGACCTAAATGAACTGAGGTAGCAAAGGTGTTAGACGTGGCCAGAATCCTTCCTCCGTTTCTAGCCCTCTATTCCCGCACAACAAGTCGTGCTTAGGGTTGAGCTTTACCCTGAAAGTCTTGGCTAGTTCAGGGGAAGAGTAGAAGTTCTTCTTACGCTGGTAAGGTGGGCGTAAGTTTTCACTGTTATGTACGTATCGATATCTACGATATCAACAATTCTTAAGGACTCGGCAGGGGCCTAAACCTCGGATTGACAAGCTTCTGCCAGACTTGGCTTCTGCTCTGTCTTTGGCTTTAATTCTCCATCGCCTGACACACGTTGAGTTCATCTGGAAGATCGTCCAGTTAATGCAAGCGAAGTCTTTCTCTCTCCCTACCGGAGCGACCATACAGTGCCTGCCTCTTAGGTCTTCTCAAGATGACCCATCTAGCTGAAACGATCTTTCCTTTATAAACCGGAGCTTTTTTCAGTAATTTAAGTTAATTATCTTTTTATTACAAATACGAAGTTTCAAGGTAATTTAATTACGCAAACTGCGGGATAAGGAAGTCATTTGAGTGTTGATTGCTCATTCACCAAGTTCTTATACTCACGGACCTCCAAAAAAAGGGGTACTTCCGGTGTCTAACTGTGAATAAAAAAAATCTGCACCAGTAAAGAAACACAGCGCGATGCCCCCCCAAAATAAATAAACAAGGTCATCTAATGGTCCACCATAAATTTATTATAATCGCTCGGTAAAATTACTGTGCGATTACAGTTACAAAGATGTAACTGTAATCGCAGCATCCCCCCCCCGCACCACAGAGAGTTAATGCATAATTACAGTAATCATGCACAAAGAGTGGCTAGTTGTCACCAAGCGGTTTAATCCATGCACATCCACATATTCCGTACGTACACATAATTACAAACGATCAAGTCTAAAACCAGTCCTGCTAACTAATATGGCCTCCTCAGTTACGTCATCTCCCTCAGTGTCAGACAGTTGACACAAACATAACTCTCTTCTGTTTGGAAATTATAGAAGATCGCTATCTTAGTTGAGTCCATTAGTGAGTTTATTAGCAACTGTAAATATACTAGCTCACTTATTTAAGGGATTTTTAATTTTTTTATTTACAAAAGTTGGTACAATTGCATTTTTTATGAAATGAATATTTTTTTAATCATTGATTTTTAATAAGACTTTAGATTTTACAATTTTTACCAGAAGTAAAAGTTTTAGAGTTCGATAAATGCAGTGAAACTCGAAACTATATAATTTTCAATGTTCTAACTACACACTAGAATACTTTTCAATCCTAAATTTTGGATACCATTTACCGAAGAAACACCCACCAGTCTTCTACCCACTAGCCTACACTTAGCCAAATAGTAACTACTATTCTCTTGTCAAAATATTCAGCTCCCATCTAGACCATCACTTTTTACAAAAAAAACACTTCCAATTATTATCAATTGTATAAGTGTTGATCGTCGTCAAAAAATGCACGAAAAAGCGAAACGTTGAAAAAACTCCTTTCCTGTTCATCAGAATTCAATGATTTCTTTACCCAATTGTAGAGAATACAAAGCACTATAACTGACATAAATGGCAGTGTTTTACTGATAATAGTGATTGAGATATAGAGGGTTAAATTTTGAAGGTTTGCAAATACCTTCAAATTTTAAACCTCTATAACTCTCTTCCTGTTCATCAGAATTCAATGATTTCTGTACCCAATTGTAGAGAATACAAAGCACTATAACTGACATAAATGGCAGTGTTTTACTGATAATAGTGATTGAGATATAGAGGGTTAAATTTTGAAGGTTTGCAAATACCTTCAAATTTTAAACCTCTATAACTCTCTTCCTGTTCATCAGAATTCAATGATTTCTGTACCCAATTGTAGAGAATACAAAGCACTATAACTGACATAAATGGCAGTGTTTTACTGATAATAGTGATTGAGATATAGAGGGTTAAATTTTGAAGGTTTGCAAATACCTTCAAATTTTAAACCTCTATAACTCTCTTCCTGTTCATCAGAATTCAATCATTTCTTTACCCAATTGTAGAGAATACAAAGCACTATAACTGACATAAATGGCAGTGTTTTACTGATAATAGTGATTGAGATATAGAGGGTTAAATTTTGAAGGTTTGCAAATACCTTCAAATTTTAAACCTCTATAACTCTCTTCCTGTTCATCAGAATTCAATGATTTCTGTACCCAATTGTAGAGAATACAAAGCACTATAACTGACATAAATGGCAGTGTTTTACTGATAATAGTGATTGAGATATAGAGGGTTAAATTTTGAAGGTTTGCAAATACCTTCAAATTTCAAAGCTCTATAACTCTCTTCCTGTTCATCAGAATTCAATGATTTCTTTACCTAATTGTAGACAATACAAAGCACTATAACTGACATAAATGGCAGTGTTTTACTGATAATAGTGATTGAGATATAGAGGGTTAAATTTTGAAGGTTTGCAAATACCTTCAAATTTTAAACCTCTATAACTCTCTTCCTGTTCATCAGAATTCAATCATTTCTTTACCCAATTGTAGAGAATACAAAGCACTATAACTGACATAAATGGCAGTGTTTTACTGATAATAGTGATTGAGATATAGAGGGTTAAATTTTGAAGGTTTGCAAATACCTTCAAATTTTAAACCTCTATAACTCTCTTCCTGTTCATCAGAATTCAATGATTTCTTTACCTAATTGTAGACAATACAAAGCACTATAACTGACATAAATGGCAGTGTTTTACTGATAATAGTGATTGAGATATAGAGAGTTAAATTTTAGAGGTTTGCAAATACGTTCAAATTTCAAACCTCTATAACTCTCTTCCTGTTCATCAGAATTCAATGATTTCTTTACCCAATTGTAGAGAATACAAAGCACTATAACTGACATAAATGGCAGTGTTTTACTGATAATAGTGATTGAGATATAGAGGGTTAAATTTTGAAGGTTTGCAAATACCTTCAAATTTTAAACCTCTATAACTCTCTTCCTGTTCATCAGAATTCAATGATTTCTGTACCCAATTGTAGAGAATACAAAGCACTATAACTGACATAAATGGCAGTGTTTTACTGATAATAGTGATTGAGATATAGAGGGTTAAATTTTAGAGGTTTGCAAATACGTTCAAATTTCAAACCTCTATAACTCGCTTTCCGTTAATCAGAATTCAATGATTTCTTTACCCAATTGTAGAGAATACAAAGCACTATAACTGACATAAATGGCAGTATTTTACTGATAATAGAGATTGAGATATAGAGGGTTAAATTTTAGAGGTTTGCAAATACGTTCAAATTTCAAACCTCTATAACTCTCTTCCTGTTCATCAGAATTCAATGATTTCTTTACCCAATTGTAGAGAATACAAAGCACTATAACTGACATAAATGGCAGTGTTTTACTGATAATAGTGATTGAGATATAGAGGGTTAAATTTTAGAGGTTTGCAAATACGTTCAAATTTCAAACCTCTATAACTCGCTTTCCGTTAATCAGAATTCAATGATTTCTTTACCCAATTGTAGAGAATACAAAGCACTATAACTGACATAAATGGCAGTATTTTACTGATAATAGTGATTGAGATATAGAGGGTTAAATTTTGAAGGTTTGCAAATACCTTCAAATTTTAAACCTCTATAACTCTCTTCCTGTTCATCAGAATTCAATGATTTCTGTACCCAATTGTAGAGAATACAAAGCACTATAACTGACATAAATGGCAGTGTTTTACTGATAATAGTGATTGAGATATAGAGGGTTAAATTTTGAAGGTTTGCAAATACCTTCAAATTTTAAACCTCTATAACTCTCTTCCTGTTCATCAGAATTCAATGATTTCTGTACCCAATTGTAGAGAATACAAAGCACTATAACTGACATAAATGGCAGTGTTTTACTGATAATAGTGATTGAGATATAGAGGGTTAAATTTTGAAGGTTTGCAAATACCTTCAAATTTTAAACCTCTATAACTCTCTTCCTGTTCATCAGAATTCAATGATTTCTGTACCCAATTGTAGAGAATACAAAGCACTATAACTGACATAAATGGCAGTGTTTTACTGATAATAGTGATTGAGATATAGAGGGTTAAATTTTGAAGGTTTGCAAATACCTTCAAATTTTAAACCTCTATAACTCTCTTCCTGTTCATCAGAATTCAATGATTTCTTTACCCAATTGTAGAGAATACAAAGCACTATAACTGACATAAATGGCAGTGTTTTACTGATAATAGTGATTGAGATATAGAGGGTTAAATTTTGAAGGTTTGCAAATACCTTCAAATTTCAAAGCTCTATAACTCTCTTCCTGTTCATCAGAATTCAATGATTTCTTTACCTAATTGTAGACAATACAAAGCACTATAACTGACATAAATGGCAGTGTTTTACTGATAATAGTGATTGAGATATAGAGGGTTAAATTTTGAAGGTTTGCAAATACCTTCAAATTTTAAACCTCTATAACTCTCTTCCTGTTCATCAGAATTCAATGATTTCTGTACCCAATTGTAGAGAATACAAAGCACTATAACTGACATAAATGGCAGTGTTTTACTGATAATAGTGATTGAGATATAGAGGGTTAAATTTTGAAGGTTTGCAAATACCTTCAAATTTTAAACCTCTATAACTCTCTTCCTGTTCATCAGAATTCAATGATTTCTGTACCCAATTGTAGAGAATACAAAGCACTATAACTGACATAAATGGCAGTGTTTTACTGATAATAGTGATTGAGATATAGAGGGTTAAATTTTGAAGGTTTGCAAATACCTTCAAATTTTAAACCTCTATAACTCTCTTCCTGTTCATCAGAATTCAATGATTTCTGTACCCAATTGTAGAGAATACAAAGCACTATAACTGACATAAATGGCAGTGTTTTACTGATAATAGTGATTGAGATATAGAGGGTTAAATTTTGAAGGTTTGCAAATACCTTCAAATTTTAAACCTCTATAACTCTCTTCCTGTTCATCAGAATTCAATGATTTCTTTACCCAATTGTAGAGAATACAAAGCACTATAACTGACATAAATGGCAGTGTTTTACTGATAATAGTGATTGAGATATAGAGGGTTAAATTTTGAAGGTTTGCAAATACCTTCAAATTTCAAAGCTCTATAACTCTCTTCCTGTTCATCAGAATTCAATGATTTCTTTACCTAATTGTAGACAATACAAAGCACTATAACTGACATAAATGGCAGTGTTTTACTGATAATAGTGATTGAGATATAGAGGGTTAAATTTTGAAGGTTTGCAAATACCTTCAAATTTTAAACCTCTATAACTCTCTTCCTGTTCATCAGAATTCAATCATTTCTTTACCCAATTGTAGAGAATACAAAGCACTATAACTGACATAAATGGCAGTGTTTTACTGATAATAGTGATTGAGATATAGAGGGTTAAATTTTGAAGGTTTGCAAATACCTTCAAATTTTAAACCTCTATAACTCTCTTCCTGTTCATCAGAATTCAATGATTTCTTTACCTAATTGTAGACAATACAAAGCACTATAACTGACATAAATGGCAGTGTTTTACTGATAATAGTGATTGAGATATAGAGAGTTAAATTTTAGAGGTTTGCAAATACGTTCAAATTTCAAACCTCTATAACTCTCTTCCTGTTCATCAGAATTCAATGATTTCTTTACCCAATTGTAGAGAATACAAAGCACTATAACTGACATAAATGGCAGTGTTTTACTGATAATAGTGATTGAGATATAGAGGGTTAAATTTTGAAGGTTTGCAAATACCTTCAAATTTTAAACCTCTATAACTCTCTTCCTGTTCATCAGAATTCAATGATTTCTGTACCCAATTGTAGAGAATACAAAGCACTATAACTGACATAAATGGCAGTGTTTTACTGATAATAGTGATTGAGATATAGAGGGTTAAATTTTAGAGGTTTGCAAATACGTTCAAATTTCAAACCTCTATAACTCGCTTTCCGTTAATCAGAATTCAATGATTTCTTTACCCAATTGTAGAGAATACAAAGCACTATAACTGACATAAATGGCAGTATTTTACTGATAATAGTGATTGAGATATAGAGGGTTAAATTTTAGAGGTTTGCAAATACGTTCAAATTTCAAACCTCTATAACTCTCTTCCTGTTCATCAGAATTCAATGATTTCTTTACCCAATTGTAGAGAATACAAAGCACTATAACTGACATAAATGGCAGTGTTTTACTGATAATAGTGATTGAGATATAGAGGGTTAAATTTTAGAGGTTTGCAAATACGTTCAAATTTCAAACCTCTATAACTCGCTTTCCGTTAATCAGAATTCAATGATTTCTTTACCCAATTGTAGAGAATACAAAGCACTATAACTGACATAAATGGCAGTATTTTACTGATAATAGTGATTGAGATATAGAGGGTTAAATTTTGAAGGTTTGCAAATACCTTCAAATTTTAAACCTCTATAACTCTCTTCCTGTTCATCAGAATTCAATGATTTCTGTACCCAATTGTAGAGAATACAAAGCACTATAACTGACATAAATGGCAGTGTTTTACTGATAATAGTGATTGAGATATAGAGGGTTAAATTTTGAAGGTTTGCAAATACCTTCAAATTTTAAACCTCTATAACTCTCTTCCTGTTCATCAGAATTCAATGATTTCTGTACCCAATTGTAGAGAATACAAAGCACTATAACTGACATAAATGGCAGTGTTTTACTGATAATAGTGATTGAGATATAGAGGGTTAAATTTTGAAGGTTTGCAAATACCTTCAAATTTTAAACCTCTATAACTCTCTTCCTGTTCATCAGAATTCAATGATTTCTGTACCCAATTGTAGAGAATACAAAGCACTATAACTGACATAAATGGCAGTGTTTTACTGATAATAGTGATTGAGATATAGAGGGTTAAATTTTGAAGGTTTGCAAATACCTTCAAATTTTAAACCTCTATAACTCTCTTCCTGTTCATCAGAATTCAATGATTTCTGTACCCAATTGTAGAGAATACAAAGCACTATAACTGACATAAATGGCAGTGTTTTACTGATAATAGTGATTGAGATATAGAGGGTTAAATTTTGAAGGTTTGCAAATACCTTCAAATTTTAAACCTCTATAACTCTCTTCCTGTTCATCAGAATTCAATGATTTCTATACCCAATTGTAGAGAATACAAAGCACTATAACTGACATAAATGGCAGTGTTTTACTGATAATAGTGATTGAGATATAGAGGGTTAAATTTTGAAGGTTTGCAAATACCTTCAAATTTTAAACCTCTATAACTCTCTTCCTGTTCATCAGAATTCAATGATTTCTTTACCCAATTGTAGAGAATACAAAGCACTATAACTGACATAAATGGCAGTGTTTTACTGATAATAGTGATTGAGATATAGAGGGTTAAATTTTGAAGGTTTGCAAATACCTTCAAATTTTAAACCTCTATAACTCTCTTCCTGTTCATCAGAATTCAATGATTTCTTTACCTAATTGTAGACAATACAAAGCACTATAACTGACATAAATGGCAGTGTTTTACTGATAATAGTGATTGAGATATAGAGGGTTAAATTTTAGAGGTTTGCAAATACGTTCAAATTTCAAACCTCTATAACTCGCTTTCCGTTAATCAGAATTCAATGATTTCTTTACCCAATTGTAGAGAATACAAAGCACTATAACTGACATAAATGGCAGTATTTTACTGATAATAGTGATTGAGATATAGAGGGTTAAATTTTGAAGGTTTGCAAATACCTTCAAATTTTAAACCTCTATAACTCTCTTCCTGTTCATCAGAATTCAATGATTTCTGTACCCAATTGTAGAGAATACAAAGCACTATAACTGACATAAATGGCAGTGTTTTACTGATAATAGTGATTGAGATATAGAGGGTTAAATTTTGAAGGTTTGCAAATACCTTCAAATTTTAAACCTCTATAACTCTCTTCCTGTTCATCAGAATTCAATGATTTCTTTACCCAATTGTAGAGAATACAAAGCACTATAACTGACATAAATGGCAGTGTTTTACTGATAATAGTGATTGAGATATAGAGGGTTAAATTTTGAAGGTTTGCAAATACCTTCAAATTTCAAAGCTCTATAACTCTCTTCCTGTTCATCAGAATTCAATGATTTCTTTACCTAATTGTAGACAATACAAAGCACTATAACTGACATAAATGGCAGTGTTTTACTGATAATAGTGATTGAGATATAGAGGGTTAAATTTTGAAGGTTTGCAAATACCTTCAAATTTTAAACCTCTATAACTCTCTTCCTGTTCATCAGAATTCAATGATTTCTTTACCTAATTGTAGACAATACAAAGCACTATAACTGACATAAATGGCAGTGTTTTACTGATAATAGTGATTGAGATATAGAGGGTTAAATTTTGAAGGTTTGCAAATACCTTCAAATTTTAAACCTCTATAACTCTCTTCCTGTTCATCAGAATTCAATGATTTCTGTACCCAATTGTAGAGAATACAAAGCACTATAACTGACATAAATGGCAGTGTTTTACTGATAATAGTGATTGAGATATAGAGGGTTAAATTTTGAAGGTTTGCAAATACCTTCAAATTTTAAACCTCTATAACTCTCTTCCTGTTCATCAGAATTCAATGATTTCTGTACCCAATTGTAGAGAATACAAAGCACTATAACTGACATAAATGGCAGTGTTTTACTGATAATAGTGATTGAGATATAGAGGGTTAAATTTTGAAGGTTTGCAAATACCTTCAAATTTTAAACCTCTATAACTCTCTTCCTGTTCATCAGAATTCAATGATTTCTTTACCCAATTGTAGAGAATACAAAGCACTATAACTGACATAAATGGCAGTGTTTTACTGATAATAGTGATTGAGATATAGAGGGTTAAATTTTGAAGGTTTGCAAATACCTTCAAATTTTAAACCTCTATAACTCTCTTCCTGTTCATCAGAATTCAATGATTTCTGTACCCAATTGTAGAGAATACAAAGCACTATAACTGACATAAATGGCAGTGTTTTACTGATAATAGTGATTGAGATATAGAGGGTTAAATTTTGAAGGTTTGCAAATACCTTCAAATTTTAAACCTCTATAACTCTCTTCCTGTTCATCAGAATTCAATGATTTCTTTACCCAATTGTAGAGAATACAAAGCACTATAACTGACATAAATGGCAGTGTTTTACTGATAATAGTGATTGAGATATAGAGGGTTAAATTTTGAAGGTTTGCAAATACCTTCAAATTTTAAACCTCTATAACTCTCTTCCTGTTCATCAGAATTCAATGATTTCTGTACCCAATTATAGAGAATACAAAGCACTATAACTGACATAAATGGCAGTGTTTTACTGATAATAGTGATTGAGATATAGAGGGTTAAATTTTGAAGGTTTGCAAATACCTTCAAATTTTAAACCTCTATAACTCTCTTCCTGTTCATCAGAATTCAATGATTTCTGTACCCAATTGTAGAGAATACAAAGCACTATAACTGACATAAATGGCAGTGTTTTACTGATAATAGTGATTGAGATATAGAGGGTTAAATTTTGAAGGTTTGCAAATACCTTCAAATTTTAAACCTCTATAACTCTCTTCCTGTTCATCAGAATTCAATGATTTCTTTACCCAATTGTAGAGAATACAAAGCACTATAACTGACATAAATGGCAGTGTTTTACTGATAATAGTGATTGAGATATAGAGGGTTAAATTTTAGAGGTTTGCAAATACGTTCAAATTTCAAACCTCTATAACTCGCTTTCCGTTAATCAGAATTCAATGATTTCTTTACCCAATTGTAGAGAATACAAAGCACTATAACTGACATAAATGGCAGTATTTTACTGATAATAGTGATTGAGATATAGAGGGTTAAATTTTGAAGGTTTGCAAATACCTTCAAATTTTAAACCTCTATAACTCTCTTCCTGTTCATCAGAATTCAATGATTTCTGTACCCAATTGTAGAGAATACAAAGCACTATAACTGACATAAATGGCAGTGTTTTACTGATAATAGTGATTGAGATATAGAGGGTTAAATTTTGAAGGTTTGCAAATACCTTCAAATTTTAAACCTCTATAACTCTCTTCCTGTTCATCAGAATTCAATGATTTCTGTACCCAATTGTAGAGAATACAAAGCACTATAACTGACATAAATGGCAGTGTTTTACTGATAATAGTGATTGAGATATAGAGGGTTAAATTTTGAAGGTTTGCAAATACCTTCAAATTTTAAACCTCTATAACTCTCTTCCTGTTCATCAGAATTCAATGATTTCTTTACCCAATTGTAGAGAATACAAAGCACTATAACTGACATAAATGGCAGTGTTTTACTGATAATAGTGATTGAGATATAGAGGGTTAAATTTTGAAGGTTTGCAAATACCTTCAAATTTTAAACCTCTATAACTCTCTTCCTGTTCATCAGAATTCAATGATTTCTGTACCCAATTGTAGAGAATACAAAGCACTATAACTGACATAAATGGCAGTGTTTTACTGATAATAGTGATTGAGATATAGAGGGTTAAATTTTGAAGGTTTGCAAATACCTTCAAATTTTAAACCTCTATAACTCTCTTCCTGTTCATCAGAATTCAATGATTTCTTTACCCAATTGTAGAGAATACAAAGCACTATAACTGACATAAATGGCAGTGTTTTACTGATAATAGTGATTGAGATATAGAGGGTTAAATTTTGAAGGTTTGCAAATACCTTCAAATTTTAAACCTCTATAACTCTCTTCCTGTTCATCAGAATTCAATGATTTCTGTACCCAATTATAGAGAATACAAAGCACTATAACTGACATAAATGGCAGTGTTTTACTGATAATAGTGATTGAGATATAGAGGGTTAAATTTTGAAGGTTTGCAAATACCTTCAAATTTTAAACCTCTATAACTCTCTTCCTGTTCATCAGAATTCAATGATTTCTGTACCCAATTGTAGAGAATACAAAGCACTATAACTGACATAAATGGCAGTGTTTTACTGATAATAGTGATTGAGATATAGAGGGTTAAATTTTGAAGGTTTGCAAATACCTTCAAATTTTAAACCTCTATAACTCTCTTCCTGTTCATCAGAATTCAATGATTTCTTTACCCAATTGTAGAGAATACAAAGCACTATAACTGACATAAATGGCAGTGTTTTACTGATAATAGTTATTGAGATATAGAGGGTTAAATTTTGAAGGTTTGCAAATACCTTCAAATTTTAAACCTCTATAACTCTCTTCCTGTTCATCAGAATTCAATGATTTCTGTACCCAATTGTAGAGAATACAAAGCACTATAACTGACATAAATGGCAGTGTTTTACTGATAATAGTGATTGAGATATAGAGGGTTAAATTTTGAAGGTTTGCAAATACCTTCAAATTTTAAACCTCTATAACTCTCTTCCTGTTCATCAGAATTCAATGATTTCTATACCCAATTGTAGAGAATACAAAGCACTATAACTGACATAAATGGCAGTATTTTACTGATAATAGTGATTGAGATATAGAGGGTTAAATTTTGAAGGTTTGCAAATACCTTCAAATTTTAAACCTCTATAACTCTCTTCCTGTTCATCAGAATTCAATGATTTCTTTACCCAATTGTAGAGAATACAAAGCACTATAACTGACATAAATGGCAGTGTTTTACTGATAATAGTGATTGAGATATAGAGGGTTAAATTTTGAAGGTTTGCAAATACCTTCAAATTTTAAACCTCTATAACTCTCTTCCTGTTCATCAGAATTCAATGATTTCTGTACCCAATTGTAGAGAATACAAAGCACTATAACTGACATAAATGGCAGTGTTTTACTGATAATAGTGATTGAGATATAGAGGGTTAAATTTTGAAGGTTTGCAAATACCTTCAAATTTTAAACCTCTATAACTCTCTTCCTGTTCATCAAAATTCAATGATTTCTTTACCCAATTGTAGAGAATACAAAGCACTATAACTGACATAAATGGCAGTGTTTTACTGATAATAGTGATTGAGATATAGAGGGTTAAATTTTGAAGGTTTGCAAATACCTTCAAATTTTAAACCTCTATAACTCTCTTCCTGTTCATCAGAATTCAATGATTTCTGTACCCAATTGTAGAGAATACAAAGCACTATAACTGACATAAATGGCAGTGTTTTACTGATAATAGTGATTGAGATATAGAGGGTTAAATTTTGAAGGTTTGCAAATACCTTCAAATTTTAAACCTCTATAACTCTCTTCCTGTTCATCAGAATTCAATGATTTCTTTACCCAATTGTAGAGAATACAAAGCACTATAACTGACATAAATGGCAGTGTTTTACTGATAATAGTGATTGAGATATAGAGGGTTAAATTTTGAAGGTTTGCAAATACCTTCAAATTTTAAACCTCTATAACTCTCTTCCTGTTCATCAGAATTCAATGATTTCTGTACCCAATTATAGAGAATACAAAGCACTATAACTGACATAAATGGCAGTGTTTTACTGATAATAGTGATTGAGATATAGAGGGTTAAATTTTGAAGGTTTGCAAATACCTTCAAATTTTAAACCTCTATAACTCTCTTCCTGTTCATCAGAATTCAATGATTTCTGTACCCAATTGTAGAGAATACAAAGCACTATAACTGACATAAATGGCAGTGTTTTACTGATAATAGTGATTGAGATATAGAGGGTTAAATTTTGAAGGTTTGCAAATACCTTCAAATTTTAAACCTCTATAACTCTCTTCCTGTTCATCAGAATTCAATGATTTCTTTACCCAATTGTAGAGAATACAAAGCACTATAACTGACATAAATGGCAGTGTTTTACTGATAATAGTTATTGAGATATAGAGGGTTAAATTTTGAAGGTTTGCAAATACCTTCAAATTTTAAACCTCTATAACTCTCTTCCTGTTCATCAGAATTCAATGATTTCTGTACCCAATTGTAGAGAATACAAAGCACTATAACTGACATAAATGGCAGTGTTTTACTGATAATAGTGATTGAGATATAGAGGGTTAAATTTTGAAGGTTTGCAAATACCTTCAAATTTTAAACCTCTATAACTCTCTTCCTGTTCATCAGAATTCAATGATTTCTATACCCAATTGTAGAGAATACAAAGCACTATAACTGACATAAATGGCAGTGTTTTACTGATAATAGTGATTGAGATATAGAGGGTTAAATTTTGAAGGTTTGCAAATACCTTCAAATTTTAAACCTCTATAACTCTCTTCCTGTTCATCAGAATTCAATGATTTCTTTACCCAATTGTAGAGAATACAAAGCACTATAACTGACATAAATGGCAGTGTTTTACTGATAATAGTGATTGAGATATAGAGGGTTAAATTTTGAAGGTTTGCAAATACCTTCAAATTTTAAACCTCTATAACTCTCTTCCTGTTCATCAGAATTCAATGATTTCTGTACCCAATTATAGAGAATACAAAGCACTATAACTGACATAAATGGCAGTGTTTTACTGATAATAGTGATTGAGATATAGAGGGTTAAATTTTGAAGGTTTGCAAATACCTTCAAATTTTAAACCTCTATAACTCTCTTCCTGTTCATCAGAATTCAATGATTTCTGTACCCAATTGTAGAGAATACAAAGCACTATAACTGACATAAATGGCAGTGTTTTACTGATAATAGTGATTGAGATATAGAGGGTTAAATTTTGAAGGTTTGCAAATACCTTCAAATTTTAAACCTCTATAACTCTCTTCCTGTTCATCAGAATTCAATGATTTCTTTACCCAATTGTAGAGAATACAAAGCACTATAACTGACATAAATGGCAGTGTTTTACTGATAATAGTGATTGAGATATAGAGGGTTAAATTTTGAAGGTTTGCAAATACCTTCAAATTTTAAACCTCTATAACTCTCTTCCTGTTCATCAGAATTCAATGATTTCTGTACCCAATTGTAGAGAATACAAAGCACTATAACTGACATAAATGGCAGTGTTTTACTGATAATAGTGATTGAGATATAGAGGGTTAAATTTTGAAGGTTTGCAAATACCTTCAAATTTTAAACCTCTATAACTCTCTTCCTGTTCATCAGAATTCAATGATTTCTTTACCTAATTGTAGACAATACAAAGCACTATAACTGACATAAATGGCAGTGTTTTACTGATAATAGTGATTGAGATATAGAGGGTTAAATTTTGAAGGTTTGCAAATACCTTCAAATTTTAAACCTCTATAACTCTCTTCCTGTTCATCAGAATTCAATGATTTCTGTACCCAATTGTAGAGAATACAAAGCACTATAACTGACATAAATGGCAGTGTTTTACTGATAATAGTGATTGAGATATAGAGGGTTAAATTTTGAAGGTTTGCAAATACCTTCAAATTTTAAACCTCTATAACTCTCTTCCTGTTCATCAGAATTCAATGATTTCTTTACCCAATTGTAGAGAATACAAAGCACTATAACTGACATAAATGGCAGTGTTTTACTGATAATAGTGATTGAGATATAGAGGGTTAAATTTTGAAGGTTTGCAAATACCTTCAAATTTTAAACCTCTATAACTCTCTTCCTGTTCATCAGAATTCAATGATTTCTGTACCCAATTGTAGAGAATACAAAGCACTATAACTGACATAAATGGCAGTGTTTTACTGATAATAGTGATTGAGATATAGAGGGTTAAATTTTGAAGGTTTGCAAATACCTTCAAATTTTAAACCTCTATAACTCTCTTCCTGTTCATCAGAATTCAATGATTTCTTTACCCAATTGTAGAGAATACAAAGCACTATAACTGACATAAATGGCAGTGTTTTACTGATAATAGTGATTGAGATATAGAGGGTTAAATTTTGAAGGTTTGCAAATACCTTCAAATTTTAAACCTCTATAACTCTCTTCCTGTTCATCAGAATTCAATGATTTCTGTACCCAATTGTAGAGAATACAAAGCACTATAACTGACATAAATGGCAGTGTTTTACTGATAATAGTGATTGAGATATAGAGGGTTAAATTTTGAAGGTTTGCAAATACCTTCAAATTTTAAACCTCTATAACTCTCTTCCTGTTCATCAGAATTCAATGATTTCTGTACCCAATTGTAGAGAATACAAAGCACTATAACTGACATAAATGGCAGTGTTTTACTGATAATAGTGATTGAGATATAGAGGGTTAAATTTTGAAGGTTTGCAAATACCTTCAAATTTTAAACCTCTATAACTCTCTTCCTGTTCATCAGAATTCAATGATTTCTTTACCCAATTGTAGAGAATACAAAGCACTATAACTGACATAAATGGCAGTGTTTTACTGATAATAGTGATTGAGATATAGAGGGTTAAATTTTGAAGGTTTGCAAATACCTTCAAATTTCAAAGCTCTATAACTCTCTTCCTGTTCATCAGAATTCAATGATTTCTTTACCTAATTGTAGACAATACAAAGCACTATAACTGACATAAATGGCAGTGTTTTACTGATAATAGTGATTGAGATATAGAGGGTTAAATTTTGAAGGTTTGCAAATACCTTCAAATTTTAAACCTCTATAACTCTCTTCCTGTTCATCAGAATTCAATGATTTCTTTACCTAATTGTAGACAATACAAAGCACTATAACTGACATAAATGGCAGTGTTTTACTGATAATAGTGATTGAGATATAGAGGGTTAAATTTTAGAGGTTTGCAAATACGTTCAAATTTCAAACCTCTATAACTCGCTTTCCGTTAATCAGAATTCAATGATTTCTTTACCCAATTGTAGAGAATACAAAGCACTATAACTGACATAAATGGCAGTATTTTACTGATAATAGTGATTGAGATATAGAGGGTTAAATTTTGAAGGTTTGCAAATACCTTCAAATTTTAAACCTCTATAACTCTCTTCCTGTTCATCAGAATTCAATGATTTCTGTACCCAATTGTAGAGAATACAAAGCACTATAACTGACATAAATGGCAGTGTTTTACTGATAATAGTGATTGAGATATAGAGGGTTAAATTTTGAAGGTTTGCAAATACCTTCAAATTTTAAACCTCTATAACTCTCTTCCTGTTCATCAGAATTCAATGATTTCTGTACCCAATTGTAGAGAATACAAAGCACTATAACTGACATAAATGGCAGTGTTTTACTGATAATAGTGATTGAGATATAGAGGGTTAAATTTTGAAGGTTTGCAAATACCTTCAAATTTTAAACCTCTATAACTCTCTTCCTGTTCATCAGAATTCAATGATTTCTTTACCCAATTGTAGAGAATACAAAGCACTATAACTGACATAAATGGCAGTGTTTTACTGATAATAGTGATTGAGATATAGAGGGTTAAATTTTGAAGGTTTGCAAATACCTTCAAATTTTAAACCTCTATAACTCTCTTCCTGTTCATCAGAATTCAATGATTTCTGTACCCAATTGTAGAGAATACAAAGCACTATAACTGACATAAATGGCAGTGTTTTACTGATAATAGTGATTGAGATATAGAGGGTTAAATTTTGAAGGTTTGCAAATACCTTCAAATTTTAAACCTCTATAACTCTCTTCCTGTTCATCAGAATTCAATGATTTCTTTACCCAATTGTAGAGAATACAAAGCACTATAACTGACATAAATGGCAGTGTTTTACTGATAATAGTGATTGAGATATAGAGGGTTAAATTTTGAAGGTTTGCAAATACCTTCAAATTTTAAACCTCTATAACTCTCTTCCTGTTCATCAGAATTCAATGATTTCTGTACCCAATTGTAGAGAATACAAAGCACTATAACTGACATAAATGGCAGTGTTTTACTGATAATAGTGATTGAGATATAGAGGGTTAAATTTTGAAGGTTTGCAAATACCTTCAAATTTTAAACCTCTATAACTCTCTTCCTGTTCATCAGAATTCAATGATTTCTTTACCCAATTGTAGAGAATACAAAGCACTATAACTGACATAAATGGCAGTGTTTTACTGATAATAGTGATTGAGATATAGAGGGTTAAATTTTGAAGGTTTGCAAATACCTTCAAATTTTAAACCTCTATAACTCTCTTCCTGTTCATCAGAATTCAATGATTTCTGTACCCAATTGTAGAGAATACAAAGCACTATAACTGACATAAATGGCAGTGTTTTACTGATAATAGTGATTGAGATATAGAGGGTTAAATTTTGAAGGTTTGCAAATACCTTCAAATTTTAAACCTCTATAACTCTCTTCCTGTTCATCAGAATTCAATGATTTCTTTACCTAATTGTAGACAATACAAAGCACTATAACTGACATAAATGGCAGTGTTTTACTGATAATAGTGATTGAGATATAGAGGGTTAAATTTTGAAGGTTTGCAAATACCTTCAAATTTTAAACCTCTATAACTCTCTTCCTGTTCATCAGAATTCAATGATTTCTGTACCCAATTGTAGAGAATACAAAGCACTATAACTGACATAAATGGCAGTGTTTTACTGATAATAGTGATTGAGATATAGAGGGTTAAATTTTGAAGGTTTGCAAATACCTTCAAATTTTAAACCTCTATAACTCTCTTCCTGTTCATCAGAATTCAATGATTTCTTTACCCAATTGTAGAGAATACAAAGCACTATAACTGACATAAATGGCAGTGTTTTACTGATAATAGTGATTGAGATATAGAGGGTTAAATTTTGAAGGTTTGCAAATACCTTCAAATTTTAAACCTCTATAACTCTCTTCCTGTTCATCAGAATTCAATGATTTCTGTACCCAATTGTAGAGAATACAAAGCACTATAACTGACATAAATGGCAGTGTTTTACTGATAATAGTGATTGAGATATAGAGGGTTAAATTTTGAAGGTTTGCAAATACCTTCAAATTTTAAACCTCTATAACTCTCTTCCTGTTCATCAGAATTCAATGATTTCTGTACCCAATTGTAGAGAATACAAAGCACTATAACTGACATAAATGGCAGTGTTTTACTGATAATAGTGATTGAGATATAGAGGGTTAAATTTTGAAGGTTTGCAAATACCTTCAAATTTTAAACCTCTATAACTCTCTTCCTGTTCATCAGAATTCAATCATTTCTTTACCCAATTGTAGAGAATACAAAGCACTATAACTGACATAAATGGCAGTGTTTTACTGATAATAGTGATTGAGATATAGAGGGTTAAATTTTGAAGGTTTGCAAATACCTTCAAATTTTAAACCTCTATAACTCTCTTCCTGTTCATCAGAATTCAATGATTTCTGTACCCAATTGTAGAGAATACAAAGCACTATAACTGACATAAATGGCAGTGTTTTACTGATAATAGTGATTGAGATATAGAGGGTTAAATTTTGAAGGTTTGCAAATACCTTCAAATTTTAAACCTCTATAACTCTCTTCCTGTTCATCAGAATTCAATGATTTCTGTACCCAATTGTAGAGAATACAAAGCACTATAACTGACATAAATGGCAGTGTTTTACTGATAATAGTGATTGAGATATAGAGGGTTAAATTTTGAAGGTTTGCAAATACCTTCAAATTTTAAACCTCTATAACTCTCTTCCTGTTCATCAGAATTCAATGATTTCTTTACCCAATTGTAGAGAATACAAAGCACTATAACTGACATAAATGGCAGTGTTTTACTGATAATAGTGATTGAGATATAGAGGGTTAAATTTTGAAGGTTTGCAAATACCTTCAAATTTCAAAGCTCTATAACTCTCTTCCTGTTCATCAGAATTCAATGATTTCTTTACCTAATTGTAGACAATACAAAGCACTATAACTGACATAAATGGCAGTATTTTACTGATAATAGTGATTGAGATATAGAGGGTTAAATTTTGAAGGTTTGCAAATACCTTCAAATTTCAAACCTCTATAACTCGCTTTCCGTTAATCAGAATTCAATCATTTCTTTACCCAATTGTAGAGAATACAAAGCATTATAACAGACATAAGTGGCAATGTTTTACTGATGATAGTTATTGAGATATAGAGAGTTAAATTTTAGAGGTTTGCAAATACGTTTAAATTTCAAACCTCTATAACTCGCTTTCCGTTAATCAGAATTCAATGATTTCTATACCCAATTGTAGAGAATACAAAGCACTATAACTGACATAAATGGCAGTATTTTACTGATAATAGTGATTGAGATATAGAGGGTTAAATTTTGAAGGTTTGCAAATACCTTCAAATTTTAAACCTCTATAACTCTCTTCCTGTTCATCAGAATTCAATGATTTCTTTACCTAATTGTAGACAATACAAAGCACTATAACTGACATAAATGGCAGTGTTTTACTGATAATAGTGATTGAGATATAGAGGGTTAAATTTCCGTGGTTTGCAAATACCTTCAAATTTCAAACCTCTATAACTCTCTTCCTGTTCATCAGAATTCAATGATTTCTTTACCCAATTTTTGAGAATCCATAGCTCTATAACTGACATAAATAGCTATGTTTTACTGATAATAGTGATTGAGATATAGAGGGTTAAATTTTGAAGGTTTGCAAATACCTACAAATTTCAAAGCTCTAAAACTCTCTTCCTGTTCATCAGAATTCAATGATTTCTTTACCTAATTGTAGACAATACAAAGCACTATAACTGACATAAATGGCAGTGTTTTACTGATAATAGTGATTTAGATATAGAGGGTTAAATTTCCGTGGTTTGCAAATACCTTCAAATTTCAAACCTCTATAACTCGCTTTCCGTTAATCAGAATTCAATCATTTCTTTACCCAATTGTAGAGAATACAAAGCATTATAACAGACATAAATGGCAATGTTTTACTGATGATAGTTATTGAGATATAGAGAGTTAAATTTTGAAGGTTTGCAAATACCTTCAAATTTTAAACCTCTATAACTCTCTTCCTGTTCATCAGAATTCAATGATTTCTGTACCCAATTGTAGAGAATACAAAGCACTATAACTGACATAAATGGCAGTGTTTTACTGATAATAGTGATTGAGATATAGAGGGTTAAATTTTGAAGGTTTGCAAATACCTTCAAATTTTAAACCTCTATAACTCTCTTCCTGTTCATCAGAATTCAATGATTTCTTTACCCAATTGTAGAGAATACAAAGCACTATAACTGACATAAATGGCAGTGTTTTACTGATAATAGTGATTGAGATATAGAGGGTTAAATTTTGAAGGTTTGCAAATACCTTCAAATTTTAAACCTCTATAACTCTCTTCCTGTTCATCAGAATTCAATGATTTCTGTACCCAATTGTAGAGAATACAAAGCACTATAACTGACATAAATGGCAGTGTTTTACTGATAATAGTGATTGAGATATAGAGGGTTAAATTTTGAAGGTTTGCAAATACCTTCAAATTTTAAACCTCTATAACTCTCTTCCTGTTCATCAGAATTCAATGATTTCTTTACCTAATTGTAGACAATACAAAGCACTATAACTGACATAAATGGCAGTGTTTTACTGATAATAGTGATTGAGATATAGAGGGTTAAATTTTGAAGGTTTGCAAATACCTTCAAATTTTAAACCTCTATAACTCTCTTCCTGTTCATCAGAATTCAATGATTTCTGTACCCAATTGTAGAGAATACAAAGCACTATAACTGACATAAATGGCAGTGTTTTACTGATAATAGTGATTGAGATATAGAGGGTTAAATTTTGAAGGTTTGCAAATACCTTCAAATTTTAAACCTCTATAACTCTCTTCCTGTTCATCAGAATTCAATGATTTCTTTACCCAATTGTAGAGAATACAAAGCACTATAACTGACATAAATGGCAGTGTTTTACTGATAATAGTGATTGAGATATAGAGGGTTAAATTTTGAAGGTTTGCAAATACCTTCAAATTTTAAACCTCTATAACTCTCTTCCTGTTCATCAGAATTCAATGATTTCTTTACCCAATTGTAGAGAATACAAAGCACTATAACTGACATAAATGGCAGTGTTTTACTGATAATAGTGATTGAGATATAGAGGGTTAAATTTTAGAGGTTTGCAAATACGTTCAAATTTCAAACCTCTATAACTCGCTTTCCGTTAATCAGAATTCAATGATTTCTTTACCCAATTGTAGAGAATACAAAGCACTATAACTGACATAAATGGCAGTATTTTACTGATAATAGTGATTGAGATATAGAGGGTTAAATTTTGAAGGTTTGCAAATACCTTCAAATTTTAAACCTCTATAACTCTCTTCCTGTTCATCAGAATTCAATGATTTCTGTACCCAATTGTAGAGAATACAAAGCACTATAACTGACATAAATGGCAGTGTTTTACTGATAATAGTGATTGAGATATAGAGGGTTAAATTTTGAAGGTTTGCAAATACCTTCAAATTTTAAACCTCTATAACTCTCTTCCTGTTCATCAGAATTCAATGATTTCTGTACCCAATTGTAGAGAATACAAAGCACTATAACTGACATAAATGGCAGTGTTTTACTGATAATAGTGATTGAGATATAGAGGGTTAAATTTTGAAGGTTTGCAAATACCTTCAAATTTTAAACCTCTATAACTCTCTTCCTGTTCATCAGAATTCAATGATTTCTTTACCCAATTGTAGAGAATACAAAGCACTATAACTGACATAAATGGCAGTGTTTTACTGATAATAGTGATTGAGATATAGAGGGTTAAATTTTGAAGGTTTGCAAATACCTTCAAATTTTAAACCTCTATAACTCTCTTCCTGTTCATCAGAATTCAATGATTTCTGTACCCAATTGTAGAGAATACAAAGCACTATAACTGACATAAATGGCAGTGTTTTACTGATAATAGTGATTGAGATATAGAGGGTTAAATTTTGAAGGTTTGCAAATACCTTCAAATTTTAAACCTCTATAACTCTCTTCCTGTTCATCAGAATTCAATGATTTCTTTACCCAATTGTAGAGAATACAAAGCACTATAACTGACATAAATGGCAGTGTTTTACTGATAATAGTGATTGAGATATAGAGGGTTAAATTTTGAAGGTTTGCAAATACCTTCAAATTTCAAAGCTCTATAACTCTCTTCCTGTTCATCAGAATTCAATGATTTCTTTACCTAATTGTAGACAATACAAAGCACTATAACTGACATAAATGGCAGTGTTTTACTGATAATAGTGATTGAGATATAGAGGGTTAAATTTTGAAGGTTTGCAAATACCTTCAAATTTTAAACCTCTATAACTCTCTTCCTGTTCATCAGAATTCAATCATTTCTTTACCCAATTGTAGAGAATACAAAGCACTATAACTGACATAAATGGCAGTGTTTTACTGATAATAGTGATTGAGATATAGAGGGTTAAATTTTGAAGGTTTGCAAATACCTTCAAATTTTAAACCTCTATAACTCTCTTCCTGTTCATCAGAATTCAATGATTTCTTTACCTAATTGTAGACAATACAAAGCACTATAACTGACATAAATGGCAGTGTTTTACTGATAATAGTGATTGAGATATAGAGAGTTAAATTTTAGAGGTTTGCAAATACGTTCAAATTTCAAACCTCTATAACTCTCTTCCTGTTCATCAGAATTCAATGATTTCTTTACCCAATTGTAGAGAATACAAAGCACTATAACTGACATAAATGGCAGTGTTTTACTGATAATAGTGATTGAGATATAGAGGGTTAAATTTTGAAGGTTTGCAAATACCTTCAAATTTTAAACCTCTATAACTCTCTTCCTGTTCATCAGAATTCAATGATTTCTGTACCCAATTGTAGAGAATACAAAGCACTATAACTGACATAAATGGCAGTGTTTTACTGATAATAGTGATTGAGATATAGAGGGTTAAATTTTAGAGGTTTGCAAATACGTTCAAATTTCAAACCTCTATAACTCGCTTTCCGTTAATCAGAATTCAATGATTTCTTTACCCAATTGTAGAGAATACAAAGCACTATAACTGACATAAATGGCAGTATTTTACTGATAATAGTGATTGAGATATAGAGGGTTAAATTTTAGAGGTTTGCAAATACGTTCAAATTTCAAACCTCTATAACTCTCTTCCTGTTCATCAGAATTCAATGATTTCTTTACCCAATTGTAGAGAATACAAAGCACTATAACTGACATAAATGGCAGTGTTTTACTGATAATAGTGATTGAGATATAGAGGGTTAAATTTTAGAGGTTTGCAAATACGTTCAAATTTCAAACCTCTATAACTCGCTTTCCGTTAATCAGAATTCAATGATTTCTTTACCCAATTGTAGAGAATACAAAGCACTATAACTGACATAAATGGCAGTATTTTACTGATAATAGTGATTGAGATATAGAGGGTTAAATTTTGAAGGTTTGCAAATACCTTCAAATTTTAAACCTCTATAACTCTCTTCCTGTTCATCAGAATTCAATGATTTCTGTACCCAATTGTAGAGAATACAAAGCACTATAACTGACATAAATGGCAGTGTTTTACTGATAATAGTGATTGAGATATAGAGGGTTAAATTTTGAAGGTTTGCAAATACCTTCAAATTTTAAACCTCTATAACTCTCTTCCTGTTCATCAGAATTCAATGATTTCTGTACCCAATTGTAGAGAATACAAAGCACTATAACTGACATAAATGGCAGTGTTTTACTGATAATAGTGATTGAGATATAGAGGGTTAAATTTTGAAGGTTTGCAAATACCTTCAAATTTTAAACCTCTATAACTCTCTTCCTGTTCATCAGAATTCAATGATTTCTGTACCCAATTGTAGAGAATACAAAGCACTATAACTGACATAAATGGCAGTGTTTTACTGATAATAGTGATTGAGATATAGAGGGTTAAATTTTGAAGGTTTGCAAATACCTTCAAATTTTAAACCTCTATAACTCTCTTCCTGTTCATCAGAATTCAATGATTTCTGTACCCAATTGTAGAGAATACAAAGCACTATAACTGACATAAATGGCAGTGTTTTACTGATAATAGTGATTGAGATATAGAGGGTTAAATTTTGAAGGTTTGCAAATACCTTCAAATTTTAAACCTCTATAACTCTCTTCCTGTTCATCAGAATTCAATGATTTCTATACCCAATTGTAGAGAATACAAAGCACTATAACTGACATAAATGGCAGTGTTTTACTGATAATAGTGATTGAGATATAGAGGGTTAAATTTTGAAGGTTTGCAAATACCTTCAAATTTTAAACCTCTATAACTCTCTTCCTGTTCATCAGAATTCAATGATTTCTTTACCCAATTGTAGAGAATACAAAGCACTATAACTGACATAAATGGCAGTGTTTTACTGATAATAGTGATTGAGATATAGAGGGTTAAATTTTGAAGGTTTGCAAATACCTTCAAATTTTAAACCTCTATAACTCTCTTCCTGTTCATCAGAATTCAATGATTTCTTTACCTAATTGTAGACAATACAAAGCACTATAACTGACATAAATGGCAGTGTTTTACTGATAATAGTGATTGAGATATAGAGGGTTAAATTTTAGAGGTTTGCAAATACGTTCAAATTTCAAACCTCTATAACTCGCTTTCCGTTAATCAGAATTCAATGATTTCTTTACCCAATTGTAGAGAATACAAAGCACTATAACTGACATAAATGGCAGTATTTTACTGATAATAGTGATTGAGATATAGAGGGTTAAATTTTGAAGGTTTGCAAATACCTTCAAATTTTAAACCTCTATAACTCTCTTCCTGTTCATCAGAATTCAATGATTTCTGTACCCAATTGTAGAGAATACAAAGCACTATAACTGACATAAATGGCAGTGTTTTACTGATAATAGTGATTGAGATATAGAGGGTTAAATTTTGAAGGTTTGCAAATACCTTCAAATTTTAAACCTCTATAACTCTCTTCCTGTTCATCAGAATTCAATGATTTCTTTACCCAATTGTAGAGAATACAAAGCACTATAACTGACATAAATGGCAGTGTTTTACTGATAATAGTGATTGAGATATAGAGGGTTAAATTTTGAAGGTTTGCAAATACCTTCAAATTTCAAAGCTCTATAACTCTCTTCCTGTTCATCAGAATTCAATGATTTCTTTACCTAATTGTAGACAATACAAAGCACTATAACTGACATAAATGGCAGTGTTTTACTGATAATAGTGATTGAGATATAGAGGGTTAAATTTTGAAGGTTTGCAAATACCTTCAAATTTTAAACCTCTATAACTCTCTTCCTGTTCATCAGAATTCAATGATTTCTGTACCCAATTGTAGAGAATACAAAGCACTATAACTGACATAAATGGCAGTGTTTTACTGATAATAGTGATTGAGATATAGAGGGTTAAATTTTGAAGGTTTGCAAATACCTTCAAATTTTAAACCTCTATAACTCTCTTCCTGTTCATCAGAATTCAATGATTTCTGTACCCAATTGTAGAGAATACAAAGCACTATAACTGACATAAATGGCAGTGTTTTACTGATAATAGTGATTGAGATATAGAGGGTTAAATTTTGAAGGTTTGCAAATACCTTCAAATTTTAAACCTCTATAACTCTCTTCCTGTTCATCAGAATTCAATGATTTCTTTACCCAATTGTAGAGAATACAAAGCACTATAACTGACATAAATGGCAGTGTTTTACTGATAATAGTGATTGAGATATAGAGGGTTAAATTTTGAAGGTTTGCAAATACCTTCAAATTTTAAACCTCTATAACTCTCTTCCTGTTCATCAGAATTCAATGATTTCTGTACCCAATTGTAGAGAATACAAAGCACTATAACTGACATAAATGGCAGTGTTTTACTGATAATAGTGATTGAGATATAGAGGGTTAAATTTTGAAGGTTTGCAAATACCTTCAAATTTTAAACCTCTATAACTCTCTTCCTGTTCATCAGAATTCAATGATTTCTTTACCCAATTGTAGAGAATACAAAGCACTATAACTGACATAAATGGCAGTGTTTTACTGATAATAGTGATTGAGATATAGAGGGTTAAATTTTGAAGGTTTGCAAATACCTTCAAATTTTAAACCTCTATAACTCTCTTCCTGTTCATCAGAATTCAATGATTTCTGTACCCAATTATAGAGAATACAAAGCACTATAACTGACATAAATGGCAGTGTTTTACTGATAATAGTGATTGAGATATAGAGGGTTAAATTTTGAAGGTTTGCAAATACCTTCAAATTTTAAACCTCTATAACTCTCTTCCTGTTCATCAGAATTCAATGATTTCTGTACCCAATTGTAGAGAATACAAAGCACTATAACTGACATAAATGGCAGTGTTTTACTGATAATAGTGATTGAGATATAGAGGGTTAAATTTTGAAGGTTTGCAAATACCTTCAAATTTTAAACCTCTATAACTCTCTTCCTGTTCATCAGAATTCAATGATTTCTTTACCCAATTGTAGAGAATACAAAGCACTATAACTGACATAAATGGCAGTGTTTTACTGATAATAGTGATTGAGATATAGAGGGTTAAATTTTAGAGGTTTGCAAATACGTTCAAATTTCAAACCTCTATAACTCGCTTTCCGTTAATCAGAATTCAATGATTTCTTTACCCAATTGTAGAGAATACAAAGCACTATAACTGACATAAATGGCAGTATTTTACTGATAATAGTGATTGAGATATAGAGGGTTAAATTTTGAAGGTTTGCAAATACCTTCAAATTTTAAACCTCTATAACTCTCTTCCTGTTCATCAGAATTCAATGATTTCTGTACCCAATTGTAGAGAATACAAAGCACTATAACTGACATAAATGGCAGTGTTTTACTGATAATAGTGATTGAGATATAGAGGGTTAAATTTTGAAGGTTTGCAAATACCTTCAAATTTTAAACCTCTATAACTCTCTTCCTGTTCATCAGAATTCAATGATTTCTGTACCCAATTGTAGAGAATACAAAGCACTATAACTGACATAAATGGCAGTGTTTTACTGATAATAGTGATTGAGATATAGAGGGTTAAATTTTGAAGGTTTGCAAATACCTTCAAATTTTAAACCTCTATAACTCTCTTCCTGTTCATCAGAATTCAATGATTTCTTTACCCAATTGTAGAGAATACAAAGCACTATAACTGACATAAATGGCAGTGTTTTACTGATAATAGTGATTGAGATATAGAGGGTTAAATTTTGAAGGTTTGCAAATACCTTCAAATTTTAAACCTCTATAACTCTCTTCCTGTTCATCAGAATTCAATGATTTCTGTACCCAATTGTAGAGAATACAAAGCACTATAACTGACATAAATGGCAGTGTTTTACTGATAATAGTGATTGAGATATAGAGGGTTAAATTTTGAAGGTTTGCAAATACCTTCAAATTTTAAACCTCTATAACTCTCTTCCTGTTCATCAGAATTCAATGATTTCTTTACCCAATTGTAGAGAATACAAAGCACTATAACTGACATAAATGGCAGTGTTTTACTGATAATAGTGATTGAGATATAGAGGGTTAAATTTTGAAGGTTTGCAAATACCTTCAAATTTTAAACCTCTATAACTCTCTTCCTGTTCATCAGAATTCAATGATTTCTGTACCCAATTATAGAGAATACAAAGCACTATAACTGACATAAATGGCAGTGTTTTACTGATAATAGTGATTGAGATATAGAGGGTTAAATTTTGAAGGTTTGCAAATACCTTCAAATTTTAAACCTCTATAACTCTCTTCCTGTTCATCAGAATTCAATGATTTCTGTACCCAATTGTAGAGAATACAAAGCACTATAACTGACATAAATGGCAGTGTTTTACTGATAATAGTGATTGAGATATAGAGGGTTAAATTTTGAAGGTTTGCAAATACCTTCAAATTTTAAACCTCTATAACTCTCTTCCTGTTCATCAGAATTCAATGATTTCTTTACCCAATTGTAGAGAATACAAAGCACTATAACTGACATAAATGGCAGTGTTTTACTGATAATAGTTATTGAGATATAGAGGGTTAAATTTTGAAGGTTTGCAAATACCTTCAAATTTTAAACCTCTATAACTCTCTTCCTGTTCATCAGAATTCAATGATTTCTGTACCCAATTGTAGAGAATACAAAGCACTATAACTGACATAAATGGCAGTGTTTTACTGATAATAGTGATTGAGATATAGAGGGTTAAATTTTGAAGGTTTGCAAATACCTTCAAATTTTAAACCTCTATAACTCTCTTCCTGTTCATCAGAATTCAATGATTTCTATACCCAATTGTAGAGAATACAAAGCACTATAACTGACATAAATGGCAGTATTTTACTGATAATAGTGATTGAGATATAGAGGGTTAAATTTTGAAGGTTTGCAAATACCTTCAAATTTTAAACCTCTATAACTCTCTTCCTGTTCATCAGAATTCAATGATTTCTGTACCCAATTGTAGAGAATACAAAGCACTATAACTGACATAAATGGCAGTGTTTTACTGATAATAGTGATTGAGATATAGAGGGTTAAATTTTGAAGGTTTGCAAATACCTTCAAATTTTAAACCTCTATAACTCTCTTCCTGTTCATCAGAATTCAATGATTTCTGTACCCAATTGTAGAGAATACAAAGCACTATAACTGACATAAATGGCAGTGTTTTACTGATAATAGTGATTGAGATATAGAGGGTTAAATTTTGAAGGTTTGCAAATACCTTCAAATTTTAAACCTCTATAACTCTCTTCCTGTTCATCAGAATTCAATGATTTCTTTACCCAATTGTAGAGAATACAAAGCACTATAACTGACATAAATGGCAGTGTTTTACTGATAATAGTGATTGAGATATAGAGGGTTAAATTTTGAAGGTTTGCAAATACCTTCAAATTTTAAACCTCTATAACTCTCTTCCTGTTCATCAGAATTCAATGATTTCTGTACCCAATTGTAGAGAATACAAAGCACTATAACTGACATAAATGGCAGTGTTTTACTGATAATAGTGATTGAGATATAGAGGGTTAAATTTTGAAGGTTTGCAAATACCTTCAAATTTTAAACCTCTATAACTCTCTTCCTGTTCATCAGAATTCAATGATTTCTTTACCCAATTGTAGAGAATACAAAGCACTATAACTGACATAAATGGCAGTGTTTTACTGATAATAGTGATTGAGATATAGAGGGTTAAATTTTGAAGGTTTGCAAATACCTTCAAATTTTAAACCTCTATAACTCTCTTCCTGTTCATCAGAATTCAATGATTTCTGTACCCAATTATAGAGAATACAAAGCACTATAACTGACATAAATGGCAGTGTTTTACTGATAATAGTGATTGAGATATAGAGGGTTAAATTTTGAAGGTTTGCAAATACCTTCAAATTTTAAACCTCTATAACTCTCTTCCTGTTCATCAGAATTCAATGATTTCTGTACCCAATTGTAGAGAATACAAAGCACTATAACTGACATAAATGGCAGTGTTTTACTGATAATAGTGATTGAGATATAGAGGGTTAAATTTTGAAGGTTTGCAAATACCTTCAAATTTTAAACCTCTATAACTCTCTTCCTGTTCATCAGAATTCAATGATTTCTGTACCCAATTGTAGAGAATACAAAGCACTATAACTGACATAAATGGCAGTGTTTTACTGATAATAGTTATTGAGATATAGAGGGTTAAATTTTGAAGGTTTGCAAATACCTTCAAATTTTAAACCTCTATAACTCTCTTCCTGTTCATCAGAATTCAATGATTTCTGTACCCAATTGTAGAGAATACAAAGCACTATAACTGACATAAATGGCAGTGTTTTACTGATAATAGTGATTGAGATATAGAGGGTTAAATTTTGAAGGTTTGCAAATACCTTCAAATTTTAAACCTCTATAACTCTCTTCCTGTTCATCAGAA
Organism: Rhodnius prolixus; assembly: GCF_049639745.1. NCBI lineage: Eukaryota > Metazoa > Arthropoda > Insecta > Hemiptera > Reduviidae > Rhodnius > Rhodnius prolixus. The sequence continues at coordinate 64,526,003 of NW_027411592.1, read as the reverse complement.
TTCAATGATTTCTATACCCAATTGTAGAGAATACAAAGCACTATAACTGACATAAATGGCAGTGTTTTACTGATAATAGTGATTGAGATATAGAGGGTTAAATTTTGAAGGTTTGCAAATACCTTCAAATTTTAAACCTCTATAACTCTCTTCCTGTTCATCAGAATTCAATGATTTCTTTACCCAATTGTAGAGAATACAAAGCACTATAACTGACATAAATGGCAGTGTTTTACTGATAATAGTGATTGAGATATAGAGGGTTAAATTTTGAAGGTTTGCAAATACCTTCAAATTTTAAACCTCTATAACTCTCTTCCTGTTCATCAGAATTCAATGATTTCTGTACCCAATTATAGAGAATACAAAGCACTATAACTGACATAAATGGCAGTGTTTTACTGATAATAGTGATTGAGATATAGAGGGTTAAATTTTGAAGGTTTGCAAATACCTTCAAATTTTAAACCTCTATAACTCTCTTCCTGTTCATCAGAATTCAATGATTTCTGTACCCAATTGTAGAGAATACAAAGCACTATAACTGACATAAATGGCAGTGTTTTACTGATAATAGTGATTGAGATATAGAGGGTTAAATTTTGAAGGTTTGCAAATACCTTCAAATTTTAAACCTCTATAACTCTCTTCCTGTTCATCAGAATTCAATGATTTCTTTACCCAATTGTAGAGAATACAAAGCACTATAACTGACATAAATGGCAGTGTTTTACTGATAATAGTGATTGAGATATAGAGGGTTAAATTTTGAAGGTTTGCAAATACCTTCAAATTTTAAACCTCTATAACTCTCTTCCTGTTCATCAGAATTCAATGATTTCTGTACCCAATTGTAGAGAATACAAAGCACTATAACTGACATAAATGGCAGTGTTTTACTGATAATAGTGATTGAGATATAGAGGGTTAAATTTTGAAGGTTTGCAAATACCTTCAAATTTTAAACCTCTATAACTCTCTTCCTGTTCATCAGAATTCAATGATTTCTTTACCTAATTGTAGACAATACAAAGCACTATAACTGACATAAATGGCAGTGTTTTACTGATAATAGTGATTGAGATATAGAGGGTTAAATTTTGAAGGTTTGCAAATACCTTCAAATTTTAAACCTCTATAACTCTCTTCCTGTTCATCAGAATTCAATGATTTCTGTACCCAATTGTAGAGAATACAAAGCACTATAACTGACATAAATGGCAGTGTTTTACTGATAATAGTGATTGAGATATAGAGGGTTAAATTTTGAAGGTTTGCAAATACCTTCAAATTTTAAACCTCTATAACTCTCTTCCTGTTCATCAGAATTCAATGATTTCTTTACCCAATTGTAGAGAATACAAAGCACTATAACTGACATAAATGGCAGTGTTTTACTGATAATAGTGATTGAGATATAGAGGGTTAAATTTTGAAGGTTTGCAAATACCTTCAAATTTTAAACCTCTATAACTCTCTTCCTGTTCATCAGAATTCAATGATTTCTGTACCCAATTGTAGAGAATACAAAGCACTATAACTGACATAAATGGCAGTGTTTTACTGATAATAGTGATTGAGATATAGAGGGTTAAATTTTGAAGGTTTGCAAATACCTTCAAATTTTAAACCTCTATAACTCTCTTCCTGTTCATCAGAATTCAATGATTTCTTTACCCAATTGTAGAGAATACAAAGCACTATAACTGACATAAATGGCAGTGTTTTACTGATAATAGTGATTGAGATATAGAGGGTTAAATTTTGAAGGTTTGCAAATACCTTCAAATTTTAAACCTCTATAACTCTCTTCCTGTTCATCAGAATTCAATGATTTCTGTACCCAATTGTAGAGAATACAAAGCACTATAACTGACATAAATGGCAGTGTTTTACTGATAATAGTGATTGAGATATAGAGGGTTAAATTTTGAAGGTTTGCAAATACCTTCAAATTTTAAACCTCTATAACTCTCTTCCTGTTCATCAGAATTCAATGATTTCTGTACCCAATTGTAGAGAATACAAAGCACTATAACTGACATAAATGGCAGTGTTTTACTGATAATAGTGATTGAGATATAGAGGGTTAAATTTTGAAGGTTTGCAAATACCTTCAAATTTTAAACCTCTATAACTCTCTTCCTGTTCATCAGAATTCAATGATTTCTTTACCCAATTGTAGAGAATACAAAGCACTATAACTGACATAAATGGCAGTGTTTTACTGATAATAGTGATTGAGATATAGAGGGTTAAATTTTGAAGGTTTGCAAATACCTTCAAATTTCAAAGCTCTATAACTCTCTTCCTGTTCATCAGAATTCAATGATTTCTTTACCTAATTGTAGACAATACAAAGCACTATAACTGACATAAATGGCAGTGTTTTACTGATAATAGTGATTGAGATATAGAGGGTTAAATTTTGAAGGTTTGCAAATACCTTCAAATTTTAAACCTCTATAACTCTCTTCCTGTTCATCAGAATTCAATGATTTCTTTACCTAATTGTAGACAATACAAAGCACTATAACTGACATAAATGGCAGTGTTTTACTGATAATAGTGATTGAGATATAGAGGGTTAAATTTTAGAGGTTTGCAAATACGTTCAAATTTCAAACCTCTATAACTCGCTTTCCGTTAATCAGAATTCAATGATTTCTTTACCCAATTGTAGAGAATACAAAGCACTATAACTGACATAAATGGCAGTATTTTACTGATAATAGTGATTGAGATATAGAGGGTTAAATTTTGAAGGTTTGCAAATACCTTCAAATTTTAAACCTCTATAACTCTCTTCCTGTTCATCAGAATTCAATGATTTCTGTACCCAATTGTAGAGAATACAAAGCACTATAACTGACATAAATGGCAGTGTTTTACTGATAATAGTGATTGAGATATAGAGGGTTAAATTTTGAAGGTTTGCAAATACCTTCAAATTTTAAACCTCTATAACTCTCTTCCTGTTCATCAGAATTCAATGATTTCTGTACCCAATTGTAGAGAATACAAAGCACTATAACTGACATAAATGGCAGTGTTTTACTGATAATAGTGATTGAGATATAGAGGGTTAAATTTTGAAGGTTTGCAAATACCTTCAAATTTTAAACCTCTATAACTCTCTTCCTGTTCATCAGAATTCAATGATTTCTTTACCCAATTGTAGAGAATACAAAGCACTATAACTGACATAAATGGCAGTGTTTTACTGATAATAGTGATTGAGATATAGAGGGTTAAATTTTGAAGGTTTGCAAATACCTTCAAATTTTAAACCTCTATAACTCTCTTCCTGTTCATCAGAATTCAATGATTTCTGTACCCAATTGTAGAGAATACAAAGCACTATAACTGACATAAATGGCAGTGTTTTACTGATAATAGTGATTGAGATATAGAGGGTTAAATTTTGAAGGTTTGCAAATACCTTCAAATTTTAAACCTCTATAACTCTCTTCCTGTTCATCAGAATTCAATGATTTCTTTACCCAATTGTAGAGAATACAAAGCACTATAACTGACATAAATGGCAGTGTTTTACTGATAATAGTGATTGAGATATAGAGGGTTAAATTTTGAAGGTTTGCAAATACCTTCAAATTTTAAACCTCTATAACTCTCTTCCTGTTCATCAGAATTCAATGATTTCTGTACCCAATTGTAGAGAATACAAAGCACTATAACTGACATAAATGGCAGTGTTTTACTGATAATAGTGATTGAGATATAGAGGGTTAAATTTTGAAGGTTTGCAAATACCTTCAAATTTTAAACCTCTATAACTCTCTTCCTGTTCATCAGAATTCAATGATTTCTTTACCCAATTGTAGAGAATACAAAGCACTATAACTGACATAAATGGCAGTGTTTTACTGATAATAGTGATTGAGATATAGAGGGTTAAATTTTGAAGGTTTGCAAATACCTTCAAATTTTAAACCTCTATAACTCTCTTCCTGTTCATCAGAATTCAATGATTTCTGTACCCAATTGTAGAGAATACAAAGCACTATAACTGACATAAATGGCAGTGTTTTACTGATAATAGTGATTGAGATATAGAGGGTTAAATTTTGAAGGTTTGCAAATACCTTCAAATTTTAAACCTCTATAACTCTCTTCCTGTTCATCAGAATTCAATGATTTCTTTACCTAATTGTAGACAATACAAAGCACTATAACTGACATAAATGGCAGTGTTTTACTGATAATAGTGATTGAGATATAGAGGGTTAAATTTTGAAGGTTTGCAAATACCTTCAAATTTTAAACCTCTATAACTCTCTTCCTGTTCATCAGAATTCAATGATTTCTGTACCCAATTGTAGAGAATACAAAGCACTATAACTGACATAAATGGCAGTGTTTTACTGATAATAGTGATTGAGATATAGAGGGTTAAATTTTGAAGGTTTGCAAATACCTTCAAATTTTAAACCTCTATAACTCTCTTCCTGTTCATCAGAATTCAATGATTTCTTTACCCAATTGTAGAGAATACAAAGCACTATAACTGACATAAATGGCAGTGTTTTACTGATAATAGTGATTGAGATATAGAGGGTTAAATTTTGAAGGTTTGCAAATACCTTCAAATTTTAAACCTCTATAACTCTCTTCCTGTTCATCAGAATTCAATGATTTCTGTACCCAATTGTAGAGAATACAAAGCACTATAACTGACATAAATGGCAGTGTTTTACTGATAATAGTGATTGAGATATAGAGGGTTAAATTTTGAAGGTTTGCAAATACCTTCAAATTTTAAACCTCTATAACTCTCTTCCTGTTCATCAGAATTCAATGATTTCTGTACCCAATTGTAGAGAATACAAAGCACTATAACTGACATAAATGGCAGTGTTTTACTGATAATAGTGATTGAGATATAGAGGGTTAAATTTTGAAGGTTTGCAAATACCTTCAAATTTTAAACCTCTATAACTCTCTTCCTGTTCATCAGAATTCAATCATTTCTTTACCCAATTGTAGAGAATACAAAGCACTATAACTGACATAAATGGCAGTGTTTTACTGATAATAGTGATTGAGATATAGAGGGTTAAATTTTGAAGGTTTGCAAATACCTTCAAATTTTAAACCTCTATAACTCTCTTCCTGTTCATCAGAATTCAATGATTTCTGTACCCAATTGTAGAGAATACAAAGCACTATAACTGACATAAATGGCAGTGTTTTACTGATAATAGTGATTGAGATATAGAGGGTTAAATTTTGAAGGTTTGCAAATACCTTCAAATTTTAAACCTCTATAACTCTCTTCCTGTTCATCAGAATTCAATGATTTCTGTACCCAATTGTAGAGAATACAAAGCACTATAACTGACATAAATGGCAGTGTTTTACTGATAATAGTGATTGAGATATAGAGGGTTAAATTTTGAAGGTTTGCAAATACCTTCAAATTTTAAACCTCTATAACTCTCTTCCTGTTCATCAGAATTCAATGATTTCTTTACCCAATTGTAGAGAATACAAAGCACTATAACTGACATAAATGGCAGTGTTTTACTGATAATAGTGATTGAGATATAGAGGGTTAAATTTTGAAGGTTTGCAAATACCTTCAAATTTCAAAGCTCTATAACTCTCTTCCTGTTCATCAGAATTCAATGATTTCTTTACCTAATTGTAGACAATACAAAGCACTATAACTGACATAAATGGCAGTATTTTACTGATAATAGTGATTGAGATATAGAGGGTTAAATTTTGAAGGTTTGCAAATACCTTCAAATTTCAAACCTCTATAACTCGCTTTCCGTTAATCAGAATTCAATCATTTCTTTACCCAATTGTAGAGAATACAAAGCATTATAACAGACATAAGTGGCAATGTTTTACTGATGATAGTTATTGAGATATAGAGAGTTAAATTTTAGAGGTTTGCAAATACGTTTAAATTTCAAACCTCTATAACTCGCTTTCCGTTAATCAGAATTCAATGATTTCTATACCCAATTGTAGAGAATACAAAGCACTATAACTGACATAAATGGCAGTATTTTACTGATAATAGTGATTGAGATATAGAGGGTTAAATTTTGAAGGTTTGCAAATACCTTCAAATTTTAAACCTCTATAACTCTCTTCCTGTTCATCAGAATTCAATGATTTCTTTACCTAATTGTAGACAATACAAAGCACTATAACTGACATAAATGGCAGTGTTTTACTGATAATAGTGATTGAGATATAGAGGGTTAAATTTCCGTGGTTTGCAAATACCTTCAAATTTCAAACCTCTATAACTCTCTTCCTGTTCATCAGAATTCAATGATTTCTTTACCCAATTTTTGAGAATCCATAGCTCTATAACTGACATAAATAGCTATGTTTTACTGATAATAGTGATTGAGATATAGAGGGTTAAATTTTGAAGGTTTGCAAATACCTACAAATTTCAAAGCTCTAAAACTCTCTTCCTGTTCATCAGAATTCAATGATTTCTTTACCTAATTGTAGACAATACAAAGCACTATAACTGACATAAATGGCAGTGTTTTACTGATAATAGTGATTTAGATATAGAGGGTTAAATTTCCGTGGTTTGCAAATACCTTCAAATTTCAAACCTCTATAACTCGCTTTCCGTTAATCAGAATTCAATCATTTCTTTACCCAATTGTAGAGAATACAAAGCATTATAACAGACATAAATGGCAATGTTTTACTGATGATAGTTATTGAGATATAGAGAGTTAAATTTTGAAGGTTTGCAAATACCTTCAAATTTTAAACCTCTATAACTCTCTTCCTGTTCATCAGAATTCAATGATTTCTGTACCCAATTGTAGAGAATACAAAGCACTATAACTGACATAAATGGCAGTGTTTTACTGATAATAGTGATTGAGATATAGAGGGTTAAATTTTGAAGGTTTGCAAATACCTTCAAATTTTAAACCTCTATAACTCTCTTCCTGTTCATCAGAATTCAATGATTTCTTTACCCAATTGTAGAGAATACAAAGCACTATAACTGACATAAATGGCAGTGTTTTACTGATAATAGTGATTGAGATATAGAGGGTTAAATTTTGAAGGTTTGCAAATACCTTTAAATTTTAAACCTCTATAACTCTCTTCCTGTTCATCAGAATTCAATGATTTCTGTACCCAATTGTAGAGAATACAAAGCACTATAACTGACATAAATGGCAGTGTTTTACTGATAATAGTGATTGAGATATAGAGGGTTAAATTTTGAAGGTTTGCAAATACCTTCAAATTTTAAACCTCTATAACTCTCTTCCTGTTCATCAGAATTCAATGATTTCTTTACCTAATTGTAGACAATACAAAGCACTATAACTGACATAAATGGCAGTGTTTTACTGATAATAGTGATTGAGATATAGAGGGTTAAATTTTGAAGGTTTGCAAATACCTTCAAATTTTAAACCTCTATAACTCTCTTCCTGTTCATCAGAATTCAATGATTTCTGTACCCAATTGTAGAGAATACAAAGCACTATAACTGACATAAATGGCAGTGTTTTACTGATAATAGTGATTGAGATATAGAGGGTTAAATTTTGAAGGTTTGCAAATACCTTCAAATTTTAAACCTCTATAACTCTCTTCCTGTTCATCAGAATTCAATGATTTCTTTACCCAATTGTAGAGAATACAAAGCACTATAACTGACATAAATGGCAGTGTTTTACTGATAATAGTGATTGAGATATAGAGGGTTAAATTTTGAAGGTTTGCAAATACCTTCAAATTTTAAACCTCTATAACTCTCTTCCTGTTCATCAGAATTCAATGATTTCTGTACCCAATTGTAGAGAATACAAAGCACTATAACTGACATAAATGGCAGTGTTTTACTGATAATAGTGATTGAGATATAGAGGGTTAAATTTTGAAGGTTTGCAAATACCTTCAAATTTTAAACCTCTATAACTCTCTTCCTGTTCATCAGAATTCAATGATTTCTGTACCCAATTGTAGAGAATACAAAGCACTATAACTGACATAAATGGCAGTGTTTTACTGATAATAGTGATTGAGATATAGAGGGTTAAATTTTGAAGGTTTGCAAATACCTTCAAATTTTAAACCTCTATAACTCTCTTCCTGTTCATCAGAATTCAATGATTTCTTTACCCAATTGTAGAGAATACAAAGCACTATAACTGACATAAATGGCAGTGTTTTACTGATAATAGTGATTGAGATATAGAGGGTTAAATTTTGAAGGTTTGCAAATACCTTCAAATTTCAAAGCTCTATAACTCTCTTCCTGTTCATCAGAATTCAATGATTTCTTTACCTAATTGTAGACAATACAAAGCACTATAACTGACATAAATGGCAGTATTTTACTGATAATAGTGATTGAGATATAGAGGGTTAAATTTTGAAGGTTTGCAAATACCTTCAAATTTCAAACCTCTATAACTCGCTTTCCGTTAATCAGAATTCAATCATTTCTTTACCCAATTGTAGAGAATACAAAGCATTATAACAGACATAAGTGGCAATGTTTTACTGATGATAGTTATTGAGATATAGAGAGTTAAATTTTAGAGGTTTGCAAATACCTTCAAATTTCAAACCTCTATAACTCGCTTTCCGTTAATCAGAATTCAATGATTTCTTTACCCAATTGTAGAGAATACAAAGCACTATAACTGACATAAATGGCAGTATTTTACTGATAATAGTGATTGAGATATAGAGGGTTAAATTTTGAAGGTTTGCAAATACCTTCAAATTTTAAACCTCTATAACTCTCTTCCTGTTCATCAGAATTCAATGATTTCTTTACCTAATTGTAGACAATACAAAGCACTATAACTGACATAAATGGCAGTGTTTTACTGATAATAGTGATTGAGATATAGAGGGTTAAATTTCCGTGGTTTGCAAATACCTTCAAATTTCAAACCTCTATAACTCTCTTCCTGTTCATCAGAATTCAATGATTTCTTTACCCAATTTTTGAGAATCCATAGCTCTATAACTGACATAAATAGCTATGTTTTACTGATAATAGTGATTGAGATATAGAGGGTTAAATTTTGAAGGTTTGCAAATACCTTCAAATTTCAAAGCTCTAAAACTCTCTTCCTGTTCATCAGAATTCAATGATTTCTTTACCTAATTGTAGACAATACAAAGCACTATAACTGACATAAATGGCAGTGTTTTACTGATAATAGTGATTTAGATATAGAGGGTTAAATTTCCGTGGTTTGCAAATACCTTCAAATTTCAAACCTCTATAACTCGCTTTCCGTTAATCAGAATTCAATCATTTCTTTACCCAATTGTAGAGAATACAAAGCATTATAACAGACATAAATGGCAATGTTTTACTGATGATAGTTATTGAGATATAAAGAGTTAAATTTTAGAGGTTTGCAAATACGTTCAAATTTCAAACCTCTATAACTCGCTTTCCGTTAATCAGAATTCAATGATTTCTTTACCCAATTGTAGAGAATACAAAGCACTATAACTGACATAAATGGCAGTATTTTACTGATAATAGTGATTGAGATATAGAGGGTTAAATTTTGAAGGTTTGCAAATACCTTCAAATTTTAAACCTCTATAACTCTCTTCCTGTTCATCAGAATTCAATGATTTCTTTACCTAATTGTAGACAATACAAAGCACTATAACTGACATAAATGGCAGTGTTTTACTGATAATAGTGATTGAGATATAGAGGGTTAAATTTCCGTGGTTTGCAAATACCTTCAAATTTCAAACCTCTATAACTCGCTTTCCGTTAATCAGAATTCAATCATTTCTTTACCCAATTGTAGAGAATACAAAGCATTATAACAGACATAAATGGCAATGTTTTACTGATGATAGTTATTGAGATATAGAGAGTTAAATTTTAGAGGTTTGCAAATACGTTCAAATTTCAAACCTCTATAACTCGCTTTCCGTTAATCAGAATTCAATCATTTCTTTACCCAATTGTAGAGAATACAAAGCATTATAACAGACATAAATGGCAATGTTTTACTGATGATAGTTATTGAGATATAGAGAGTTAAATTTTAGAGGTTTGCAAATACGTTCAAATTTCAAACCTCTATAACTCGCTTTCCGTTAATCAGAATTCAATCATTTCTTTACCTAATTGTAGAGAATACAAAGCACTATAACTGACATAAATGGCAGTGTTTTACTGATAATAGTGATTGAGATATAGAGGGTTAAATTTCCGTGGTTTGCAAATACCTTCAAATTTTAAACCTCTATAACTCTCTTCCTGTTCATCAGAATTCAATGATTTCTGTACCCAATTGTAGAGAATACAAAGCACTATAACTGACATAAATGGCAGTGTTTTACTGATAATAGTGATTGAGATATAGAGGGTTAAATTTTGAAGGTTTGCAAATACCTTCAAATTTTAAACCTCTATAACTCTCTTCCTGTTCATCAGAATTCAATGTTTTCTGTACCCAATTGTAGAGAATACAAAGCACTATAACTGACATAAATGGCAGTGTTTTACTGATAATAGTGATTGAGATATAGAGGGTTAAATTTTGAAGGTTTGCAAATACCTTCAAATTTTAAACCTCTATAACTCTCTTCCTGTTCATCAGAATTCAATGATTTCTTTACCCAATTGTAGAGAATACAAAGCACTATAACTGACATAAATGGCAGTGTTTTACTGATAATAGTGATTGAGATATAGAGGGTTAAATTTTGAAGGTTTGCAAATACCTTCAAATTTCAAAGCTCTATAACTCTCTTCCTGTTCATCAGAATTCAATGATTTCTTTACCTAATTGTAGACAATACAAAGCACTATAACTGACATAAATGGCAGTATTTTACTGATAATAGTGATTGAGATATAGAGGGTTAAATTTTGAAGGTTTGCAAATACCTTCAAATTTCAAACCTCTATAACTCGCTTTCCGTTAATCAGAATTCAATCATTTCTTTACCCAATTGTAGAGAATACAAAGCATTATAACAGACATAAGTGGCAATGTTTTACTGATGATAGTTATTGAGATATAGAGAGTTAAATTTTAGAGGTTTGCAAATACGTTCAAATTTCAAACCTCTATAACTCGCTTTCCGTTAATCAGAATTCAATGATTTCTTTACCCAATTGTAGAGAATACAAAGCACTATAACTGACATAAATGGCAGTATTTTACTGATAATAGTGATTGAGATATAGAGGGTTAAATTTTGAAGGTTTGCAAATACCTTCAAATTTTAAACCTCTATAACTCTCTTCCTGTTCATCAGAATTCAATGATTTCTTTACCTAATTGTAGACAATACAAAGCACTATAACTGACATAAATGGCAGTGTTTTACTGATAATAGTGATTGAGATATAGAGGGTTAAATTTCCGTGATTTGCAAATACCTTCAAATTTCAAACCTCTATAACTCTCTTCCTGTTCATCAGAATTCAATGATTTCTTTACCCAATTTTTGAGAATCCATAGCTCTATAACTGACATAAATAGCTATGTTTTACTGATAATAGTGATTGAGATATAGAGGGTTAAATTTTGAAGGTTTGCAAATACCTTCAAATTTCAAAGCTCTAAAACTCGCTTTCCGTTAATCAGAATTCAATGATTTCTTTACCCAATTGTAGAGAATACAAAGCACTATAACTGACATAAATGGCAGTATTTTACTGATAATAGTGATTGAGATATAGAGGGTTAAATTTTGAAGGTTTGCAAATACCTTCAAATTTTAAACCTCTATAACTCTCTTCCTGTTCATCAGAATTCAATGATTTCTTTACCTAATTGTAGACAATACAAAGCACTATAACTGACATAAATGGCAGTGTTTTACTGATAATAGTGATTGAGATATAGAGGGTTAAATTTCCGTGGTTTGCAAATACCTTCAAATTTCAAACCTCTATAACTCGCTTTCCGTTAATCAGAATTCAATCATTTCTTTACCCAATTGTAGAGAATACAAAGCATTATAACAGACATAAATGGCAATGTTTTACTGATGATAGTTATTGAGATATAGAGAGTTAAATTTTAGAGGTTTGCAAATACGTTCAAATTTCAAACCTCTATAACTCGCTTTCCGTTAATCAGAATTCAATCATTTCTTTACCCAATTGTAGAGAATACAAAGCATTATAACAGACATAAATGGCAATGTTTTACTGATGATAGTTATTGAGATATAGAGAGTTAAATTTTAGAGGTTTGCAAATACGTTCAAATTTCAAACCTCTATAACTCGCTTTCCGTTAATCAGAATTCAATCATTTCTTTACCCAATTGTAGAGAATACAAAGCATTATAACAGACATAAATGGCAATGTTTTACTGATGATAGTTATTGAGATATAGAGAGTTAAATTTTAGAGGTTTGCAAATACGTTCAAATTTCAAACCTCTATAACTCGCTTTCCGTTAATCAGAATTCAATCATTTCTTTACCTAATTGTAGAGAATACAAAGCACTATAACTGACATAAATGGCCGTGTTTTACTGATAATAGTGATTGAGATATAGAGGGTTAAATTTCCGTGGTTTGCAAATACCTTCAAATTTCAAACCTCTATAACTCGCTTTCCGTTAATCAGAATTCAATCATTTCTTTACCTAATTGTAGAGAATACAAAGCACTATAACTGACATAAATGGCAGTGTTTTACTGATAATAGTGATTGAGATATAGAGGGTTAAATTTCCGTGGTTTGCAAATACCTTCAAATTTCAAACCTCTATAACTCGCTTTCCGTTAATCAGAATTCAATCATTTCTTTACCTAATTGTAGAGAATACAAAGCACTATAACTGACATAAATGGCAGTGTTTTACTGATAATAGTGATTGAGATATAGAGGGTTAAATTTCCGTGGTTTGCAAATACCTTCAAATTTCAAACCTCTATAACTCGCTTTCCGTTAATCAGAATTCAATCATTTCTTTACCCAATTGTAGAGAATACAAAGCATTATAACAGACATAAATGGCAATGTTTTACTGATGATAGTTATTGAGATATAGAGAGTTAAATTTTAGAGGTTTGCAAATACGTTCGAATTTCAAACCTCTATAACTCGCTTTCCGTTAATCAGAATTCAATCATTTCTTTACCTAATTGTAGAGAATACAAAGCACTATAACTGACATAAATGGCAGTGTTTTACTGATAATAGTGATTGAGATATAGAGGGTTAAATTTCCGTGGTTTGCAAATACCTTCAAATTTCAAACCTCTATAACTCGCTTTCCGTTAATCAGAATTCAATCATTTCTTTACCTAATTGTAGAGAATACAAAGCACTATAACTGACATAAATGGCAGTGTTTTACTGATAATAGTGATTGAGATATAGAGGGTTAAATTTCCGTGGTTTGCAAATACCTTCAAATTTCAAACCTCTATAACTCGCTTTCCGTTAATCAGAATTCAATCATTTCTTTACCTAATTGTAGAGAATACAAAGCACTATAACTGACATAAATGGCAGTGTTTTACTGATAATAGTGATTGAGATATAGAGGGTTAAATTTCCGTGGTTTGCAAATACCTTCAAATTTCAAACCTCTATAACTCGCTTTCCGTTAATCAGAATTCAATAATTTCTTTACCCAATTGTAGAGAATACAAAGCATTGTAACAGACATAAATGGCAATGTTTTACTGATGATAGTTATTGAGATATAGAGAGTTAAATTTTAGAGGTTTGCAAATACCTTCAAATTTCAAACCTCTATAACTCGCTTTCCGTTAATCAGAATTCAATCATTTCTTTACCCAATCGTAGAGAATATAAAGCACTATAACTGACATAAATGGCAGTGTTTTACTGATAATAGTGATTGAGATATAGAGGGTTAAATTTTGAAGGTTTGCAAATACCTTCAAATTTTAAACCTCTATAACTCTCTTCCTGTTCATCAGAATTCAATGATTTCTGTACCCAATTGTAGAGAATACAAAGCACTATAACTGACATAAATGGCAGTGTTTTACTGATAATAGTGATTGAGATATAGAGGGTTAAATTTTGAAGGTTTGCAAATACCTTCAAATTTTAAACCTCTATAACTCTCTTCCTGTTCATCAGAATTCAATGATTTCTTTACCCAATTGTAGAGAATACAAAGCACTATAACTGACATAAATGGCAGTGTTTTACTGATAATAGTGATTGAGATATAGAGGGTTAAATTTTGAAGGTTTGCAAATACCTTCAAATTTCAAAGCTCTATAACTCTCTTCCTGTTCATCAGAATTCAATGATTTCTTTACCTAATTGTAGACAATACAAAGCACTATAACTGACATAAATGGCAGTATTTTACTGATAATAGTGATTGAGATATAGAGGGTTAAATTTTGAAGGTTTGCAAATACCTTCAAATTTCAAACCTCTATAACTCGCTTTCCGTTAATCAGAATTCAATCATTTCTTCACCCAATTGTAGAGAATACAAAGCATTATAACAGACATAAGTGGCAATGTTTTACTGATGATAGTTATTGAGATATAGAGAGTTAAATTTTAGAGGTTTGCAAATACGTTCAAATTTCAAACCTCTATAACTCGCTTTCCGTTAATCAGAATTCAATGATTTCTATACCCAATTGTAGAGAATACAAAGCACTATAACTGACATAAATGGCAGTATTTTACTGATAATAGTGATTGAGATATAGAGGGTTAAATTTTGAAGGTTTGCAAATACCTTCAAATTTTAAACCTCTATAACTCTCTTCCTGTTCATCAGAATTCAATGATTTCTTTACCTAATTGTAGACAATACAAAGCACTATAACTGACATAAATGGCAGTGTTTTACTGATAATAGTGATTGAGATATAGAGGGTTAAATTTCCGTGGTTTGCAAATACCTTCAAATTTCAAACCTCTATAACTCTCTTCCTGTTCATCAGAATTCAATGATTTCTTTACCCAATTTTTGAGAATCCATAGCTCTATAACTGACATAAATAGCTATGTTTTACTGATATAGTGATTGAGATATAGAGGGTTAAATTTTGAAGGTTTGCAAATACCTTCAAATTTCAAAGCTCTAAAACTCTCTTCCTGTTCATCAGAATTCAATGATTTCTTTACCTAATTGTAGACAATACAAAGCACTATAACTGACATAAATGGCAGTGTTTTACTGATAATAGTTATTTAGATATAGAGGGTTAAATTTCCGTGGTTTGCAAATACCTTCAAATTTCAAACCTCTATAACTCGCTTTCCGTTAATCAGAATTCAATCATTTCTTTACCCAATTGTAGAGAATACAAAGCATTATAACAGACATAAATGGCAATGTTTTACTGATGATAGTTATTGAGATATAGAGAGTTAAATTTTGAAGGTTTGCAAATACCTTCAAATTTTAAACCTCTATAACTCTCTTCCTGTTCATCAGAATTCAATGATTTCTGTACCCAATTGTAGAGAATACAAAGCACTATAACTGACATAAATGGCAGTGTTTTACTGATAATAGTGATTGAGATATAGAGGGTTAAATTTTGAAGGTTTGCAAATACCTTCAAATTTTAAACCTCTATAACTCTCTTCCTGTTCATCAGAATTCAATGATTTCTTTACCCAATTGTAGAGAATACAAAGCACTATAACTGACATAAATGGCAGTGTTTTACTGATAATAGTGATTGAGATATAGAGGGTTAAATTTTGAAGGTTTGCAAATACCTTCAAATTTTAAACCTCTATAACTCTCTTCCTGTTCATCAGAATTCAATGATTTCTGTACCCAATTGTAGAGAATACAAAGCACTATAACTGACATAAATGGCAGTGTTTTACTGATAATAGTGATTGAGATATAGAGGGTTAAATTTTGAAGGTTTGCAAATACCTTCAAATTTTAAACCTCTATAACTCTCTTCCTGTTCATCAGAATTCAATGATTTCTTTACCCAATTGTAGAGAATACAAAGCACTATAACTGACATAAATGGCAGTGTTTTACTGATAATAGTGATTGAGATATAGAGGGTTAAATTTTGAAGGTTTGCAAATACCTTCAAATTTTAAACCTCTATAACTCTCTTCCTGTTCATCAGAATTCAATGATTTCTGTACCCAATTGTAGAGAATACAAAGCACTATAACTGACATAAATGGCAGTGTTTTACTGATAATAGTGATTGAGATATAGAGGGTTAAATTTTGAAGGTTTGCAAATACCTTCAAATTTTAAACCTCTATAACTCTCTTCCTGTTCATCAGAATTCAATGATTTCTGTACCCAATTGTAGAGAATACAAAGCACTATAACTGACATAAATGGCAGTGTTTTACTGATAATAGTGATTGAGATATAGAGGGTTAAATTTTGAAGGTTTGCAAATACCTTCAAATTTTAAACCTCTATAACTCTCTTCCTGTTCATCAGAATTCAATGATTTCTTTACCCAATTGTAGAGAATACAAAGCACTATAACTGACATAAATGGCAGTGTTTTACTGATAATAGTGATTGAGATATAGAGGGTTAAATTTTGAAGGTTTGCAAATACCTTCAAATTTCAAAGCTCTATAACTCTCTTCCTGTTCATCAGAATTCAATGATTTCTTTACCTAATTGTAGACAATACAAAGCACTATAACTGACATAAATGGCAGTATTTTACTGATAATAGTGATTGAGATATAGAGGGTTAAATTTTGAAGGTTTGCAAATACCTTCAAATTTCAAACCTCTATAACTCGCTTTACGTTAATCAGAATTCAATCATTTCTTTACCCAATTGTAGAGAATACAAAGCATTATAACAGACATAAGTGGCAATGTTTTACTGATGATAGTTATTGAGATATAGAGAGTTAAATTTTAGAGGTTTGCAAATACGTTCAAATTTCAAACCTCTATAACTCGCTTTCCGTTAATCAGAATTCAATGATTTCTTTACCCAATTGTAGAGAATACAAAGCACTATAACTGACATAAATGGCAGTATTTTACTGATAATAGTGATTGAGATATAGAGGGTTAAATTTTGAAGGTTTGCAAATACCTTCAAATTTTAAACCTCTATAACTCTCTTCCTGTTCATCAGAATTCAATGATTTCTTTACCTAATTGTAGACAATACAAAGCACTATAACTGACATAAATGGCAGTGTTTTACTGATAATAGTGATTGAGATATAGAGGGTTAAATTTCCGTGGTTTGCAAATACCTTCAAATTTCAAACCTCTATAACTCTCTTCCTGTTCATCAGAATTCAATGATTTCTTTACCCAATTTTTGAGAATCCATAGCTCTATAACTGACATAAATAGCTATGTTTTACTGATAATAGTGATTGAGATATAGAGGGTTAAATTTTGAAGGTTTGCAAATACCTTCAAATTTCAAAACTCTAAAACTCTCTTCCTGTTCATCAGAATTCAATGATTTCTTTACCTAATTGTAGACAATACAAAGCACTATAACTGACATAAATGGCAGTGTTTTACTGATAATAGTGATTTAGATATAGAGGGTTAAATTTCCGTGGTTTGCAAATACCTTCAAATTTCAAACCTCTATAACTCGCTTTCCGTTAATCAGAATTCAATCATTTCTTTACCCAATTGTAGAGAATACAAAGCACTATAACTGACATAAATGGCAGTATTTTACTGATAATAGTGATTGAGATATAGAGGGTTAAATTTTGAAGGTTTGCAAATACCTTCAAATTTTAAACCTCTATAACTCTCTTCCTGTTCATCAGAATTCAATGATTTCTTTACCTAATTGTAGACAATACAAAGCACTATAACTGACATAAATGGCAGTGTTTTACTGATAATAGTGATTGAGATATAGAGGGTTAAATTTCCGTGGTTTGCAAATACCTTCAAATTTCAAACCTCTATAACTCGCTTTCCGTTAATCAGAATTCAATCATTTCTTTACCCAATTGTAGAGAATACAAAGCATTATAACAGACATAAATGGCAATGTTTTACTGATGATAGTTATTGAGATATAGAGAGTTAAATTTTAGAGGTTTGCAAATACGTTCAAATTTCAAACCTCTATAACTCGCTTTCCGTTAATCAGAATTCAATCATTTCTTTACCCAATTGTAGAGAATACAAAGCATTATAACAGACATAAATGGCAATGTTTTACTGATGATAGTTATTGAGATATAGAGAGTTAAATTTTAGAGGTTTGCAAATACGTTCAAATTTCAAACCTCTATAACTCGCTTTCCGTTAATCAGAATTCAATCATTTCTTTACCTAATTGTAGAGAATACAAAGCACTATAACTGACATAAATGGCAGTGTTTTACTGATAATAGTGATTGAGATATAGAGGGTTAAATTAACGTGGTTTGCAAATACCTTCAAATTTCAAACCTCTATAACTCGCTTTCCGTTAATCAGAATTCAATCATTTCTTTACCTAATTGTAGAGAATACAAAGCACTATAACTGACATAAATGGCAGTGTTTTACTGATAATAGTGATTGAGATATAGAGGGTTAAATTTCCGTGGTTTGCAAATACCTTCAAATTTCAAACCTCTATAACTCGCTTTCCGTTAATCAGAATTCAATCATTTCTTTACCTAATTGTAGAGAATACAAAGCACTATAACTGACATAAATGGCAGTGTTTTACTGATAATAGTGATTGAGATATAGAGGGTTAAATTTCCGTGGTTTGCAAATACCTTCAAATTTCAAACCTCTATAACTCGCTTTCCGTTAATCAGAATTCAATAATTTCTTTACCCAATTGTAGAGAATACAAAGCATTATAACAGACATAAATGGCAATGTTTTACTGATGATAGTTATTGAGATATAGAGAGTTAAATTTTAGAGGTTTGCAAATACCTTCAAATTTCAAACCTCTATAACTCGCTTTCCGTTAATCAGAATTCAATCATTTCTTTACCCAATCGTAGAGAATATAAAGCACTATAACTGACATAAATGGCAATGTTTTACTGATGATAGTTATTGAGATATAGAGAGTTAAATTTTAGAGGTTTGCAAATACGTTCAAATTTCAAACCTCTATAACTCGCTTTCCGTTAATCAGAATTCAATCATTTCTTTACCCAATTGTAGAGAATACAAAGCATTATAACAGACATAAATGGCAATGTTTTACTGATGATAGTTATTGAGATATAGAGAGTTAAATTTTAGAGGTTTGCAAATACGTTCAAATTTCAAACCTCTATAACTCGCTTTCCGTTAATCAGAATTCAATCATTTCTTTACCTAATTGTAGAGAATACAAAGCACTATAACTGACATAAATGGCCGTGTTTTACTGATAATAGTGATTGAGATATAGAGGGTTAAATTTCCGTGGTTTGCAAATACCTTCAAATTTCAAACCTCTATAACTCGCTTTCCGTTAATCAGAATTCAATCATTTCTTTACCTAATTGTAGAGAATACAAAGCACTATAACTGACATAAATGGCAGTGTTTTACTGATAATAGTGATTGAGATATAGAGGGTTAAATTTCCGTGGTTTGCAAATACCTTCAAATTTCAAACCTCTATAACTCGCTTTCCGTTAATCAGAATTCAATCATTTCTTTACCTAATTGTAGAGAATACAAAGCACTATAACTGACATAAATGGCAGTGTTTTACTGATAATAGTGATTGAGATATAGAGGGTTAAATTTCCGTGGTTTGCAAATACCTTCAAATTTCAAACCTCTATAACTCGCTTTCCGTTAATCAGAATTCAATCATTTCTTTACCCAATTGTAGAGAATACAAAGCATTATAACAGACATAAATGGCAATGTTTTACTGATGATAGTTATTGAGATATAGAGAGTTAAATTTTAGAGGTTTGCAAATACCTTCAAATTTTAAACCTCTATAACTCTCTTCCTGTTCATCAGAATTCAATGATTTCTGTACCCAATTGTAGAGAATACAAAGCACTATAACTGACATAAATGGCAGTGTTTTACTGATAATAGTGATTGAGATATAGAGGGTTAAATTTTGAAGGTTTGCAAATACCTTCAAATTTTAAACCTCTATAACTCTCTTCCTGTTCATCAGAATTCAATGATTTCTTTACCCAATTGTAGAGAATACAAAGCACTATAACTGACATAAATGGCAGTGTTTTACTGATAATAGTGATTGAGATATAGAGGGTTAAATTTTGAAGGTTTGCAAATACCTTCAAATTTTAAACCTCTATAACTCTCTTCCTGTTCATCAGAATTCAATGATTTCTGTACCCAATTGTAGAGAATACAAAGCACTATAACTGACATAAATGGCAGTGTTTTACTGATAATAGTGATTGAGATATAGAGGGTTAAATTTTGAAGGTTTGCAAATACCTTCAAATTTTAAACCTCTATAACTCTCTTCCTGTTCATCAGAATTCAATGATTTCTTTACCCAATTGTAGAGAATACAAAGCACTATAACTGACATAAATGGCAGTGTTTTACTGATAATAGTGATTGAGATATAGAGGGTTAAATTTTGAAGGTTTGCAAATACCTTCAAATTTTAAACCTCTATAACTCTCTTCCTGTTCATCAGAATTCAATGATTTCTGTACCCAATTGTAGAGAATACAAAGCACTATAACTGACATAAATGGCAGTGTTTTACTGATAATAGTGATTGAGATATAGAGGGTTAAATTTTGAAGGTTTGCAAATACCTTCAAATTTTAAACCTCTATAACTCTCTTCCTGTTCATCAGAATTCAATGATTTCTGTACCCAATTGTAGAGAATACAAAGCACTATAACTGACATAAATGGCAGTGTTTTACTGATAATAGTGATTGAGATATAGAGGGTTAAATTTTGAAGGTTTGCAAATACCTTCAAATTTTAAACCTCTATAACTCTCTTCCTGTTCATCAGAATTCAATGATTTCTTTACCCAATTGTAGAGAATACAAAGCACTATAACTGACATAAATGGCAGTGTTTTACTGATAATAGTGATTGAGATATAGAGGGTTAAATTTTGAAGGTTTGCAAATACCTTCAAATTTCAAAGCTCTATAACTCTCTTCCTGTTCATCAGAATTCAATGATTTCTTTACCTAATTGTAGACAATACAAAGCACTATAACTGACATAAATGGCAGTATTTTACTGATAATAGTGATTGAGATATAGAGGGTTAAATTTTGAAGGTTTGCAAATACCTTCAAATTTCAAACCTCTATAACTCGCTTTACGTTAATCAGAATTCAATCATTTCTTTACCCAATTGTAGAGAATACAAAGCATTATAACAGACATAAGTGGCAATGTTTTACTGATGATAGTTATTGAGATATAGAGAGTTAAATTTTAGAGGTTTGCAAATACGTTCAAATTTCAAACCTCTATAACTCGCTTTCCGTTAATCAGAATTCAATGATTTCTTTACCCAATTGTAGAGAATACAAAGCACTATAACTGACATAAATGGCAGTATTTTACTGATAATAGTGATTGAGATATAGAGGGTTAAATTTTGAAGGTTTGCAAATACCTTCAAATTTTAAACCTCTATAACTCTCTTCCTGTTCATCAGAATTCAATGATTTCTTTACCTAATTGTAGACAATACAAAGCACTATAACTGACATAAATGGCAGTGTTTTACTGATAATAGTGATTGAGATATAGAGGGTTAAATTTCCGTGGTTTGCAAATACCTTCAAATTTCAAACCTCTATAACTCTCTTCCTGTTCATCAGAATTCAATGATTTCTTTACCCAATTTTTGAGAATCCATAGCTCTATAACTGACATAAATAGCTATGTTTTACTGATAATAGTGATTGAGATATAGAGGGTTAAATTTTGAAGGTTTGCAAATACCTTCAAATTTCAAAACTCTAAAACTCTCTTCCTGTTCATCAGAATTCAATGATTTCTTTACCTAATTGTAGACAATACAAAGCACTATAACTGACATAAATGGCAGTGTTTTACTGATAATAGTGATTTAGATATAGAGGGTTAAATTTCCGTGGTTTGCAAATACCTTCAAATTTCAAACCTCTATAACTCGCTTTCCGTTAATCAGAATTCAATCATTTCTTTACCCAATTGTAGAGAATACAAAGCATTATAACAGACATAAATGGCAATGTTTTACTGATGATAGTTATTGAGATATAAAGAGTTAAATTTTAGAGGTTTGCAAATACGTTCAAATTTCAAACCTCTATAACTCGCTTTCCGTTAATCAGAATTCAATGATTTCTTTACCCAATTGTAGAGAATACAAAGCACTATAACTGACATAAATGGCAGTATTTTACTGATAATAGTGATTGAGATATAGAGGGTTAAATTTTGAAGGTTTGCAAATACCTTCAAATTTTAAACCTCTATAACTCTCTTCCTGTTCATCAGAATTCAATGATTTCTTTACCTAATTGTAGACAATACAAAGCACTATAACTGACATAAATGGCAGTGTTTTACTGATAATAGTGATTGAGATATAGAGGGTTAAATTTCCGTGGTTTGCAAATACCTTCAAATTTCAAACCTCTATAACTCGCTTTCCGTTAATCAGAATTCAATCATTTCTTTACCCAATTGTAGAGAATACAAAGCATTATAACAGACATAAATGGCAATGTTTTACTGATGATAGTTATTGAGATATAGAGAGTTAAATTTTAGAGGTTTGCAAATACGTTCAAATTTCAAACCTCTATAACTCGCTTTCCGTTAATCAGAATTCAATCATTTCTTTACCCAATTGTAGAGAATACAAAGCATTATAACAGACATAAATGGCAATGTTTTACTGATGATAGTTATTGAGATATAGAGAGTTAAATTTTAGAGGTTTGCAAATACGTTCAAATTTCAAACCTCTATAACTCGCTTTCCGTTAATCAGAATTCAATCATTTCTTTACCTAATTGTAGAGAATACAAAGCACTATAACTGACATAAATGGCAGTGTTTTACTGATAATAGTGATTGAGATATAGAGGGTTAAATTTCCGTGGTTTGCAAATACCTTCAAATTTCAAACCTCTATAACTCGCTTTCCGTTAATCAGAATTCAATCATTTCTTTACCTAATTGTAGAGAATACAAAGCACTATAACTGACATAAATGGCAGTGTTTTACTGATAATAGTGATTGAGATATAGAGGGTTAAATTTCCGTGGTTTGCAAATACCTTCAAATTTCAAACCTCTATAACTCGCTTTCCGTTAATCAGAATTCAATCATTTCTTTACCTAATTGTAGAGAATACAAAGCACTATAACTGACATAAATGGCAGTGTTTTACTGATAATAGTGATTGAGATATAGAGGGTTAAATTTCCGTGGTTTGCAAATACCTTCAAATTTCAAACCTCTATAACTCGCTTTCCGTTAATCAGAATTCAATAATTTCTTTACCCAATTGTAGAGAATACAAAGCATTATAACAGACATAAATGGCAATGTTTTACTGATGATAGTTATTGAGATATAGAGAGTTAAATTTTAGAGGTTTGCAAATACCTTCAAATTTCAAACCTCTATAACTCGCTTTCCGTTAATCAGAATTCAATCATTTCTTTACCCAATCGTAGAGAATATAAAGCACTATAACTGACATAAATGGCAATGTTTTACTGATGATAGTTATTGAGATATAGAGAGTTAAATTTTAGAGGTTTGCAAATACGTTCAAATTTCAAACCTCTATAACTCGCTTTCCGTTAATCAGAATTCAATCATTTCTTTACCCAATTGTAGAGAATACAAAGCATTATAACAGACATAAATGGCAATGTTTTACTGATGATAGTTATTGAGATATAGAGAGTTAAATTTTAGAGGTTTGCAAATACGTTCAAATTTCAAACCTCTATAACTCGCTTTCCGTTAATCAGAATTCAATCATTTCTTTACCTAATTGTAGAGAATACAAAGCACTATAACTGACATAAATGGCCGTGTTTTACTGATAATAGTGATTGAGATATAGAGGGTTAAATTTCCGTGGTTTGCAAATACCTTCAAATTTCAAACCTCTATAACTCGCTTTCCGTTAATCAGAATTCAATCATTTCTTTACCTAATTGTAGAGAATACAAAGCACTATAACTGACATAAATGGCAGTGTTTTACTGATAATAGTGATTGAGATATAGAGGGTTAAATTTCCGTGGTTTGCAAATACCTTCAAATTTCAAACCTCTATAACTCGCTTTCCGTTAATCAGAATTCAATCATTTCTTTACCTAATTGTAGAGAATACAAAGCACTATAACTGACATAAATGGCAGTGTTTTACTGATAATAGTGATTGAGATATAGAGGGTTAAATTTCCGTGGTTTGCAAATACCTTCAAATTTCAAACCTCTATAACTCGCTTTCCGTTAATCAGAATTCAATCATTTCTTTACCCAATTGTAGAGAATACAAAGCATTATAACAGACATAAATGGCAATGTTTTACTGATGATAGTTATTGAGATATAGAGAGTTAAATTTTAGAGGTTTGCAAATACGTTCAAATTTCAAACCTCTATAACTCGCTTTCCGTTAATCAGAATTCAATCATTTCTTTACCTAATTGTAGAGAATACAAAGCACTATAACTGACATAAATGGCAGTGTTTTACTGATAATAGTGATTGAGATATAGAGGGTTAAATTTCCGTGGTTTGCAAATACCTTCAAATTTCAAACCTCTATAACTCGCTTTCCGTTAATCAGAATTCAATCATTTCTTTACCTAATTGTAGAGAATACAAAGCACTATAACTGACATAAATGGCAGTGTTTTACTGATAATAGTGATTGAGATATAGAGGGTTAAATTTCCGTGGTTTGCAAATACCTTCAAATTTCAAACCTCTATAACTCGCTTTCCGTTAATCAGAATTCAATCATTTCTTTACCTAATTGTAGAGAATACAAAGCACTATAACTGACATAAATGGCAGTGTTTTACTGATAATAGTGATTGAGATATAGAGGGTTAAATTTCCGTGGTTTGCAAATACCTTCAAATTTCAAACCTCTATAACTCGCTTTCCGTTAATCAGAATTCAATAATTTCTTTACCCAATTGTAGAGAATACAAAGCATTGTAACAGACATAAATGGCAATGTTTTACTGATGATAGTTATTGAGATATAGAGAGTTAAATTTTAGAGGTTTGCAAATACCTTCAAATTTCAAACCTCTATAACTCGCTTTCCGTTAATCAGAATTCAATCATTTCTTTACCCAATCGTAGAGAATATAAAGCACTATAACTGACATAAATGGCAATGTTTTACTGATGATAGTTATTGAGATATAGAGAGTTAAATTTTAGAGGTTTGCAAATACGTTCAAATTTCAAACCTCTATAACTCGCTTTCCGTTAATCAGAATTCAATCATTTCTTTACCCAATTGTAGAGAATACAAAGCATTATAACAGACATAAATGGCAATGTTTTACTGATGATAGTTATTGAGATATAGAGAGTTAAATTTTAGAGGTTTGCAAATACCTTCAAAT
Organism: Rhodnius prolixus; assembly: GCF_049639745.1. Lineage (NCBI taxonomy): Eukaryota > Metazoa > Arthropoda > Insecta > Hemiptera > Reduviidae > Rhodnius > Rhodnius prolixus. Next base: position 64,500,476 of record NW_027411592.1, on the reverse strand, counting down.
TTCAAACCTCTATAACTCGCTTTCCGTTAATCAGAATTCAATCATTTCTTTACCTAATTGTAGAGAATACAAAGCACTATAACTGACATAAATGGCAGTGTTTTACTGATAATAGTGATTGAGATATAGAGGGTTAAATTTCCGTGGTTTGCAAATACCTTCAAATTTCAAACCTCTATAACTCGCTTTCCGTTAATCAGAATTCAATCATTTCTTTACCTAATTGTAGAGAATACAAAGCACTATAACTGACATAAATGGCAGTGTTTTACTGATAATAGTGATTGAGATATAGAGGGTTAAATTTCCGTGGTTTGCAAATACCTTCAAATTTCAAACCTCTATAACTCGCTTTCCGTTAATCAGAATTCAATCATTTCTTTACCCAATTGTAGAGAATACAAAGCATTATAACAGACATAAATGGCAATGTTTTACTGATGATAGTTATTGAGATATAGAGGGTTAAATTTTGAAGGTTTGCAAATACCTTCAAATTTCAAACCTCTATAACTCGCTTTCCGTTAATCAGAATTCAATCATTTCTTTACCCAATCGTAGAGAATACAAAGCACTATAACTGACATAAATGGCAGTGTTTTACTGATAATAGTGATTGAGATATAGAGGGTTAAATTTCCGTGGTTTGCAAATACCTTCAAATTTCAAACCTCTATAACTCGCTTTCCGTTAATCAGAATTCAATCATTTCTTTACCTAATTGTAGAGAATACAAAGCACTATAACTGACATAAATGGCAGTGTTTTACTGATAATAGTGATTGAGATATAGAGGGTTAAATTTCCGTGGTTTGCAAATACCTTCAAATTTCAAACTTCTATAACTCGCTTTCCGTTAATCAGAATTCAATCATTTCTTTACCTAATTGTAGAGAATACAAAGCACTATAACTGACATAAATGGCAGTGTTTTACTGATAATAGTGATTGATATATAGAGGGTTAAATTTCCGTGGTTTGCAAATACCTTCAAATTTCAAACCTCTATAACTCGCTTTCCGTTAATCAGAATTCAATCATTTCTTTACCTAATTGTAGAGAATACAAAGCACTATAACTGACATAAATGGCAGTGTTTTACTGATAATAGTGATTGAGATATAGAGGGTTAAATTTCCGTGGTTTGCAAATACCTTCAAATTTCAAACCTCTATAACTCGCTTTCCGTTAATCAGAATTCAATCATTTCTTTACCTAATTGTAGAGAATACAAAGCACTATAACTGACATAAATGGCAGTGTTTTACTGATAATAGTGATTGAGATATAGAGGGTTAAATTTCCGTGGTTTGCAAATACCTTCAAATTTCAAACCTCTATAACTCGCTTTCCGTTAATCAGAATTCAATCATTTCTTTACCTAATTGTAGAGAATACAAAGCACTATAACTGACATAAATGGCAGTGTTTTACTGATAATAGTGATTGAGATATAGAGGGTTAAATTTCCGTGGTTTGCAAATACCTTCAAATTTCAAACCTCTATAACTCGCTTTCCGTTAATCAGAATTCAATCATTTCTTTACCTAATTGTAGAGAATACAAAGCACTATAACTGACATAAATGGCAGTGTTTTACTGATAATAGTGATTGAGATATAGAGGGTTAAATTTCCGTGGTTTGCAAATACCTTCAAATTTCAAACCTCTATAACTCGCTTTCCGTTAATCAGAATTCAATCATTTCTTTACCTAATTGTAGAGAATACAAAGCACTATAACTGACATAAATGGCAGTGTTTTACTGATAATAGTGATTGAGATATAGAGGGTTAAATTTTGAAGGTTTGCAAATACCTTCAAATTTCAAAGCTCTATAACTCTCTTCCTGTTCATCAGAATTCAATGATTTCTTTACCTAATTGTAGACAATACAAAGCACTATAACTGACATAAATGGCAGTGTTTTACTGATAATAGTGATTGAGATATAGAGGGTTAAATTTCCGTGGTTTGCAAATACCTTCAAATTTCAAACCTCTATAACTCGCTTTCCGTTAATCAGAATTCAATCATTTCTTTACCTAATTGTAGAGAATACAAAGCACTATAACTGACATAGATGGCAATGTTTTACTGATGATAGTGATTGAGATATAGAGAGTTAAATTTTAGAGGTTTGCAAATACGTTCAAATTTCAAACCTCTATAACTCGCTTTCCGTTAATCAGAATTCAATCATTTCTTTACCCAATTGTAGAGAATACAAAGCATTATAACAGACATAAATGGCAATGTTTTACTGATGATAGTTATTGAGATATAGAGGGTTAAATTTCCGTGGTTTGCAAATACCTTCAAATTTCAAACCTCTATAACTCGCTTTCCGTTAATCAGAATTCAATCATTTCTTTACCCAATTGTAGAGAATACAAAGCATTATAACAGACATAAATGGCAATGTTTTACTGATAATAGTGATTGAGATATAGAGGGTTAAATTTCCGTGGTTTGCAAATACCTTCAAATTTTAAACCTCTATAACTCGCTTTCCGTTAATCAGAATTCAATCATTTCTTTACCTAATTGTAGAGAATACAAAGCACTATAACTGACATAGATGGCAATGTTTTACTGATGATAGTGATTGAGATATAGAGAGTTAAATTTTAGAGGTTTGCAAATACGTTCAAATTTCAAACTTCTATGTAGTAAATTAAATGTATAAAATAATTGTTTATAATTAACTGGAACTGCGTATTGAGAATGTGCTGAACAATGCATTAGAGCGTAGACTGCTTAGACTGCATAAAAAGATCGGGGCCATTGGGGATATTAATGACTTACTTGCGTAATAAACTAAATAATAGAAAATAAAATAAAATATAAACGAGCAATCTACGCACGCGTAACCTTTTATTGCTACTATTTTCGGATTGGTAAACTAGAATTTTCCCAGAATATAAAGGGAAGCGAAAAATGTAAGACGGCAGTTCTAGTTTTCGGATGATGTACAATCTTGGATTTTTTATAGATTTAATCTCTAACCTTAAAATATAATATTTAAGAAAAAGCACAACAGTTCATTTTACTGTAATGATACGTTATACCTCCTTTCTTTACTAGAACTGTGTAGAAAAATTCGTGGTACTTCCGGTTTCGTAATTATTATAACACTTGGAATTGTGAGTAATAAACAAAAACCTCCTTTAAAAAAAAAAAAATGTGCAGAACACAGAACCAAATCCATTCAACGGGAAGTGCCATTAATTGAATTTTCCTAGGGCACCAAGGGCTACATGATTCAAAGAAAATCTTTGAAGCTATTCCTGAGAAAATTTAAAAAAAAAAAGTGAAAAATCCGTTCGATGAAAATGAACTTCCGGTAGAGAAAATTTTGATCGCTAGAGTTTTTCGCAGTCACATTCAACACACAAACCATTTTCTAAAATCTATTTTATTATTTTATTTGGACGCTACTTATTTTCTGTTAGAAAAATTGAATATCGGAAAACTCGACACAATCGTAATACTTATCGCGAAGAGGGTGACAGAGTGAGAGAGAGAGAGAGAGTGAAGGAAAGAGAAAACTATAATGGCCAAATAGGAAATGTTATCGTACAATGACGTAAATGAGGAAATTACAAAACATGCGACGATTAAGCCGCCATAAATAGTTTCCAGTTTCGTGACTAACTCACATAGCCTTTTAAACTAAAATAGACGTTAATCCTATATTATATATAAAGTACGCCGAACGTCTAAATTCCTGGATATATAACGGCATTTTATTTATTATACTTCATCGTGATTACATTTTTTTGTACTGTTGGGATTTTGTGTCTATCTAAGTGTGAATAAAATATCTAATATTCTCCTGTAAACCCTCACAGCTCTTACTGCAATCACCATTGGGTTCTTCAAAGTTTGAATTTTTACTAAATCTTGGTCGACTTTTACGTCCAACTACCAAATTAGGTGTCGTGGACGGAGGCGACTAGCAAACATACTTTACTGTAAATTTCTCATATTAACCATTAAATAAAATCCAAGGCCTAGACCAGAGGAATTGAACCTACTAAACTAACAATACATCTTAGCATTGCGGGTCTAGTCTCTTAACCGCCTAACATACTTTACTATAAATTTCTCATATTAACCATTAAATAAAATTCAAGGCCTAGTCACCGGGAATCGAACCCACTAAACCAACAATACATCTCAGCATTGCGGGTCTAGTCTCTTAACCGCCTAACATACTTTATTATAAATTTCTCATATTAACCATTAAATAAAATCCAAGGCCTAGAAACCGGGAACCGAACCTACTAAACCAACAATACATCTCAGCTTTGCGGGTCTAGTCTCTCTTAACCGCTCGGCTACTAAATATTTTGTTATGCAATTCCAAATTAAAATATTTAATAGAAATTTGGAATCTTTAATCTTTGAGTCGAGTATTTGATTTTTAAAAATCCAAGGAAATCGTAGCATTTGAAAAGTGGTGCTGCTGCAAGAATATTGATAAAAGTGATAAGTGAAGAAGTGCTCCAGAAGAAGAGATATTAAAACGGTCAAGAGTTTGCTTTGAGCAAGACTACGGGAGGAGCAAAGTACGAAGAGCTGCAACTGACCAAGGTAAACACAAGTAGAGGTTCTTCCGAGGGTTTCATTACAGCATCCAAATCTTTACGTATTCCAATCATAAACTTTGTCATAGTTGGCAGAAATGGTAAATTAGTTTAATTAAACAGGATGATGTACCAACTAGATGGGAGTGTTATGTGCAGATCATCTACTCCATGATAATAACCGCCTCCAGACGTCACCTCCCCCTCACAAGCAGCTAGACTACTTTGGTCATGTCCTAATACTAAGCTCTCTTCCTCATTGTCTCAGGACCAACAGTGTCCAGGATGGGGATAGACCCCCAGCTAGCCAGTAGTACAGTGCTGCTTCCATAGAACAGTGTGGCGGAGAAATTAAATTAACTCAGCGTTCTTGAATAGGGCCTCCCCCATCCCACCATTAACCTGATACCCTGAACTTAGTAACTCAGCCAACCCTTTGCAGGACAAGGTATCCAATTATCGCACTATGTTCTCTGGGTTAACCCAAGGCCAACTTCCTAGTTGATCATTACATCAGACTATTTGTCAGTCTTACACTCTCCGGTATTCGTGTAATATAAAAGGAAATACTGCTGCCTCCATAATCACCAGACTGTCTCTAACATACAACTTGGAATGTTTACACAAAAGTTTAATAAAGATTAACTGAATGTAAAGGGAATTGATGAGGGAAGCAAGATGGTCCCAGAAACTTGCCTGAAATCCATGAAATGACTTCCGAACAAAATGGTGGAATTCAGGAATTAGGATTAATTAAATTAATATTCACTTGTTTTGTTATACAAAATGGTAATTTCGAGCTTGATCAAACTACAGCAATGGAGCTAATTTTGATAAATGCGTGAATTTGTTATTTTGTAAGCGACGAAACTTGTTCCGTAGTTTCTCTATAAAAAGGTGCCTGATGTTGTGGTTCCCCGAGATATACTCAAAAATCAATTTTCTTGGGGGAAAACGAACTAAATGAAAAGTTATTTAGGTATGAAAAGAGTGGACGAGGCCGGCACGGTAGCCGAGCGGTTAAGAGGCTAGACCTGCAATGCTAAGATGTATTGCTGGTTTAGTGGGTTTGATTACCCCTGGTTCAGGCCTTGGATTTTATTTAATGGTTAATATGAGAAATTTATAGTAAAGTATGTTAGGCGGTTAAGTGACTAGACCCGCAATGCTAAGATGTATTGCTGGTTTAGTGGGGCTGATTCCCCCTGGTTCAGGCCTTGGATTTTATTTAAAGGTTAATATGAGAAATTTATAGTAAAGTATGTTAGGCGGTTAAGAGACTAGACCCGCAATGCTAAGATGTATTGCTGGTTTAGTGGGGTTGATTTCCCCTGGTTCAGGCCTTGGATTTTATTTAATGGTTAATATGAGAAATTTATAGTAAAGTATGTTTGCTAGTCGCCTCCGTCCACGACCACCTAACTTGTTGGACGTAAAGCCCGCCTGAAATATTGGCCTTACCTTAAAGAGTGGACGAAGTTAAAAAGAAAATCGATGCAGTCATGTTAGAGAAAATTTCCGATCTTTTCCTCCTGTTTTCCAACGATTTTATGGAAAACCAATGCTGCTGAACTGTGTAAGAAGAATGCAAGCTACATCCTGTATCGCTCGTAAATTTCCTTATTGGACGTGTTGTTTTTGTGAAAATTAGAGTACATATTAAGAAGTTAGAAGATTCTTTGTGTTGTGGAAATGATAAGTTTTCATATCTTCCTGCCAAAAAATGGAACATTTCAAGTGAAATCTCAGGAGCAGAACACTTACATACGAAGCGAAAACATTAAAGATGTAAGTTTCAGTGTTAAAGTACTTTACAAACAAGGAAAACTCCTTTAATACAAAAAAAAAAAAAAAAAAGCAAAAATGGATGTGTTGTGTGTGACGGGAAAACACAGGAAGTGAAAAATGTTAGGAAAACAAAAAAAAAAAGAGTATACGCACAAACAGGAAGTACGAACTTACAGACAAACCGACCATTCACTCACCAAGACGCGTTACACTCAAACATAACTATATGAAAAACAACGCACTCTAACAAACATATCCTGTTAAAAGTAAGTTTTACAGGGCAATAAGGGTGAGAGGGGGAGGGGGTACACCGCACCCTAGAGATGTACGCCCTTCCTCTTCTTACAAAGCAGCAATAAAGTTTTGTCACTGGATAACCTTACCCCAGTGGGTAACTACTTGTATAACCTTCCTTGGAGGAAAGTAAATTTCAGTTTTTCCTTTACTAACTTACGTCGTTTGGGTGGTAACCGTCAAGGGCTTATAGTTCTGTCAACTACACTCTTGTTCTATTCCTGATATAAGAAATAACCTTTACCTTCACTGTCACATCCACAGACCACAGACTTTTACTTCCTTGCGATTTTCCAAACTCTAGCCTTCAAACTCACTATTTCCTCAAGGCATTAAATTTTTCTTCCCGTTTTAGAAATTTTTAAAATCGTACTTAACATTAAATAAATACATATTTCACTTCAGAGAGAATTCTGCCCCCAAAACTGATGCTCCTAGATAAAATTTCTTAAGTAAAAACTGTAGTCCTATAAGGACAGTGATAAGGCCAGTAGTAGCTTACGTAAGTAAGACGTGTGTTTTGATCAGGGAAGACGAGCGGGGGCCCTGAATGTCTGGGGAGAGGAAGATCCTAAGAAAGATTTAAGGGGCCACTGAAGGAGCGAGATCGGTGGAGGATTTAAGTCGAATACAGAGTTGAAAGAGCTATACGAGGAACCGGATCTCATAGCCTTGATTAAACAAGGCCGCTTTAGGTGGTTGTGGGTCATGTGAAGCTGATGGAACCAGAGCGCTTGCCCAGAAAGATGCTATATGGCACTCCAGGGGTTTGACGTCATCGAGGGATGCCTCGTATGAGGTGGCTGGATGACGTGGAGGCAAACCTGAGGAGCATGGGCTTGCGAAGATGGCGGCGATCTAGAGCCCACGATCGAGAGGAGGCTGGTTGAGGAGGCCCGGGTCCTTTCTGGACTGTTGCGCCCCAGAAAAAGAAGAAGAATCCCTATGAGGATGATAGTAAATATAAAGTTTAGAACAAATAAAGAAATCGCCTACTTTTCCAGACGGGTCCTTAAACGTCCAACTACCAATTAGATGTCATGGACAAGGAGTGGGAGGCGGAAGTAACTGCACCTAGAATCCCTGTTTCCCAAACAAAACAACAAATCCCCGATTGGCTGCACAGAGAACAAAACAGTCGTCCTCCAAAAAAAATAACTGGGAAGCTGCAAGTTCTTCTAGCCGGGCTTCCTCCACAGTACTCTTCTAATCCCATTATTAAACCAGTCCAGAGATATACAATAAGTTGAGTGTAATAAGTAAGGACTTAAGGTAAGTGGTGTTTTTTTTTTTTTTTTTTCAAGGAGTTCAGACTGCCCTTCTCGTATCTCTTTGTTCCTCTAACCCTATTAAAGTAAAGTAAAGTAATCGCCTATTTATTCAGGCGGGGCTTAACGTCCAACTATCAAATTAGGTGTCGTGGACGGCGGCGCCACTTTACTGTAATTTCTTTTATTAACCATAAAATAAAATCTAAGGTCTGGACACTGGAGAATCGAACCCACTAAACCAACAATACATCTTAGCATTGCGGGTCTAGTATCTTAACCGCCTAACATACTTTACTATAAATTTCTCATATTAACCATTAAATAAAATCCAAGGCCTAAACCTGGGGAATCGAACCCACTAAACCAACAATACATCTTAGCATTGCGGGTCTAGTATCTTAACCGCCTAACATACTTTACTATAAATTTCTCATATTAACAATTAAATAGAATCCAAGGCCTAGACACCGGGGAATCGAACCCACTAAACCAACAATACATCTTAGCATTGCGGGTCTAGTCTCTTAACCGCCTAACATACTTTACTGTAAATTACTCATATTAACCATTAAATAAAATCCAAGGCCTAGACCTGGGGAATCGAACCCACTAAACCAACAATACATCTTAGCATTGCGGGTCTAGTCTCTTAACCGCCTAACATACATTACTATAAATTTCTCATGTTAACCATTAAATAAAATCCAAGGCCTAGACACAGGGAATCGAACCCACTAAACCAACAATACATCTTAGCATTGCGGGTCTAGCCTCTAACCGCCAAACATACTTTTCTATAAATTTCTCATTTTAACCATTAAATAAAATTCAAGGCTCCTAACCCTATTATTTAAGGGTATTGCTAATAATCCTCAACATCCTCAGCATCGCCTCTTCTTTTTAGTCCCACTTTCTAACTGGGGGAAAGAACAAACGTCTGCAACACCTCCTTACTTCTTCTGCAAAAATAGTTGATAATTCTATAGGGTGGGTGGATTTCCATCAAAGCTGAAAACCATTGGACATGTCCTAAACAAGGTAAACGGCTTCAATACTAGCAAGCACAGCAAGAATTTTTTTGTGATCACGTTCTGCGTCTTAGGGGGGGTCTTAAAAATAAGGAAAAGATGGAGATAAGCTCAGGAGAACAATTATAGCACCAAGGATAGGCTAAAAAAAGCTTAACATGAATCCTGAGCGAATAAAAAGACTTGTTAAAGGGAAAACGAAGTGCCCAACAATATTTTGGATACACCGCAAAATTGTCTCCTTTAAAAACACGAGGGTTAAAAAGAGATGGGATAAAAAAAAAAAGGGGGTTAAAACAAACTAAACAAAGCTGTAAAACCGGAATAAAAGGACCAGGGATACAGTGTGGGCAACATTAAAGTATGGACGAGAGATAGGAACATACACGTGTACACGTGTAAAAATTATGGCCGACCGTGTAAACGAAAAAAATTACAAGAGATTGGTGGGCCTCCCCCCCCCCCCGGAAATGGCTTCAAAGGAAGGAAAGATTTGTTTGGTGAATAAACAGGTTTGAGGGGGAGAAGCTGGTCCCAAACAGAGGGGAACTTACCCCTCCAGAAATCCAGAGACTAAAATTGATGAATTGCTTTGATGAGCTCCCTAAGGTAAGCAGGGGAACATTTTTGGACAGGAAATAAACATTCATCAATACTTTTCCAATTCCCAAAGTTAAAAAAAATCTGGTTCTGACCACTCACTCGACTTCCTTTTACTATTATTCTCAGGGTTCGAACTCATTAATTATCCTTCAAAACGCATTTGAACCCATACTTAATGCTCATAGTTCAATACTTCAAGTTTTGAAGCACGCATTAAGATGGTTGCATAAAATACTTTGTGCAAATGATGATAACTATGTAAAGATCTGCTTAAAGAGACTGGATTGTAATGAGTAAGCTCTATTCAAGCAACATTAGATTTAATTGGTACTTACTGGTAGTTTGAATGTTTAAAAGAAATTCATTTAGAAGATTTGGGCTCATTAGAATGCTTGCATTACAAACCTAATATATATATACATAATTTTAGACAGGTACAGGGAATATTTGCATTTAACTGATTTAAATAAAGTAAATCAAAGAATATTTTGGAATTCTCAAAATTTATTGCAAAATGTTGGTAAACAATATTTTAGATAAATTCATTGCGTTTTCAAGTTGTAAGAATTCTTTTTGAAATAAGATTGGATGGCCCCCTTATGTTATTAAATTTAAAAAATCAATAATGTAATTTTGTACAATCAAACCCCAAAGATCATGGTTTAATGTGTAATAAGAACGAGCCGGGAAACATTAATTGTTTATCAGCTGCCCAGTCTATGAAAGTTTTAGAATCCAACTCGATATAAACAGATATAATAATCCTTAAAGAAGAACTTTGTAAATTAATTAATAATTTTGAAGAGAAAAATATGTACACAATTTTTAATTATTTAAAAAAAGTTTTAAAACTAAGATCTTACACTTTACAAAGTTTATAAAGTGAACATGAACTTGAACTACTTTGTAACAGATACATTCGTATCTCTATACAAATTAAGTTTGAATTAATGTTCATAGTTTCTTAAACCGGACATTATACTGAAATGGTAGCCTTACAGAGAAGCCTAACAATCCAATCAATACGAAGTTTACAGTATAGCCTATAGAAGTCATGTTCAAGAAATTGAGTAACAGCTACTGGTTACAGTAGTAAAGTTCTTGCAAGTCCTTTTATAACCTCAGTCTTCAGAGCCCGAGAGAATAGAGTCTCTGGATGAGAGCGGATTAGAATATGCTGGACCTGGAGTAGTAGGAAACAAGACTACTCAAAATCCTTCTCTTCCAAATCCCGAAAGTAAAACACTAGGAAGTTATCAATGTAAACTGTAGGAAAGCTCGAGATCGAGGAAGAAATGAGAAATATAACAGGAAGTGACGCAAAAACTAATTACGGTCCACTTTGGAGATTTGAGTATTAAAGTGATATTTTTAAAAAAGAATTAAGAGCAACGGAAGCTGCAGAAAACTCCTATAATGGTTCTCAATGTTGCCAGGTTTGCCCAATTTTTTACCGGAACTCGTAACAATTTCTACTGAGTTACGCATCCCCGGAAGTAATACAGTGATGCTGGGCAGCTTGTCACTTTCTTAACTTAAAAAAATGACAAACTTTTCATTAGAAACTATAACATTAAGCTTAACTTCAAGCCGCTGCTCTATCTTCCGCTCTCCTCACAACCCAAACGATTTTCACGAAATCATTGGGAAATTAATACTTTGGACTAAAATAATTTTCATCAACTTCTTCTTAACCCACTTCTACCGGCAGAAATTATCAGCGTAACTTTAACAGTGTAAGAAAAATTTGAAGAAAAAAATCACTTACCTTGTGAAGTATATTTAGATGGAGAGGAGGCAGGGGTCCTCAAGGCCGCCTGGGACTTCCGGTCACATCACCCCGTCCACACACCACACCTACGCACACAGACAACCATCATGAGCATCATCATCATTAACTATCTGGTCATACTGACCTAACTTATTTAAACTAAAATTAATTCCCAATAGAGTTCAGATACAGATTGTTATCCTGATTTCTAGAGGGGAAACAGTTACTGTAAAGAAGAAATAGTGGATAGTAGCATAAAATTTGGAGGAACTACATTTCTAACTTTTATTTCTTCTTGTCTTAACATATTATGTTGGCAGCATTGCTATCGCATCCAACTTCCCACCGGAAATATACATTTAGATGTTCCCTGAATACAAGTATAATATTAGCCACTGATGCTGGCACACATCCGTAGCAAAATGTTTAACAAATAGAGAACAACATGTTTTTTAACATTTCAATCTTCAAACCAAAGTTCAAGACTTAAGATACTAAGTTAATTTAGTTAAAAAAAAAGAGAAAGAAGATATCATGGAACTTTCTCCTGACGTATATTGAATATTAGTATGAATTAGAATGAATGAACTAGCGAGAATGGATTCACTAGCGAGAATGGCATAATTAGCGAAAATGGATTTACTAGCAAGAATGGATTTACAAGCGAGAATGTATTCACTAGCGAGAGTGGATTCACTAGCGAGAATGTATTTACTAGCGAGAATGTATTCATTAGCGAGAATGTATTCACTAGCGAGAATGTATTCACTAGCGAGAGTGCCTTTACCAGCAAGAATGTATTTGCCAGCGAGAATATATTCATTAGCGAGAATGGATTTAATAGCAAGAATGGATTTACTAGCGAGAGTGGCTTTACTAGCGAGAATGGATTTACTAGTGAGTATGTATTCACTAGCGAGAATGGATTTACTAGCAAGAATGGATTTACTAGCGAGAATATATTCATTAGCGAGAATGGATTCACTAGCGAGAATGGATTTACTAGCGTGAATGTATTCACTAGCGAGAATGTATTCACTAGCGAGAACGGATTCACTAGCGAAAATGTATTTACTAGCGAGAATGTATTCATTAGCGAGAATGTATTCACTAGCGAGAATGTATTCACTAGCGAGAGTGCCTTTACCAGCAAGAATGTATTTGCCAGCGAGAATATATTCATTAGCGAGAATGGATTTAATAGCAGGAATGGATTTACTAGCGAGAGTGGCTTTACTAGCGAGAATGGATTTACTAGTGAGTATGTATTCACTAGCGAGAATGGATTTACTAGCAAGAATGGATTTACTAGCGAGAATATATTCATTAGCGAGAATGGATTCACTAGCGAGAATGGATTTACTAGCGAGAATGTATTCACTAGCGAGAATGTATTCACTAGCGAGAGTGACTTTACTAGCGAGAATGGATTTACTAGCAAGAATGGATTTAATAGCGAGAATATATTCATTAGCGAGAATGGATTCACTAGCGAGAATGGATTTACTAGCGAGAATGGATTTACTAAGTAAGTAATCCATTTTATTGTGAATGATTTAGCTTAGCTTTATATTTTGAGTACTTTTTTTTTTTAAGTAATTGAAACCCCTTTGGATTATTTGTTTTATCAAATAAATGACCCTTATAGTTCACTTAAATAATATTTACAATAAGACTCGGTATTACAATATATGAAACATAAATACGCTTTCAGTTTTTGTAGCTGGATTAACATTAGCAGGTTTTTAGTAAGATAAGGGAATGGCAGAAAAATATCTCTCAATTCCCCCCACCTCCACACTGACTAGTGTGACGTATTAAGTGGCCAGTAAATATCGATAATTATAACCACGATTTGGGGTCAGCAAAAGCTTTTAGAGGACGTTGAATGGCCAAGAGGAAAAAGCTAATATTAATCATAGAATCAGAATAAAAAATACATTTACATTTTATTTGATCTGAAAATTTCAGGCTGATAAAAAAAATAGGAAAAAAGAGAGCTTCTAAGAAGGTAGTAATAAAAAAAAAAGAAAGAAATAAGAAGTTATTACGTTCACAGAAGATTGGTGCGTATATAAAGGCAGACCGCGAAGAAGGCAACATGGAAGAAAGGACCAAAGAAATGAACAGAGCCGCTGCTTTTAAGCCGGGAAATCAATTTTCTCTAAAGAGGAAAAGCAGTTTAGCAAAGAGGAGGAGGTACAGACTGGAATTATGAAAAAGGAGGAAATAATCTTTACTACTTTTCCTTCCATGAATATGGCTGGTTAAAAAAGCGAAGGACGAAGGACTTTTCTTTGCCCCTCCTCTGTTAAGGTTTAAGGAGTTTCCTTTTTCCAGAGTTTATAAGGATGATATTCTATCTGGAGGGAAGGGATGTTACATTTCAATTTGGAAGGTTAATGATACACAGGTTAGCCTAGCCGCAGAGACCATTAAAATAGTATTAGGGGCATTACTAGTAGGGCTTCCCCGCTGCTAAGAGGTTAAGGGCACTAAATGGGGCGAACGGAAAAAGGGTGTTAGGGACACGACTTTAGAATGCTCTAACTGTGCATTCCCCGAGTAATAAGGGGTTTCTGTACACGGTATATTACCTTCACCATTCCGTCATTGCAATCTTACAATGGTTTAGTAACTTTTAGACCGTGAATCTAATGCAATCTTGAAATTTCAAAAAAATAATAATCCTCAGACGAAAATCTGTTTTCAACACAATCTTTTATTTTCACTTTCTCCACCAATAAGAGAAAAGTACGAGATGTGGCTATTAAATAAAGAGACTGATGCTGCTACAGAAGAACGAATGCACGCGCCAAATCCTAACGACCGACAGCTGTGCAGCGTAAAGCCTTATCTTTCGATTGCATCGCCGCCTCACGTGTTTGTAGAGAAATCTGTCTGACCGGAACCACCGTCGTTTGTGTAAGAGGTGTTAGTTTCGTTTTGCGCGAAAACATGATACTACACAACGTAGTAGAGCAACGAATTGTCGTGAAATTTCACATCAAAACTTGGTAAAACCGCTACAGAAACTTATCTTTTATTAAAAGAAGTTTATGGGCGATGAATGTTTATCATGTGCGCAAGTTTTTGAGTGGTTCAAGCGTTTCCAAGATGGTCGAGAAGACGTTGGAGATGATGACCTGCCCGGGTCGTCGCCCTTCCACGTCTAAAACGGATGAAAATATCGATTATAATTAATCAACATTACTACCGTGAGGTACTACTTGCTCAACTCCGTGAAAGAGTAAGGAAAAAAACGACCCGATTTGAGGGAAGAACAAGTCACGTGGTTCTCCATCAAGTACAACCGCGGCGCCGGCTCACACTGCCTTGTCTGTCAAGACGACGTTTCTAGCCAAATAGTACAACATCCCAGTTTTTTTAGGCCATACCTGACCTGGCCGCCCCATGTGACTTTAGATCTGTTCCCCAAAGTCAAATCTCTGCATTTTAAAAGGAACACGATTTCAGTCCGCTGTGAAGCTGTGAAAGAAAAAGCGGCACGCGTCATGCAGGAGCTCACAGAAAAAGGCTTCCAGCACAGTTTCGAATGGTAAATTCGCATGGAGCGTTGTAGGGATAGGGGTGGGGGTGTATATTGAAGGTGATAATAACTAAATATGCGTAAATTTGAAATAAAATGTTTTTACAGCCATAGTCTCGTTATTTAATAGCCACACCTCGTACATTCACGTTTTACCGGAAATAGAGTAACGCCGAAAGAAAGGAAACCACGCCGAAAGAGTACAAGAAACAGGAACCAAACAGTTCTTATATAAATAGACCTACGGAATAGTAGATTATTAGAGGCAATCACAATTTGGCTCGCAACTTTCTTACACAAGATAATGTGACCGTCAGTCACAGCAT
Organism: Rhodnius prolixus; assembly: GCF_049639745.1. Classification (NCBI taxonomy): domain Eukaryota; kingdom Metazoa; phylum Arthropoda; class Insecta; order Hemiptera; family Reduviidae; genus Rhodnius; species Rhodnius prolixus. The sequence continues at coordinate 64,485,253 of NW_027411592.1, read as the reverse complement.
CCAAAACTAGATTACAGCTCTAATATTATTGGCCCCTAATAATTCGAAACTAAGAACGAAAACCTTACCCCTACCTTTTCATGGAACAGTTTTAATCCAAGAACAAATTCACAAGTTTAGTGGCGTGCCAAAGAAGACAATTCTCCCCGCGGATCGGTAACAGGAGGCAGAAATTCCACAGAGCCATGAAAGTTGGTAGATCGTATAGAGTAAGTAGAAGAAGAGGAGGAAGAGGAGGAGCAGGCAATGATGGGAATAGTTGCGGAGTAAGTTCTTCTTAGACGGAGTGGGGGAAACGGAAATAGTAAAGGTAGTAAAGTACTAGGCCCCCTTGATAGCACTTTGGTTACCCATCTTTAGTAGTCCTTCCGGCTCTTAAAGAGGAACAGACAGTACATTGGCTTTATAGGGCCCCCAGATCTTGTCCTACTGCCGACAAATATGGCCGCCACAATTACGACACTTAATTACAAAGTAACTAATAACTACAAATCAGTAATTCTACAGGCTCGAGTCAAGTCTATCCTTGAATAAATCACGTACAAGTAATATTATGTTTTTCTTTTATGAAAAATCATAAAAGAAAAACAAAAATCAATACGTTGTACAAGCTGAGAAAAGTAAAGGTGAGTAACTATTTCATTTTTCTCACTATGTGCAAGGCTTGAGGCAAAAAAAATATAGATGACTGACTTACCAATCTAACCTTGGTAAAGTAACTCAGAGTGACAGCTGACAAGCCAAATAATGTTGGTAACTATGACTACATCCTTTTTGTATAATTCAAGATGGTGTTTAGAAGTAAAATATTTATTTTACAGCCAATTTTCTTGGTAAATAATCATCTTGAAGACTCACAAGTCTTTTTATAATTGCAAAAAAAAAAAGAAAGTTGACTTCAATTAGGAATAATTTTCAGAAAACCAATCACTACAACTTGAAAAAACGTGTTAGTGGGTTCCATTCCCTAGGGTCTAGGCTTTGGATTTTATTTAATGGTTAATATGAGAAATTTATAGTAAAGTATGTTAGGCGGTTAAGAGACTAGATCCGCAATGCTAAGATGTATTGTTGGTTTAGTGGGTTCGATTCCCCTGTTTTAAGCCTTGGATTTTATTTAATAGTTAATATGAGAAATTTATAGTAAAGTATGTTAGGCGGTTAAGAGACTAGACCCGCAATGCTAAGATGTATTGTTGGTTTAGTGGGTTCGATTCCCAGTGTCTAGGCTTTGGATTTTATTTAATGGTTAATATGAGAAATTTATAGTAAAGTATGTTAGGCGGTTAAGAGACTAGACCCGCAATGCTAAGATGTATTGTTGGTTTAGTGGGTTCGATTCCCAGTGTCTAGGCTTTGGATTTTATTTAATGGTTAATATGAGAAATTTATAGTAAAGTATGTTAGGCGGTTAAGAGACTAGACCCGCAATGCTAAGATGTATTGTTGGTTTAGTGGGTTCGATTCCCAGTGTCTAGGCTTTGGATTTTATTTAATGGTTAATATGAGAAATTTATAGTAAAGTATGTTAGGCGGTTAAGTGACTAGACCTGCAATGCTAAGATGTATTGTTGGTTTAGTGGGTTCGATTCCCCCTGATCTAAGCCTTGGATTTTATTTAATGGTTAATATGAGAAATTTATAGTAAAGTATGTTAGGCGGTTAAGAGACTAGACCCGCAATGCTAAGATGTATTGTTGGTTTAGTGGGTTCGATTCCCCCTGATCTAAGCCTTGGATTTTATTTAATGGTTAATATGAGAAATTTATAGTAAAGTATGTTAGGCGGTTAAGTGACTAGACCTGCAATGCTAAGATGTATTGTTGGTTTAGTGGGTTCGATTCCCCCTGATCTAAGCCTTGGATTTTATTTAATGGTTAATATGAGAAATTTATAGTAAAGTATGTTAGGCGGTTAAGAGACTAGACCCGCAATGCTAAGATGTATTGTTGGTTTAGTGGGTTCGATTCCCCCTGATCTAAGCCTTGGATTTTATTTAATGGTTAATATGAGAAATTTATAGTAAAGTATGTTAGGCGGTTAAGTGACTAGACCTGCAATGCTAAGATGTATTGTTGGTTTAGTGGGTTCGATTCCCCCTGATCTAAGCCTTGGATTTTATTTAATGGTTAATATGAGAAATTTATAGTAAAGTATGTTAGGCGGTTAAGAGACTAGACCCGCAATGCTAAGATGTATTGTTGGTTTAGTGGGTTCGATTCCCAGGGTCTAGGCCTTGGATTTTATTTAATGGTTAATATGAGAAATTTATAGTAAAGTATGTTAGGCGGTTAAGAGACTAGACCCGCAATGCTAAGATGTATTGTTGGTTTAGTGGGTTCGATTCCCTTGGTCAAAGCCTTGGATTTTATTTAATGGTTAATGTGAGAAATTTACAGTAGAGTATGTTTGCTAGTCGCCTGCGCCAACGACACCTAATTGGTAGTTGGACGTTAAGCCCCGCCCGAAAAAATAGGCGATTACTTTACTTCTACTTTTTTTTTTTAAACTGTTGGAAAAGCTCCGGATGTCCAAGGAACGAAGAAGGGACAGAGATAATGGATATAAACTCTTTGTTCCGGCTCAGAAGATCTAAAAAAAAAAAAACTTGCTTTTCCGGTGAAAACCTGCATGACGTAAAAATGTTAACATGATCACAGTGTATACTTCTTCCTTTATTTTTTCTAAAGGATTGTAATAGAAAGTCCACAGGATAACCTGCGCACCAAAGAGGTATCCACAAGTCATGGTTATAAAGGCCATTGCAGTAACTCTCTGTCTGAGTGTGGCGGGGGCGGTGCTCTATTGCCGCCAGCCAGTAGTGTGGTGCTAGTATATTTTGGCGGTAATAAATTAGACGGCGCCAAACAGTTGTTTCCAAGCCCTGGTTACTGAATAAAACCCCCCCTTGCACACTAGGAACAGAGAAGGTAGAGAGAGAGATGAACGGGTGAGGGTGGGGGAATTGCGGAATACCCATTGGAAGATAGAGTTAAGAATTATTGGCTTCCCAAGAGGAGGATAAACAGGATGGCTAAGTCAAAACATCAAGCACTTATTCGTACATTAAAATACGTACACACACATACTCCCGGCAAAAATATACGCGCGTTACTGTACTGTTTTCTTTACTAACACTGTTTACTTGATCTAGAAATGTTTTTCTAGAGAATTTGAATAGAGATCTCCAATTCAAATATTTTTGTTTTTCTCGTTAAATCTACAGTTCCGCCAATTATCTTTATAATGAAAATTATAATTGTTTCAAGCAAATTTAATTATATTAACTACACTAAGATATTTTTTGCCCTACTCCAAAATTTTCTAGAAGGTACCAAGAAAAGTTATGAAAAGCAAATCAGTTATTAAACGCCCTAACACACGTGAAAATCTGATAAATATGAGAAGAAAATCATTCAGAAAATTGGGGGTTTTTATTTCCAAGTTTTGGAACTTTTCCAGGTTCAGAAGTTTAGCAAAACCCTCTTAGTAATAAATAGAATCATTACTTTAACATGGAATTGGCACTTTTGAAGGAGATCTACCAGTAAAGTGGCATTCACTACCAAGTACAAGGTGTGGCTATTAAATAACGAGACTGATGCAGTAAAACATTTTAGTTTAAATTTATACATATTTAGTTATTATCACCTTCAATACACACCCTTCCTCTATCCCTACAACGCTCCATGCGAATTTACCATTGTTCTGAAACTGTGCTGGAAATCTTTTTCTGTCAGCTCCTGCATGACGCATCAGCCGCCTTTTTCTTTCACAGCTTCACAGCGGACTGAAATCGTGTTCCTTTTAAAATGCAGATTTGACTTTGGTGGGAACAGATCTAAAGTCACATGGGGCTGCCAGGTCAGGCGAATAAGGCGGATGGGCTAAAACTGGGGATGTTGTACTTGCCTAGAAACGTCGTCTTGACAGACAATGCAGTGTGAGCCGGCGCCGCGGTTGTCCTTGGTGGAGAACCCCGTGACTTGTTCTTCCCTCAAATCGGGTCGTTTTTTTTCCTTACTCTTTCACAGAGTTGAGCAAGCATCTTACGCGGTAGTAATGTTTCACCCGGGCAGGTCATCATCTCCAACATCTTCTCGGCCATCTTGGAAACGCTTGAACCACTCAAAAAACTTGCGCACGTGATAAACATTCATCGCCATAAACTTCTTTTAATAAAAGATAAGTTTCTGTAGCGGTTTTACCAAGTTTCATGTGAAATTTCACGACAATTCGTTGCTCTACTACGTTGTGTAGTATCGATGTTTTCGGCAAAACGAAACTATCACCTCTTACACAAACGGACGGTTCCGGTAAGACAGATTTCTCTACAAACACGTGAGGCGGCGCTGCAATCGAAAGAGGAGAAGGCTTTACGCTGCACAGCTGTCGGTCGTTAGGATTTGGCGCATGCATAGTTCTTCTGCAGCAGCATCAGTTTGGTTATTTAATTGCCACCACCTCGTGAAGTGCCATTTTAGTACAATTTTCCAGGATAATAAGTGAAAAACTCAATGTAGTCCAATTTTACTCCATATAATACCTTCTATTAGCTAGTACATGAACCGGAAGTAGGTATAGCGAGTAAAAGTGGAGAGAAGCTAATATAATTATTGAACTTCACTCAGAGTGAATGAACTTAAATCAAGTGAACACTTTAAAAAACAGCAAAAAAGTAGAAGAAAAGTGAGACGAGGTAAAAAATAATTTAAATTACGAGATAATAAAATGAAAAGTTCCCATCAGTGCCGAAGGCCGAAGGCCTGAAGTAAGACGAGGACAACAGCACAATGACAGGAGCTCATTCAAAAATTCATTCCCAATATTTATTCAGTTTGTCTTTTCTTTTTTTTTACCCCCACCCCTCTGAGAGAATTTTATAAATTATTTTTTTGGACAGTTTTCCCTGGGTGGGGGGGGGGGTGCTGAATAGGCAACGTCTTGTTAGGTGTTATACTTCAGCGGGAAGTGGGCGCGCCAATCTTGTTTTGGGAGAATCTTTGAGCGGTTGCGGTGCGGTCTGAAGGAGGAAATTAGTTCTATACTGCTTATCAGCACTGTCTTATTTATTGAAGGACATCTTTAGTCTCAGGAGGAAACTTCGATTCTAAGCACACAGTGTTCGGTAACGCTGTGTCAAAATTTTCCTTCAACAGATTCACTATATTGTTGTAAATTGAAATCTGCGATCTCTGTTCAAGTCAAAAATTCATAGTTGCAAGAACATTTCAAGGAGAGTGAGAGAGTGAGAGAGAGGGAGTGAGAGAAAGAGAGAGAGTGAGAGAGAACGTGACAGAGACAAAGAGACAGAGAGAGAGAGAGAGAAAGTGACAAAGAGACAGAGAGAGAGAGAGACAAAGAGACAGAGAGTGAGACACAGAGTGAGCGAGTGAGAGAGAAAGAAAGTGACAAAGAGACAGAGAGAGAGTGACAAAGAGACAGAGAGTGAGAGAGAGAGTGAGAGAGAGACAAAGAGAGAGAGAGAGTGAGAGAGAGAGTGAGAGAGAGAATGAGAGCGAGAGAAACTCCAGAAAGGGTCACCTCAGATTTTACTAATAGAGTTGTTCTTGGATAGAGCCGACAGATAGGATCTCCCTAACAATCAGAGGGTGGTCCAAAGCAAAAACAAAGCAAAAAAAAGGGTGGCCCAAATATTTGGAAAACAAAGAAATTATTTATTTAAAAAATTGGAAGAGGAAAAAGGGTATGGAAGGGAAATTTGCATAGGGTCTACAAATATTTATTCAAAAGGCTGTGCAAACAGGAACTGGCTAACAACAATTAGCGTCTCTGTTTCACTTCTCTGATACCTGAGCAGACTCCCCAGTCCTAACTTGGAACAATTCAAATAACTCCCTCACTTAACAACAATTAACTTTTTATCAAAAATATTCAAAAAGAAAAAACAAAGAAAAGTTAAACACTAATAATTTTCCAATGCCACTGTCCTAGAAAAGCGGGATGTAAATGATGGGAAAACTTACGATTAATTTACGACTTGTTCACTATCTTCGTGCACATCTCTCTCTCGTATCACAACACTCAGGACATAAATCTCGGGAGTTAATTAATAGAAAATATTAAAATACGATGATATCTTGATCACAAAGGCTACACTGAGCTCTCAGAGAACCGGATGCGATATCATTAATACAAAAAAAAAGAAAAAAGAAATAAGGTATGCGCGACCAATCACTGGACAAGATTCCCAAAACTTCCGGCATTTTCGTTCTTACTAACGTAAGTTTTTCAGAGTTGGGAAAAACCATAACAAAAAAAAAAGAAAAAAATTAACTTCATCACTCACAAGAAAATAGGGCTGTAAGTTCCTGTTCAGTCATTTCCTATGTAATGTGGTATTTAAACAATGCAATATAAAGCTTAAATGATAGCAAATAACCGTCAGTATCGTTTACGAGTACAACACATAGAATTGCACTTAAGAAGTAAGCCACTTTTCCAAAATGTTTACTTAATCCAGGAAATTCCAGGAAAATTTGTTAAATAAAAAAAGTTACCACATCTAAAATGTGTACAAATGATTTGAACGCTTGGTCTCAATTTACAAAAAAGAAAAAAAAATTACTAAGTGGCACTTCCGGTTGATTGCTTTTAGCCTAAGGAGGTTTATTAATCGATTATTTTCATAACTGAAGTTTTTTGAAATTAAGAATTAAAATTTTGTACTAAATAGTAGAAAAATACATTCAGAAAAAATCGATACTTCCGGTTGATTGCTTTTAGCCTAAAGAGGTTTATTTATCGATTATTTTCATAATTGAAGTTTTTTGAAATTATGAATTAAAATTTTGTACAAAATAGTAGAAAAATACATTCAGAAAAATCGACACTTCCGGTTGATTGCTTTTAGCCTAAAGAGGTTTATTTATCGATTATTTTCATAATTGAAGTTTTTTGAAATTATGAATTAAAATTTTGTACAAAATAGTAGAAAAATACATTCAGAAAAATCGACACTTCCGGTAGATTGATTTTTGCCTAAGACTTATTTATCGATTATTTTCATAATTAAAGTTTTTTGAAATTATGAATTAAAATTTTGTACACTAAATAGTAGTTTATACATTCAGAAAAATGACACTTCCGGTTGTTTTAGCCTAAAGGGGCTTATTTATCGATTATTTTCATAATTAAAGTTTTTTGAAATTAAGAATTAAAATTTTGTACTAAATAGTAGAAAAATACATTCAGAAAAAATCGACACTTCCGGTTGATTGCTTTTAGCCTAAGGAGGTTTATTAATCGATTATTTTCATAATTAAAGTTTTTTGAAATTAAGAATTAAAATTTTGTGCAAAATAGTAGAAAAATACTTTCAGAAAAAATCGACACTTCCGGTCAGCCCATTTCCTTTAAACTGAGTATTTTTAAGTACATATTTAATCCTTATTAATATTTAATACGTGATAAGCCAGTACTCTTCACGAGAATGGGTAGTTTAGTCTCAAGATTTTTTTAAATTTTATATTAAGTTGATCACAAACTACACAGACAAAAACTAACGCACAGACAAACAAAAAAAAACAACTCCTTTTATTGGACTAAGAAGACGATCTCAAACCAGGATATTTCCGGTGAGAAAATTCTTGAAACTTTGGACAGAGGCTCGCAACATTTATTTCTCTTATCTTATAGTAGAGAAAAGATCCCCAGATAACGACCTGAATGGAGCATTCAGGAGACGCGATGTAACTAAAGTCACTAAAGATGATCATTAGAAGCTTTGGAAAAAGCAGGATCTTTCCTGTTTCCATCCATGGGGAGAGGTAGGAACCAAAAGGAACAAGCCAAGGAGACACTCTTTTACCTTAAAGAAGCCAATCTGACACCATTATACCTCGCGGCAACTTCTAGAACGGTTCTACAAGTTCACATTTCCGCAATTCTGCCCCCTCTCTTTCTCTCTCACTCTCTAGCAGGAAAAAAGAGACAAAAACTTTTCCGCCGCCATTATCAAAGATCACACGAAATAATCACTGATATCGAACTTTCTTTTACTAGTAAAAAAAAAATACAATTTAATATCTTCTAATATTAAATTTTAATGATCCAATAATATTTCCGGGAAAGCTCCGGGAAAAAGAAAAATTAACGTACCACTTGTTTTCCTGTTACCTGATTAACCATATAATCGGAATGTAAACCATGGTTTTGATGTAGTTTTCAACCACGCGGTGTTGGTACAGTAGCTTGTTTTCAAACAGGAGATATTTTCAACGGAAACTGTAAACCATTTCCGGTTACACCAGGTGACGTATTATTATATTTCCAAAAGGTACAAATATAAAAATAAAAAAATAGATTCCTTAATTAATAATAAATTCTATTTGGTTATTACAAACCAAAAACAAAATGCCAAAATTGGATATGCATATTTTGTTCGTAGGTAAAAATGGAAATTGTAAGAACGTAAGCAGGAAAAACGGAATGACACCTCATTTTTAATTATCATATTCTACATTTCAAAATAATTAATACTGTTTTCCAGAAAATTGTAAACCTTTAAAAATCTATTCCGAAGAGTTGTGAATCTTGGTTAGTATTGGTCTAGTGGTCAAGATAGTGGCTTTATGTGAGGAAGATCGCCGGATCGAATCCCGTGTATGGCTACTTTTTATTTGTTAGAAAAAAAAAAAAAAAAAATTGTTTATAGTAAAATATGAGCTTATGGCCACCCCATGTACAACACTTAATTGGTGTCAATAAGGTGCTGTTGGACGTTAAGCCCCACCTGAAAAAATGGGTGATTACTTTATCTTTTATCAAATAATAAATTGTTAATAACTAAATAAAACTATAAAATAGGAAAGTCAGCTGCTACGATGGAGCAAGTAGATGGGTACTGAGCCCGGGGGACCCTTGGTACCAGCATCTCTAGGGCTATGCACGATCCTAAGGATCTAGAGCTGGCTTTTAGTTGTTTCCAACCGACCGGAAATGATAAGGAACTTACGAGAGTCTAGACTAGTGGGGAGGAATATTGCGATAACACTACTGCGTTTCCAATTGCTGACTGCAACTAACTAAAACATGTCCTAAGACAACCACAATCTCTGGGATACTTTATAACTCACGAGCTTTCGAGCTTATTGGCTAAGCTAATGTCACTCTCCTGCGCTTATTGCACAACTGGAACAATTCAAGCCCTTTCACTTACGAGCTGTAACTTAACCACCCCACTCACTCTAATTCATCCAGAATAGCAGCGAGAAGTCACCGGAAATAACCGCTTTAAAGTCCTTTCAAAGTGCTTTTCACCAAATTTGGTCTGTGCGTAGAAGAAAAAAAATGAAAATCGTAGAATATTTAAATTTATACAATTTTTTATATTTTACACAAAAAAAAGTTTTCCAATTTTTCTCAGAACAGCTCCTACGATTTCCTTTATTGCGCTTTTTGTTTTGGCACATTTTCCCAGGGGAAAATTAGAAAAGTCACTCCTCGAAGTGGGAGTGGGTTGCGTGTTTCCTTCATTCAAAGTACCCATCATTTTAATGAAAAGTACTGACTCATTACGTCGTTAAATATTAATAAGGATTAAATTTTGTATTCAAAAATACTGAATTTAAAGGAAATGGGCAGACCGGAAGTATCATTTTTCTTGAATAGCTTTTTTTTTGCATAAATAACAGTATAATATTGAAGTAAAGTTTTTTAACACAAACTGAGGGATTCAAGAGATATTAATTACGAAAAACAGTAACAGAAAGTCGTGTGAGTGTGCCTCCGATTTTTATAATCAATCAATCAATCAAAATTGAAAATCAATCAATTTTCAACAGAAAAATGGCGTTCCCTAGTTGGGCACACGTTCCCTAGCCCAGTTTATGAATCTCTAAAATCTCAGCACGACTATGTCCTATAGCCAGAATACAATACCCAAAGAAATGCACTATATTATATATTCATAACTGCCAACTTCCGCGTATACAATTCTTGACCTAATTCTTCCAAAAAATTCCTACGTCAGTAACTCCTGCTCCTTGCTTGTTGTTCACTTTGACTTCCGTTCATTTTTAATAGTGATCGATCGAATTGATTCGAGAAAAAAAAAAAAAAAGCATACAATAGACTTCGCAAATATGAGGGCAGGTTGAATATAAGAGGAGTACGGTTAGCTCCTGGACAGCACTCACATCCAACTGAGTGACGTATTGACCGACATATCTATTGTTGCCTCTTCCAGCACCTTTATTTATTCAGATCAAGATTTCCCCCATCCCATCCGCCACTATTGTTACTTTGCTCATTTATATGTATTTCTCATAAAACTATTTCCAAGAAAAGCTTGTTGAAGTCTGTCTGTGCGTATAATCCAGTCACAAACTGAAAACAGGAAGTAGTTCGAAATTTGTACTCAAACCTGGCCTTCATACTTTGCCCAGAAGCTACGCATCAGATTTCTTTCAAGTATGATCAAACAGACGAACTAGAAGGAAATGTTCTACTAAATGCCGAGCGGTTAAGAGACTAGACCCGCAATGCTAAGATGTATTGTTGGTTTAGTAAAAAATAGGCATTACTTTACTTTACTTCACTTTGTTCTAACCAGAGTGTTCCATAATTGGCTCTCTGAGGCGTAGTGAGTAACCAAATTCTTTGTAGAATCTATCTATGTGTACTTCCGGTTCATGCTCTATTCCGAAGCATTATGACGTAGCAAGAAGAACGAAAATGCTTGCAAAGAAAAAAATAACACACGGATATTTGACAGGCTAAACGGACTAAGATTATGTTCGTCTTTAAAGGAAGTTGGAAAATTCCAAGATTTAGAAGCCAAACCTCCCTTCCCCCCTTTCTTCAGCAGACATTCCAGCAAGACATGGAAATAGTTTGCCACAGTCCAATGGCCTACATTGTGACATGCGCAGTTTGATATATGCCACAATCTGGCTGGCTCTTAGCATGACGCCGCCTCCTTATCATGCACTATCTCCTTCTACCAGCCAACCATGCACGAGCTGCGTAATCTCCAACCTTGGAATGTTTTTGCTGACTGGGACGTTTTATCATTCTTAATTTGGTTCTTCAATTTGTGGCTGACTTAAAAAGAGCTATTAATTTTAGAAGTTTAGAGAAATATCTGGCGTAAGACACACTTCCGATTTTTGTCTAACTTTATTTCAACTTTCTCTCTCATTCACTCCCAGGAAGTACCGCAATCGGATCAAGTTTTCCACCGGAAATGCACGTTTCAATTAGTTTGTACGTATGTTTATCTGTGGATGTTTGAACAGTATGACTAAAAAAAAACAAAAAACCGGAAATAGCACGATAGATCGAATTGATATTTGTTTTAGGTGCCACAAAAATGAGTCCCCAACTCATTTTGCTTTCAGCTTTTTTGAAAAACAAATCTGGCATGATCACTCGCACGACTTTTTGTAACCGCAATGTAACTTCGAATCTTCCTTTCTGCGATCTTTATCAAAAAAAATTGCCTCCTACGATTCTCTATTGATTTCCTGAATGTAGATCAATTAATTTTATTACAATGATTTTCCTAGAGTGGGGGAGGGAAAAGTTGTTTAAGGGTAGTTCTGAGGGAGGATGGAGTAACAATGTTAATTTTTATCTGCGCATGCTCAGTGCATCTCTGGCTGGTTTCGTAGAGGTAGATAAATCAGCTGTCGAGATTTCGACTTCCTTGCTGACCCAAAAAAAGAGAAGTCTGTAATGCAATAAACATGCATGATGCTGGATAAAATCAACGATAATCTACCTGAGGGACCTAACCACATTTTCAATGTTTCGTGCCAATTAAGTTTTAAAACATAGAACAGAGAAACCAAAAAATTTTCTCACCACAACATGACGGACTATTCTTCATGAGAGATAAAGAATTCCTTAGCAACACTGACGCAGCATCATTACGGAAAGTAATCTTTCTTTCCCACTGTACGAACTAAATAGAAAGATGGCTCCAATCTATTGTTATCAATTCATTGAATGAATCAAAAACCTAGAAATAGCAAGATTCGTTCCGTGTAAGATAGAAGAGCCAGGAGGAAGTATTTACCAACTAGAACGAATCTTCTTCACCATAAAGGAAAACGTACGACCACTGGAAGAATACTACAGGTATATCACCTTGTACTCTACGCGCTCACCTGTTACACAATCGTCATCCTGAGATTTTGGCGCAGGCGGGAATGAAAGCACCCTCCTTCCCGCCCCACAGCACGGCACACTACTTATTCCACTTCTCATTTCATCATCTTATTTTTAGTGCTTTTTGTTGAATTGTAGCCGTAACCAATCAGAATTGTCAAAAGAGTTTTTGTCCTAAAATTGCCAGAAATAATCCAAGTGTGGGGGGGGAGGAAAAGCCAAACCATCACGAGGGAAGGGGGAAACTTCCAGTACATATATTTGGGCGGAAGTGGGCTATAAATAAGTGAAAATTCTGGTTAAAAAAGTCGAAAGTGGAGGGAAAAAAAAGAAACTAGTAATATCACAGGTAGTTATTTTCTCATAACCACGCCCCCTTCCGGTATCTTAACCTTGCTACGCCAAATATAAGAATAGCTATACCTACATTTAAACTTTTCTTAATAATGCAGACCGATGCAAGATCGGACATTATACTAAAAATTGCACTTTAGAGTTAAGAATAATCCAAAACTTCCTTCTCAAAATTCGATAAAGAAATAGAATTTTCTTGGGAAAAACTGATTCCAATAAAACTTGAGACCATCACACGAACTAAGTTCAAAGAAAATCAGAAATTATAATCAAGTTCTCGATAACCAAAGATATTTTAGTAACTCCTAAATATTTATATATGGGACAGGAACTAATATTCCACTTAAAGTGGTTCTTAAAAAGTTATCCTTAACCACTCACTATCAAGGAACCATTATTATCGAATTAAACTATCGAACTAAAATAATGATTTTAAATAAATAATTTAAAACTTTCTAAAGTGTTTAAAGGAAAAGTTTTCGAGAAAATCTCAGAAAAGTGGGGGGAAAAAACATTGGAAAAGTGGGCGGAAGTACCCAGTGTTATTTTTTTTTCTTCTTAAACTGAAACGTTCAGTGGGGTTTCTGGAGGTACACTAGACAACACACACTCTGAGAGCGTTTTCTTATCTAACAAGAAACCCACTTTTTCGGACTCAAGGGACTTGAACACAATGAAAATACGACTTTAAAAAAATTTGGTAACAATTTCGATATGAGATATCGATATGAGGTATCGATATTAGATATCGATTTTATATCAAGGATCGAGATCCGATATCGATATTAGATATCGATTTTATATCAAGGATCGAGATCCGATATCGATATTAGATATCGATTCTATAACAGGGATCGAGATCAGATATCGATATTAGATATCGATTCTATATCAGGTATCGATATCCGAAAGAAAACTTAATATAGCAACAGCTGAATAATGAATTCCAAATGGAATAGCAAATCGAACTTTATTTATAACCACCCAATTTTTATTTGAAATTTCTACTTCATTAAGCCAAACCACAGCAGTGAAAACAATTAGTAAAAAAAACGAACTGGTTATTAATAATTATAAATTCGTGGAAATTTGGTTAAAAATGATTGTGGAAAGTGTCGCTGAGATAAAACAGGAATTGATCAGAGACTGCCACAGAGATGAATACAGCAAATTGAAACTGAATCATCACCACCCAAAAAAACATCAGCGTGTTAATTTTTGTTAACCAAAATTCACAGGAAATATACTAAAAACTGTATGAACTTTAATGTTTAGTAATGAGTGAATAATTGATGATAGAAAACTGTAATTTAGTTGCAATCAATGCACAGTAACAGTGCAGCACTATATCCATGCATATGGTATATCTATGGAATATATTCAATGGCATTTTAATTAAGATTGAGTTAATTTGACAATTTTAGGTTCAAAATGGTGTTTTCTTTGTTCATTACTTCTTGCTTTAACTGGTCAGGGGTTTGAGACTTACATCCACCAACAGAGATTAGATTAATAAGTTTAGTGTAGAGAATTGCAAGTTCACTTATATTTTCTTCTTGTACTACGCTTGTTGAAACAAGAAGAGTAGACAAAAACATAAATGAAGTTCGAATTCTCTACACTAAACTGTTTAATGTACTACCTCTGATGGTGGATGAAGGTCTGAAACCGGCCATAGATGCAATAAACATGCGCACTACGATGGATGAAAATCCAGCACTTGTTAATCCAGCATTGCGCGCGTACCTGGACCATATTTCCAGGATATTTATTTGGACTTAGAACCAACGGATCCTAGATTCTTTCCAAAGACGGAGGATATGGAAGTCTTTTGTGGGGGCGGGGGAACATAGTTTTTTTTGGAAGACTCAACGGCAAAGTGATCTTTTTGTCTCATAAATGACAAACTACAGGAGACAATTGGTTTTGGTTTTTAGAATGTGGCGACAATTGTGGGCAACAAAGAATTATACAATAAGCTTTGACGTGACTTGACCAGAACATGTTTAATAAAATTCTCTTTCCGGTTCGAGAATTCTGGCACAATTTAAGAATGGCCAGATTGGGAGCTAGAAATAAATAAAAGTGGTACGTGATTCAAATCATGCGCGAACTTATGCGAACTGCATTCTAATCAGGTGCTGATCAAAAAAAGCAGGTATGGGATAACTATATCGATCTTTCTCTCTCTCCCAGCAAGGTTATAGGTATAACCTTCCTGTGAATAGGAAAACATTTACATATTTACAAACTATTATGGTAATGAAAACTATTGTCCAAGTCTTGGTAGTAATGATTGTTTCCAGTAGTCAGTTCTTGCCAAATAGTTTGGGAATGTTAAAAAGAGTAAATTGAAAGAAATAAAAAACTGAAGAAGTCCTTGGGCATGCTCCCAGAAACACGCTGAAGGTCCTCAGTCCTACAGCTGAGTCTTTTGATATACAGGAATTTGGTAAAAGGTTCTCACGAATATTTCCCCTTTTCCTTGGCGTTCTTTTTTCCTTTATATTATTCCTCTCACAGGATCCTATGATTAAGAAGTTAAGTAGCGGTCATTATCGGGCGGAAGGAACCGCCTTACCAAGGATAGGCCCATTATAGTCTCAGGAGCGCGACAGGAATTGCTGCTGTCCAGGAATAAAAACCTGCTTTTAACCCTAACACGATTTCCTCTTTTTACATTCTCGAAGTTCTAACTACTAGACATTTTGTAATCGTACATTATACTGAAATAGTCCTTATCCATCAAGTACTCCTCGCAGGAGAGAGCCTCTTAATCGAAATTTCCCTGTAAAAATGTATCAAAACTTAGGTTCCGGCCATGATTAAGACAAAGATTAAAGGAAATCATGGAAAGTGTTGGTCGAGAAAATTCCCCTCCCCCATTCAAAAAAAAAATGGAAAAATCGACTTAGTAAAGTGTTACTTCCGTTAGAAGGATTTCGATCGCTAGGTTGTAGCCAGGGCCCAACTAAATATCAAGTTTTTTAGCTTCCGGCGATTTGTAAATAATTTGTTGACACATGAATAATTTTCTTTGTGAAATTCAGTGACTTTAAAATGTATTTTCCAAAAATAACAGATTTGACATGATTCCAGAGCTTTCCTAACAAAGTAGAACACCGTTGGTTTCATTTTCATGAAATTTGAGGAAAGAAAGAAAAAAAAAATAATGAAATAAGTAAAAGCACTTCCGGTAGCTAGATTGGGCGCCATATATTTCCGTTAAGTTGAGCGTGATCCCAATATTTCTTCCTGTAGTACTAATAGGGAGTAAAAACTGGCCCCCCCAAAGAGAACACAACCAACAGAGAGTGGGTAGGGGTAAGATTGATGAAGTAAAAGGGGAATTAGATGGTTCATCCTGTTCTCAGGTGTGATGTAGGAGAAGATATTGAAAGAGAAATGAGCCTTGTAAGCTGACCACGTCTTGTGATCTAATCAATCTCCCTGATTCAGGGCGGTCCCCCTAAATAGGGAAAAATCCTTGAAAAAAAAAATTTTAGCACGCGAACAAATTATCGTACGTACAATTTCATTCATGATTCACAAAAAAAAAAAATATTAATTCATGAATCATTCAGTAAAATGTAAAATGTTTGTTAGTAAGAATTAATAATGTGAATTTCAGAATGTGATAAAATGTTCAACTTAAAATATTGGACTTCCTTTACGAGAAAACTAAGTAGATATTTAAATAAAAGCAGATAATTTCCTTCTAAATAAAGGTAGGCAAGAATTCAAGGCACAGAGATAATGCGGGTTTAGTATAACTTACAACGTAAACGTTCAAAGCAACAATTAGTTGATTCGTTCACACTGAACAAATCAATTGACTCCATTTTTTTGAATTATCTTAAATTTAAGTGGTCAAAACACTTGGTTCAATCTTAGCTTCTTATATTTATAATAAATTTCCCAAATAATAAAATATTAACACCAATAAAATACATAAAACAAGTTTTTTGGGCCATTGAATAATAAATAATTTATTTCAGAAGCCATTTTGATTCAACTCCACAGTGTTCTAAAGTAAATCGTTGTAATAATTCAACTCAAATTCAAGTAGTGCTGAATTTATAACTATAAATTTATTTGAATTTAAAATAAAAACAATGTACATTATATTTCATCGTATTTCTACACTTTTTTTGTTTTTTTTTTATGGAGTTAATCGATTTGTTCAGTGTGAACGAATCAACTAATTGTTGTTTTGAACGTTTACGTTGTAAGTTATACTAAACCCGCATTATCTCTGTGCCTTGAATTCTTGCCTACCTTTATTTAGAACGGAAATTATCTGCTTTTATTTAAGTATCCACTTAGTTTTCTTGTAAAGGAAGTTGTAAAAGTTTTCCGTAAAAAAATTTAGTAAGAATACACTCACATGAATTTTTCTTAATAAAATTCTCACAAGTTTTAAGTTGAACTTTTTTTTTTTATCACATTCTGAAATTCACATTATTATTTCTTACAAACTATACAGTACGTACATTTTACTGAATGATTCACGTATTTTATGGTTTTTTGTGAATCATGAATGAAATTGTACGTACGTTAATTTGTTCACGTGACACCGGTGAATCATTGGGAGCATTCATTGATCAAATTAAACGGTTGAAATCATTTTGTTTCTGTTATTATTGTTATTTTCTGGTTTTTGTTAAGTTTAGGTAAACTTAACTTAACTTAACAGGTAAAGCATTGGCAACAGACCAACTTGTGAAAAAAAAAATCGCTTTTTCCCTAAGTGTATTTAAAAAATTTATTTACTAAGAAATTATTTCCACCCACACTGTGCGGCTCCTTATCGTGAAAAACCGAATGAATCATAAAATCTTAAGTGTCTTGAGTAAAAGGAAAGCACAAGGAATGTTGGTATAGAACTTAAGTTTATAACTTCCGCTGAGGAGAGTCTTTCTGTTCTGTTCTGTGGAAATAGTTAGACCTTGAAGCATCATGAAGTCTTTATTTCTGGTCCTGTAATTTCCTTTTTATATATATATATATATATATATATATATATGTGTGTGTGTGTGTGTGTGTGTGTGTGTGTGTGTGTGTGTGTGTGTGGTTGTGTGTGTGTATTACCTTTTTTCTTTTTTAATTTGGAAATAGTATTAAAGTTTACAGTGTTTTTCCAGCAACACTGCACCGTAACTTGTACCCCCCTCCACTCGTCTTAATGAAATTAAAGTTGGAAAACTTTTAGCTTACACAATAAAGTTCGTTTTCCCAAAAGAAAAAGAAAAGAATTTTCTTTGAGTTCTTGATGTGTATTTTCGCCAGAGTAAGGAATCTAGTGTGAACACTTATCACGTAAAATATCTCTTTGGTCTTATCTTCTTAAATTTCCAAATTAAAAGAAAGAAGAAAATAGTGATTTGTGCAAAATACTTTAAAGAAAAATCATCGTTGAAACAGTTTTTTTTTTTTTTTTGAGAAAATTCCGGAAAAGGGGGGTAAAACTTATTCTAAACAGAGGACACTTCCGGTTGAGAGTCGTGAAAATTTTGCCTCTTGCTTTGCAGTACTTCCTTCTTATTAGGGTTAGCATATTATCAGCAGGAATTTGGTGAGATTAAGGTGCTTCTTTCTTTGATACTGTAGAGTGGGTATGGGAATAGGTTAGCCTATTGGATTCTTTGGATGTTGGAAGGTTTCGTAGAGCCTCACAGCTCAGCTAAGTAGGTCCAGATGGGTCTTAATAGTGTCTTGTATAGAGTCAGTTTGTTGTGTACGTTCATGGTTGATCTCCGCCCTAGCAGTCTTCGTAGTTGTCCGTATCCGTCTATTGAGTTCTTGTCTTTTCAGTGTAGTATGTGAGTTCCATGTAAGTCGACTGTCTAAATACACTCCTAGGTAGCCGTACTTGTGTGGAGGTCGGTATTTCTCTGTTGTGTCTGAGTAGTGGGGAGGCAAGTTTGTCTACGTAAGGAGAATGTAATCTGTTGCCATTTGTCTTCGTTTAGTCTAATTCTCCATTTTTTGCACCAGGATGAAATGAGGTATTCCATAAAGTAAAACAATAAATCCTCATTGGGATTAGGAGAATCCGTGCGGATTTCAGGGATCCTTAAAAAAAAAAAAAAGGAAAAAAAATCTTATTTTAAGGGGGGACAGGTATCTAAGCAGTTGAAGCAATTGCCGCCAAATAAGCGCGATTAAATGACTTTAGGCGCGTCAACATCTGAGGATATTAACGCCCCGAGCTTTTTTTCAAGTTCAATAGTTACAGACAACACACTTTCATCACATCAGGACAGTGAGCTCCTAATAAGAAAAAAAATCTAAGGGTGCCAGCAGCGGGATTCGAACCCATGATCTCCGTGTTGGAAATAGCATTCTCTAACCACTCAGCTAATCCGTTCCCTAATAAGTGTGTTGGTTTTTTTTTTTTTTTTAGTACTGTAGACGTGTATAAGTCGGCTATATTTCTGTAGAACTGTGACGCCACCCTCGGTGTTATTTAAGGAACTTTGCCAAAAATCCATTATTAATGCCATTTTACACACATAACTTCCTGTAGCGCCGTTCTTTTTTCCTGTTACTATTGTTTTGATTATTTATTTCCGGCTTTATATTTTTGTTTCCCTTTATTTTCAAAAAAAAGAAAATCGTAATAAAATAATTGGAACTTCTTCCTTTATTGCCAACCATTGTTTGTAGGCAGTAAGAATGGGCGGGAGCGGAAATAAAATGGAAAAAAAATGCGGGAATGAACACGCACTTGCCATTCTTAAGTTTTCTAGCTTTACGTATTTTCTATAAACAATGAATTTCAGAAACATGTTTGCGATACCGTACATTATACTAAGCTGGAGCTTTTGGGGCCTAAGGGGGCGCCCCTCAGAATTGTGATAAAATAAATTTTCCTACGTAAAAAGAAAATTTATAAGTCTAATTTATAAGATATTCTATTAAGAAAGACCAAGACTAGACTACACCGGAAGCTAGTGGCAGTAACCTCATTGTTACCACAACAAAATGTAACCGCCACACGTGTCGAGAAATACTTTTCCAATTAAAAAAAAAAATCTCCTTACTAAACTTCTGCACGTCCTAAATTTTTTTGCACAAAAACCGAAACAATTTTTCTGCTGAAAAAAATCGATGATGGAAAATTTGACGTCACACGTGTTTAGTAAGAAAAATGTGTTAATGGTAGGAAACCTTTCAATGGTGATAATGTTCCAGATAGTGCAAATCATCCGTGATATTGTGATTACCAGATTTGAGGTTATTGTGTTCTGGATTATCGATCTTATAATATTTTGGTAGGTTTTTCTAAAAGCGGATATGAGGGGGCTCAAGGATTACGAGGGTCGTTTGAAAAGTCCGTGCAAAGTCAGAGAGATAGCACCACTGGCGCGTATCGAGGTTATGTTTAGTTAGTAGCATCTCTTGGAAGAACACACACCAAGTTTCAGCCAGATCGGTCTATTTCTTTGTGTTTGGCATTCATTTGAATTGAGGAAGTCGAGTGATTTTCAAAAAATGGACGAAAAAGAATTTCGTGTGTTGATTAAACACTACTTTATGAAAGGCAAAACGCCTCAGGAGACTAAAGAGAAGCTTGATAAACATTATGGTGACTCTGACACCTTCGATTAGAACAGTTTATAAGTGGTTTCAAAATTTTCGGAGTGGCCATATGGGCGCACAAGTGACGCTCGTACGTTCTGGACGCCCTGTTGAGGTTACTACTCCAGAAATCATTGATAAAATCCATGATATGGTGATGGATGACAGAAGAGGTGAAGGTGCGTGAGATTGCTAGTGCTGTGGGCATCTCGAATGAACGGGTACATAATATTTTGCATCAACATTTGGACATGACAAAGCTATCCGCAAGATGGGTGCCGCGATTGCTCACGCTTGACCAAAAACGAAATCGTGTGAAGTGTTGCAAGGACGGTTTGCAGCTGTTCCAGAAGAATCCGCAGGACTTTAAGCGTCGTTTCGTCACTGTGGATGAAACATGGATACATCACTACACTCCTGAGACCAAAGAACCATCTAAACAATGGGTCACCAAGGGGGAATCTGCGCCATAAAAGGCGAAGACCGTTCCTTCGGCCGGAAAGATTATGGCGACTGTCTTTTGGGATTCGCAAGGAATAATCCTCATCGACTATCTGGAAAAGAGTAAAACTATTACAGGTGCATATTATTCATCGTTATTGGACCGTTTGAAAACCGAGCTGCAAGAAAAACGCCCACGATTGGCCCACAAAAAAGTCCTTTTCCATCACGACAACGCACCAGCTCACACCTCAGCAGTTGTGGTCGCAAAATTAATGGAAATAGGGTTCCAACTCGTTTCTCATCCCCCCTATTCTCCAGACTTGGCTCCCTCGGACTATTTGTTCTCCAATATGAATAAATGGCTGGCGGGAAAAAGATTTTATTCAAACGAGGAGGTGATTGCAGAAACGAATGGCTATTTTTCAGACTTGGACAAATCCTATTATTCGGAAGGGATCAACAAACTAGAGCAGCGTTGGACGAAGTGTACAAGCCTAATAGGAGACTATGTTGAAAAATAAAAAAGGTTTACCCCAAAAAATTAAGTAGTTTTTATTTTTGCACGGACTTTTCAAACGACCCTCGTAATGTTCCAGATAGTGCAAATCATCCGTGATATTGTGATTACCAGATTTGAGGATTTTGTGTTCTGGATTATCGATCTTATAGTATTTTGGTAGGTTTTTCTAAAAGCGGATATGAGGGGGCTCAAGGATTAAAATTGAATTTCCAAATCCTGTGCCCATTAAATACGTTCCTAACTCGGCAAAATGAAATTTCAAATAAGCCGTTTTTTCCCCCATCTATCATCTATCATATTTTGATGAACTGATCATAAACATCGATGTTGCAAATATCGTGATGATATCAATAGGAAGTAATGAACAAAGAAACACCATTTTGAACCCAAAATTGTCTAATTAACTTAATCTTAATCAAAATGGCATTGAATAAAACTGAACATAACTGTGTACAAAAGTAATCATTCAAACAGTAATTTGAAGGAAGGCAAGACAATGCAAAGTAATCTTGGAAATAATATAATCAATATAATAGTTTTAATAATCGTAAAGAAAAAAAACTGAACATTATACAAGGCTGTGATTATAGTAGTAACGAGAGAGTGGGGGTTATAAAGTGATGACGTAACGGTTTGCTTTGATGTGTATTTCTGTACAGTTGTCCTGGTGTAACTGTGCATCTGGTTACCCCCTAGACTTGGCGTGTTATAATTTATAAATTTATAACAGTAGAAGCAGGAGCTGTACACACACGGTACAGTACACGGTTCTCCAGAGATTTGTAATTTGTAATCAGAGGGAAGCGTACTCTTCCCTCTCAAGTACTCTTGACCCCCGGCCGGCTTAACGAAACTTCAAAGGCGTGCCACAACTTTTGGCCAACCATTATCTACTTTTATAGTCCGATACTTCCGGCAGGCTAATTTTTGTTTTTATCCAGAAGTTCCGCTACCAAGGCAGATAGTAAAAAAACAAAAACTGAAACTTAACTATCAAGATTTGAAACTAGTTGTGATTTTCCCAAATAACGGATGTTATTTCCGGTGTAAAACTTTGATACGATCGCAATATTTCCCTTGCCTAATTTATTAAGGGAGGGGGGCGTAAAGAAAGTAACTACAAGAGAGAAAGATAATAACTGATGAAAATGGTGCCTGTACCATGGAAGCTGTGGGTAAACGCGTGACGGAGAGTCTCTCATGAGCATACACGAGGTGTGGCTATTAAATAACGAGACTGATGCTGTAAAACATTTTTATTTTAAATTTATACATATTTAGTTATTATCAACTTCAATATACACCCCTCCCCTATCCCTACAACGCTCCATGCGAATTTACTGCATTACTGGAACAGTGCTGGAAGTCTTTTTCTGTGAGCTCCTGCATGACGCGTGCCGCTTTTTCTTTCATAGCATCACAGCGGACTGAAATCGTGTCCCTTTTAATGCAGATTTGACTTTGGTGGGAACAGATCTAAAGTCACATGGGGCCGCCAGTTCAGGCGAATAAGGCGGATGGCCTAAAACTGGTGGGATGTTTGTACTTCTTGGCTAGAAACGTCGTCTTGACAGACAATGCAGTGTGAGCCGGCGCGTTGTTTTTATGGAGATCCCGTGACTTGTTCTTCCCTCAAATCGGGTCGTTATTTTTTTCCTTACTCTTTCACGGAGTTGAGCAAGCATCTCACGGTAGTAATGTTGATTAATTATAATCGATATTTTCATCCGTTTTTGGACGTAGAAGGGCGACCGACCCGGGCGGTCCAACATCTTCTCGGCCATCTTGGAAACGCTTGAACCACTCAAAAAACTTGCGCACGTGATAAACATTCAAAGGCCATAAACTTCTTCTTTAATAAAAGATAAGTTTCAGTAGCGGTTTTACCAAAGTTTTGATGTGAAATTACCAAGACAATTCATTGCTCTACTACGTTGTGTAGTATCGATGTTTTTCGGCAAAACGAAACTAAAACACCTCTTACACAAACGGTCGGTGGTTCCGGACAGACAGATTTCTCTACAAATACGTGAGGCGGGCGCTGCAATCGAAAAAGAAGGCTTTACCGCTGCACAGATGTCGGTCGTGAGGATTTTGGCGCACATGCATAGTTGTTCTGTAGCAGCATCAGTATCGTGATTTTAATAGCCCCACCTCGTATTCCATTCTGATGGCCACTGTATTCACTCAGTCATCGCCCCCCAACTAATCGCCCCCAACTCATAGCCCCCCAACTCATAGCCCCCCAACTCATAGCCCCCAACTCATAGCCCCAAACTGATCGCTCCCCGCTCTGTCACTCATACATCCAATATTTCTCTACTCCATTTATCTTGACAGATATCTCAATTATTCAATAATATAAATATATTAAATAATAAATTCAATCACCTAGAAATTCAATTTTTTGCTCATCAAACTAGAATAATATTCTAAATTAAAAATTCAACGTTTTAATAACCGTGATTATATCAAAAGTACCATATTGCACCTCATAAAGTCATTTCCCTGAAAAATAAAATATTATTCAAAGGAGCAAAATAATAAAGAGAATAGTAATAATAAATTTAATTACAAGGAAAAACAAGGAAACCAAAAAAGAAAAATAATGTAAAAGAAAAGCGCCAGATTAAAAAAGTAACTCTCTGGGAAATTATACAAATTAAACGTGTCTAGAATGTTGGTTAGAGTAGTGAGTTAAACCAATGGTTTTAACCATTAAAACAATGGTTAGAAAAAATAGAAATAAAAAACTAACCAACCCAGCTTCTGGAGACCACAATAATCTAACCAGCTTCACATTAAACTGTTCCTACTACAAAGCTATAAAGCTCAAATTAAAGTGTGCACAAAATTTAAGCACTTTTTTTTTTTTAAATTAGTTTTAATTTTTTTAAAAAACCGGAACCGGACTTCCGCTTTGGTCCAACTATATTTACGTACGATTTATTATCAAGTAATTTTGTTTACTAAGATTGTACGTATTTTAACAATAGTTTTACTTCCTTTGACCCGCCCATCCCACTTTTCTTGCGAAGGAAAATATTGGGATCGTGTCCAATTTTCAATTTCTTGTTTTTCCCCGGAAATATCCATTTTTAAGTCACCTGAGTAGACAAAATATAGCCTTAAGCGGAAGCCTACAACAACCCTCCCCCAGATCAGTTCTAAACGATTATTAAATAATTTTTTTGTTTTACTTTATTTATTTTCACAACTGCACTATAATTCTGCAACAAGTGAAGCTGATACAATAAGATAACAGAATAAATACATGAATAGCATGAGGGAAGAATTCAACCACTGGTGAAACTCCCAAAGAGGTTATAGTTCACTATTGTAGACTGGCTATTACTTCATTTAGAAGATCGCGTGGCCACCTGCGCTTCAACCGCCTGGGAGGATTTCCTGGTAGAGTAGTAAGTTGGGATACTAGTGAATTAGGATGTGAGGTTATGGATGTGTGGAATTTAATACAAGTGGGATCTTGCAGCTTCTGAAACATAGGGAACAAGGAAATCTCGGTGCAAGGTTAGAGTTTAGAAACGAAGTAAGGGGAGCATCTGCGATTTGACGGAGGGTTTTTCAAGGATTGGATTTTGTAGATATTGTATAGCTTTGTCTGAGCCCCAAAGTTCCAGACAGGTTTCAGTATCACATAGTAGTGTAAATAAGTCGTTTACTCTGTCGTGAGAGTTTCAGATCGCTTGAGAGAAGTTTGAATTGTCTGTTCAGTTCTTTCCGTTTGAGTCTAGGTACTTAACACAATCTGCAGTTAAAATCCAAGGCATAGAGACCGGGGGAATCGAACCCACTAAACCAACAATACATCTTAGCATTGCGGGTCTATTCTCTTAACCACCTAACATACTTTACTATAAATTTCTCATATTAACCATTAAATAAAATCCAAGGCCTAGAGACCGGGGGAATCGAACCCACTAAACCAACAATACATCTTAGCATTGCGGGTCTAGTATCTTAACCGCCTAACATACTTTACTATAAATTTCTCATATTAAACATTAAATAAAATCCAAGGCTAAGAGACCGAGAATCGAACCCACTAAACCAACAATACATCTTAGCATTGCGGGTCTAGTATCTTAACCGCCTAACATACTTTACTATAAATTTCTCATATTAAACATTAAATAAAATCCAAGGCTAAGAGACCGAGAATCGAACCCACTAAACCAACAATACATCTTAGCATTGCGGGTCTAGTATCTTAACCGCCTAATATACTTTACTATAAATTTCTCATATTAACCATTAAATAAAATCCAAGGCTAAGAGACCGGGAATCGAACCCACTAAACCAACAATACATCTTAGCATTGCGGGTCTAGTCTCTTAACCGCTCGGCTATCGGTGGTGACATAAAAACTATTTTTTTTTTTTTTTTTTTTTTTGTAAGTTATAAATCTATGTGCATACGTAGCTTAAAAAAAAAGAAAAGTAGGGAGTAATTTTAGAGTAATTAAACAATCCATTGTTTCATCACCAGGGAAGTTGCGGATTTTCACCTGTCGCTAGTGGCGGGATGCGGGACACAGTAGGGGAATACAAAAACAGTTCAGAGAAAAAGCAATAGAGCTAAAGAAAAAAACTCTTGCGTAAAAACTGCCAAGTGATTTGTGGTGGACTGGGCAAAGAAATTTTTGTCATCAGCGTAAAATATAAACGGTTCTAGAAGTATCTAAAGCACGCTTTCAGAATATGTTTGGCTCGCAGAAAAGGATTTTCTGCAACGGGGGAAATTGATGGCAACTATTGAGGGGGGAAATGACCGAAAGTATTGTTTTTTTTTGTTTTTTTTTTTTAGAACGCTTTTAGCAGAAATGTTTGCCAACCTGGTTCCACTTCCTGCTTTCTTTTTTTTTATTTTTTTATAAGCTGTTAAGTTGGTAGAAATGTAATTATTAAGGTGGCCCGTAAAGTGATTCAAATAGCCGACAGTACATCTGTTCCGCAACACTTGTGCACTTAAAAGGAATTTCCTTTCGCTGGCGCTGTTAAATGTATTTCTCTAGCTTTTTGCAAAATGCCAATTTGCGTGCACTTGTTCACTTAAGTGGTAACTTATTTTTTTTCTTAAGAACCTTTCAAACGCTAACCCATTTTATTATTACCTCTTTCTTCTGAGAGATTAGATTAGAGTGGTTACATTCCTGCTAAAATGGTTTGAATGAATACTCAAAGATGTTCGCGAGTTTTGTAAGAAAGTTTGTGAGTTCTACAAATGGTAAGAATGACTATGGTCTCAAAAATGTTCGCGAGTTTTGTAAAAAAGTTTGTGAGTTCGAACCTTGGGATTTAGAAATAACAGGAAGTATTGTGAAAGGGTTTGCACCACTTTATTTTATTGCATTTATCTGCCTTGATTTAATCACTTCCGGCGATCGAGTCAAAGTAAGTAGTGAAAGCGGATAATAGAATTAAATAGGAGTTAGATTAGATTGGATTATGTGGTGGGTAAGGTATACCCACAACCATAACCCTCTCTGGATCTCTATTGTAGTCTGCCCGCTCAGTTAGAGCATCCTCACACTGCTCCCGTCAGGGGTTTAATTAGTAGACTTTGGGGAGCTTGACGATGGCTCCTGGGCTTTTGGAAACAATGTATCAGTTTCATTTTTATTGACGCACCAATGCCATGGTCAAATGGGATTACCGAAATCAGGGCTTCTTCAAACTGCATTTCAACAGTAAATCGTCATAGTTTCAAAATCACATTTTCTGATCGTAAAATGTGTATTTTTTTCCGGTGAAAAACCTCCAAAATGCCCGGAAAAATTTCTCTTATATGGGAGAGAAAATTATTCGTTATATACAAAGTTAAAACTGCTCCAGTAACAGCCGTCTAAAGACGTTTATTGGTTTGTGGACAGATAGGAGTCACTGAATAGACCATAGAAGTGTCGATCTGTGCAAGTGTAAGAGTGTAGAAATGGCGGAAGGAAATCATAAACTTCCATTCTGATCGGTTCCCTTTTTTTTTCTCTCTCTCTCTCTCTATATATATTGGTGCCTTCAGTACATAGTTCCCTTACTTCCGGCCCAATATCGCTGTCTTCTTTGTAAGAACATCCTTCCCCCACACTACATACCCGTCTAGAAACTGGCCTGCTTGAAAGATAAAGAATTAGTCATTACCTGAAGAAGAATAGGTAAATGTAGGATATCCAGAAATTAAGACCTCTGATTCTGAATTTAAATATTAGATTTTCTAACATACGGCCCCCACAATTTTAAATTATATACAAATACATAATCATAGCACTAACTTAGATTTACATCTTTTCCTCCCAATCCCTCGTCCGAGAAAACTTAATTAAGGACCTGCCCAAAGGATAGTGCACGTTGGCTTCCCAAGAGAGGCCATTTTGGTGTAATTTACATTCCTAAAACCAGCATTTAGTAAAGTCAAATATTTGGCCCAAGAAAACTCAAAGTTTTGAAAAATACGTCCCTTATTCTCCAAGTTATTCCCTAATGTGGAATATAAAATTTATACCTTTCTTCGAATTTGGAAAAACAAAAACGAGTTAAAATTGAAACCTAGTTAAACATTCCAAAACTTTAACTTCCAATATCTCTGAAACTATTATAGCTAGAACCATCCAATTACAGTCAATTGTAAAGGTAAACATTCTCTACATTTTACCAAAATCCCAAAGAAAATGGTCCATTACAAACGGATATATTACGAGTTAAAAATTCAACCTAGTTAAACATACGAAAACATTAACTTCCAATATCTCTGAAACTATTATAGCTACAACCATCCAATTACAGTCAATTGTAAAGGTAATGATTCTCTACATTTGACCAAAACTTCATAGAAATTGGTTCATTAAAATCGGAGATTCGTAATCGGTTACGATACCTACCACAGCCTCCTCAGATTAAGCTCTTAAAATAGTTAAACCTTGAGCCAAAAAAAATCGAGCTCTTAGGCAGAGAAAATAATTTTCTCTAGCGGGTGAGGAGTATAGTGTTTTCATTCCCCCTTAGACTCTAAAATTAACCCTCAAGTGTTTATATCTCTAGGAGGGGAAAAAACAGTTGTCCTGTATCCTGAATCTACCCTCCCTGATTGTTGAAACAGCACCAGAAAAGTGTAGATAATTTATGGGTATGGGAGGTGAGACAGGGGAATTTCTTTTTAAAATTAACTTCTATCCGGAAGTTATACCTTTATCTTTTTTGGTGGAGGGGGTGGCATGTTCTAACAAGATGGCCGGCGTGACTTTAGTAAGGGAGGAGCTTAAGGGACTGGATGGTCCTTTAGGGAATGAAAATACTAGCGATTGAAAGTAGAGAGGTGTCTGCATGATTTAGTTAGAATTTGTTTTTTAACTTTTCCTTTGAGCAGGATATTGAAATTTGGAAAAATGAGCACGATCGTCCCATATATCCTGCAAATCTTGGATACGACCTGCATGATCTCAGTGGTTTTTCTGCAATGTTTTCCACTTTTAACTAAATTTTCTTCTATAAGTGCCTGGTTTGTCCCCGATTTTCTTGTAAATTTCGTATAACTACCACTATAGACGTACATTAGGATCTAAAAATTACTCTATTGAAATACGAGGTGTGGCTATTAAATAACGAGACTGATGCTGCTACAGAAGAACTGTGCATGCGCCAAATCCTAACGACCGACAGCTGTGCAGCGTAAAGCCTTCTCTTTCGATTGCAGCGCCGTCTCACGTGTTTGTAGAGAAATCTGTCTGACCGGAACCGTCCGTTTGTGTAAGAGTAGTTTCGTTTTGCCGCAAAACATCGATACTACACAACGTAGTAGAGCAACGAATTGTCGTGAAATTTCACATGAAACTGGGTGAAACCGCTACTGAAACTTATCTTTTATTAAAAGAAGTTTATGGCGATGAATGTTAATCATGTGCGCGAGTTTTTTGAATGGTTCAAGATGGCCGAGAAGACGTCGGAGATGATGACCGCCCGGGGTCGCCCTTCCACGTCCATGGAACAGATGAAAATATCGATTACTACTACATTACTACCGTGGAGGTGCTTGCTTAACTCCGTGAAAGAGTAAGGAAAAAAAGACGACCCGATTTGTGGAAGAACAAGTCACGGGGGTTCTCCTTCAAGACAACCGCGGCGCCGGCTCACACTGCATTGTCTGTCAAGAAGAAGACGTTTCTAGCCAAGTACAACATCCCCAGTTTTAGGCCATCCGCCTTATTCGCCTGACCCATGTGACTTTAGATCTGTTCCCACCAAAGTCAAATCTTCATTTTAAAAGGAACACGATTTCAGTCCGCTCTGAAGCTGTGAAAGAAAAAGCGGCTGACGCGTCATGCAGGAGCTGACAGAAAAAGATTTCCAGCACTGTTTCAGAACAATGGAGCGTTGTAGGGATATGGGAGGGGCGTATATTGAAGGAGATAATAACTAAATATGTATAAATTTAAAACAAAAAGGTTTTACAGCAATAGTCTCGTTATTTAATAGCCACTCCTCGCACTATCTTCATGTTTAGGGGTGGCTCTAATGGGGGAAAAAAGGTGATATTTATTATTAAGAATACAGAGACTTTTCCGGCAAACCAGGCATATGCCACAAAATAAACAAAAGTCGCCCGTTACACCATAGTCAAATTTGACTACGAGCACTTTTCATTGATTAATTGATTTGCAATCAACACAAAGCACAATCATAAAGGAACATGTGTGTGTATACGTCTGTAAAGGTAAGTGCAAATGAATGGCTAAGTTTATAGTTTCAGGGCGGGTAATACAATATATATACTGTTCAGCAGAAACCCCAACTGTGCAGGTTCAGCCAAATTTTCGAATATTATATGGACACTAATCAACTTCCGTCAGATATTTACTTTTCTATTGTACTGCACCACTGTTCGTGCAATATTGCACAGCACCTACGTAATTAATCAAAAGCAACAGGTAGATCCGGTGTGAACCAACCCTTAACTTCCTCTCGCTACAATATTTACGTAAACAACATAAACGCGCTCTCATTTTTGTCCGGAAGTAGGCAGTGCACCAATGATCTCGAGAGTTTGACTCGCAATGATTTCTTCCGGAGACAGCATGCATTTTTTTTTTTTCTTTCATTCCATAACTGTGATTTCGGATTTTCATCTATCGGCAAGTGCTTTATAAACCTATGAAGATGCATGGAAATCTGACGCTGGTTAGGAAAAGAAAAAAAAAAATCAACGTGTATTTAGCACTGAGGTAAGACTAACCAATCACATATTGCTTTACGCATTGGGCATGTGAGTTAAGGCTGGAATATCCACAAGAACCCCAGGATGCCCGAAAAAGTACTAAATCAAAAATTCCCCTAGGAGAACCTCCCTTATAGAATAGATAGAAAACAGATTAAATTAGGGCGGCCTCAAGGCCTACGCCACCGCGACCCCTATGGATCTATTGTGGCTTCCCCCGACTTTAGAGCTCACCCTCCAGACCCGTCCGCTTAATCAGACTCTTAATTCTGGAGAGTGGCTCCTGGGTAAAGCTCACCAGGCCTTGGTTTTTTCCTCCCCGAGAAGTAACATCCTTAGCCCAGACAAGGCCCCCTCACACTGACACAACACAATGCAGTGCCGTTTCCTCCTCTTCCTCCTGACAGAACCTACAAAGGCTGCCTCATCTGCCAGGCACATGCGCGATGCATGTGTTTTCTGAGCCTGCAGTTAGGCCGGTTAATAGGCCTACCTAATTATCCTTATAGCCCCACACGGCCTTGACGGATTAATTCTGCGGTCAGCCTCGGCGAATAGAACTCCTTCGCCTGTCTCTGCCGCCCAGTGGTGGCAAGCCACCACTCCTGAACCCTACTCTGCACCCATAGGTTAATGGTCGCAGACTTAACGAACTTCGCAAACCCAAAACAGGGCTGCGGGCCAACGAAATGTCCCGCACAGCCTTCCCGGACCAATAAATCGGCCACTTCGTTTCCCTTATGTCCTTGAATGACCAGGTACCCAAACTAGAAAGACCTTATTCTGGTCTCTAATTTCCTTCAGGGCACCCAGAGAACCTCCCTTACATTCAACTTGTAGGGAAACGTTTCAAATTATAGTTTAAAGATTAAGCTAAACCATTAATTAATTGCCCGGAAAAATATAAACGTGACCGGAAACTAGACTCTTTAATTCACAATTTGATTTACAATTCAGCTGAATGGTGTAAATATGGAGGGCAAATAGTGTTTCCTTTCTAAGGACATATTGATGGTTCTTTTTCTTCTGGTTCCTCCTCTTTGGCATCTGAAGGAGTCTTCTTTGCTTTATCGTCTTTCTCAGATGCTGCCGCCTTCTTATCGTCTTTCTTAGATGCAGCCGCCTTCTTATCGTCTTTCTCAGATGCTGCCGCCTTCTTATCGTCTTTCTTAGATCCTTCAGCCTTCTTATCGTCTTTCTTAGATGCTGCCGCCTTCTTATCGTCTTTCTCAGATGCTGCCGCCTTCTTATCGTCTTTCTTAGATGCTGCCGCCTTCTTATCGTCTTTCTTAGATGCTTCCGCCTTCTTATCGTCTTTCTTAGATGCTGCCGCCTTCTTATCGTCTTTCTTAGATGCTGCCGCCTTCTCATTCTCTTTTCTTCGTGGTTGCACAAAATTCACTAACTTCTTTTTTAATCCTTCTTTTTGTTTCTTTTCGTCTTCCTTAGATGCTGCCTTCTTTTTATCGTCTTTCTTAGATGCGTCCGCCTTCTTATCGTCTTTCTTAGATGCGTCCGCCTTCTTATCGTCTTTCTTAGATGCTGCCTTCTTTTTATCGTCTTCCTTAGATGCTGCCTTCTTTTTATCGTCTTTCTTAGATGCGTCCGCCTTCTTATCGTCTTTCTTTGATGCTGCCTTCTTTTTATCGTCTTCCTTAGATGCTGCCTTCTTTTTATCTTCCTGTTCTTTTGGTTTTTTCTTATCACCTTTCTTAGGTGGTTCTTGTGGCTCACTGGCCGGCCTTATCATCGCTGGAACTGTAGCCAATGCTATCGGTATAGAGAGCAAAGTGTTAACAAATGAAGAGACTAGCATATTCCAAACGCTTTTCAAATTATATTTCATTGTGGCCATTTCGTATTTCTGGAAATTTGGAAAATTAATTTTAGTAAAAATACTCAAGGCCAGGAAAATTAATTCAAAGGTCCACCAAACATGAAAATGTCATGGGAGAAGCTACATTCGTTAAAAAAAAATTTTCTAAGAGGAACAGCCCTTTCTTTGCGAGAGAACTAGTTAAGCGCCAGAAAGGATGGAAGTCCAAGGAAATAGATGTACAAATAGAGGTGGTACTTACTGCAGCATCCGATTGTACACAAGCTCTTTTTGTGTTGAAAAATTTACGCATTTGATCTTTTATCCCTTTCATTATTTTCATGGCCTTACGTTGATCACCAAAAATGCCTACATCAAATAACCATTTGACGGCCACTAAGAAAATGGCTAGTTTGGACAAAGAGCAAATCTTTTTCAAAAGTCGTTTACCAGATGGCAAAGGCGGTGCGATTGGCTTACAGTCGCACAACGGAGGCGGACGACACGCCTGGCACATTCGGCTATAGTTGCACACCTTGATGGTCACGCCCATGGCCACACCGGGTGCACTATAGATGGGCTCTCTGAGCGGCTGGCACACCGGGGGTATTGGCTCATATACTAACATTCTAGGATATTGTCGTCGGCCTCGCATCATTTCCGCTGGTAGGCTGTCCAACGGCAACAGTTTCAAGCTGACCACACGTGTGCAACGTCTTGTCGACATGTTCGCGGGGAATTTTGATGGACCGAAATACAAAAAAAAAAAACAACAAACAAAACTTGAGGGGGGCCCGGCACTTTTAATTCATTTTGTATTTTTTACATTCTGGAAAAGAAATAATTTAGTTAATTTTTTACATTTAACTAACGAAGCATATGTTAATTTTGGCAATTCAATAAAATTTAGAAAACTCATACCATGGAAACTACCTCCAGCGAATAATTAGTCAGCCAGGAAAATCTGCTGAGATTTTCCCAACTCACCAATTTTCTTCAAAAAAAAACTCCCACCCATTTAAGCCATATTCACTTCCTGCCAACACTCTACGCAGTTTTTCAACCATACATTATACTGAAATGTAACCAACAAACAGGGAAATCTGTCCTAGAACTGCACTGAAATGAATTTTCCCTTTTGATAAATTCTGAAAAACTAATACAAATTATGAAAGTACAAATCTACGTGTATATAAATGATAAACGTCGCAAGTTTACAGTGGAGTCATTTTTTTTTTTTTTTTAGTAAGTGAACAATTTATTGAGTTAAGAAAAGTAACTTCCGGTTGAGAAATTTGTCCTCAAAATCGATTTACCTCAACATCGATTTGCCTCAAAATCGATTTACCTCAACATCGATTTATCTTAAAATCGATTTACCTCAAAATCGATTTATCTCGAAATCTATTTACCTCAAAATCTATTTACCTCAAAATCGATTTACCTCAAAATCGATTTACCTCAAAATCGATTTACCTCAAAATCAATTTATCTCAACATCGATTTACCTCAAAATCGATTTAAGTAAACGCGTTTAACCCCATATTATTGTAAAAAAAAAAAAATCATTTAAATCACTCGTCTACTGCAAAATTATAATAAACGATCCCAAGTCTTGGAAGATTTTTTTTTTTTTTTCTTACGATAGTAAATATTTTACAATAAGAGAAAGTGATAACACATTGTTTCCTTCTTACCAGATTGTTTTCTTTTGGTTTAGTTTTTATTATTATTTTTTTTTTTTTACGACAACATAAATTTGAACATTTCTCGTTCAGTCGCTGGTCCTTTTTTGCCTTAGTAAAACTGAGCGGTAAAAGTCCATTTCATTTTATAACCTTTTATCTTACACCGAGGTTATGACGTAGACGTTGTATCCAAGGAGATTGTTTAACGGGAAGGGGAGGGATGAGTGGGTTTGTCAGTATGACGTAACAACATATATATAAATGTGTAATAAGATCATGGCTATAAAAAAAAAAAAAAATATCAAGAAAGAGCTTGAGTATCGAACCAACGATCTCGACCAACTTCATATTGTCTGGATTTTTTTTTATTATTCATTTCTCTCGTAGTCTGAGCCATATTTACACCTTACAATAGTTCCGCTCTAAGGATTATGGTACAGCTGTATAAAATCTACGATAGACACTAATTCTCAGCTGATATCATACGTCACTGATAAAGCTTCAAACAATTATTTTCAATTTTATAAACTTATTTTTGTTTTACCTCTCTTCAACTACTCCCGAGAAAACAAATTCGTGTTTTGACCGGAAGGGACAATTCTGAGGTTTGCTGAGCCAGAAAAAGTGATGGCTACAAATTGGTCTCTGTTTAGGCCGGTTTGTAAGTACCTTACTTAAAAAAAAAAAAGGAAAAAAAATTAACGGAAGTGGTACAAAATAAACTTGCGTGCTACAACAGATAAGCTCAAAGATTTATTTGAGTTCAGAGCTTTGAGAATAAGTAGTAAGTAGTGTAGGTGTATACACAAAGTTTTTGATTTTTGGTCCCTTTCTCCTGGCTAGCTCAAAGTACAGGAAGTCCTCGGGTTATGGACGGTCTCGAGTTACGACGTTTCATGGTTACGACTCCCATTTACAGTACAGTACTGTACAGTATGTACTATGAAAACCCCGCGAACATACTGTAACTACGTGATTTGGTGTGCAGTAAGTACTGTACAGTAGTATGAAAAGCCCGCGAACTACTTTACGTGATATGGTGTGCAGCGGCCACGGGACCGAGAAAGACGGCGTCACCAGCATTCCAGTACGCCATTAACATCGTTGCCTTGATCCCTTCTTGCCCTTCATTATGGCTCCCAAACGTAAGGCAGACTCCTTCTGATGCAGTGCATCGAAGAAAAGGAAGGCCATCACCATGGAAGTGAAATTTAGATATCGTAAAGTACACTACCGTTTTTTTATTACTGCTTCATTTCATTATTAAACTTACTGTACAGTATTTTATATGTGTTTTTTTGATAATTATGTAGGGTACTGTGTTAGGATAGGCTAAGTGCTTACAGTACTGTACTGTTATTATGGTAACACAGTACTGTACTGTATATGGTACAGTTTACGTATGTTCTGACTTACTTCGAAAAAACGGTTTACGACGCCGCGTAGAAACGGATCAACGTCCTAAGTCGAGGACTACCTGTAATGGGATTGCGGAAATTCCGGATATTGTTTTTACATCAGACATATCCGTTTTAAGATTTTCTGGGTTCTTAATTTAAGAGAGAGTTGCATAGAAACCTTAGAATTTTATTATAAGTAATAATATCGGAAACGCTAAAGTGAAAATAGGATTAGAGTTTCTGGTAACAATGGAAAGAAAATCTCTGAAAATTAAATAGAAAACTAAATTACTGCTTTTCACTCGAACGAATACTATAATAAAAATGATAAAAAATAACAGAGATAAATTGGGTATATAAAGAGAACTCCAATCGGCAATAATAGGGTTCGTACTGTTATCACAGGATTCTATCTGAAGAATAGCCAGCTTTTCCAATTTCAGGAACCCACAGGAACCTGTCCGACAGGTGGGCTTGAATAAGAGCAACACTTGGCTGTCATCCTGTAATATACCTCTCCGCCAGTCGGGGGAATACAGTTATGCAGCAGATAGAATACTGTGGAAACATAGACTGCAACTCTATCTTGATATGATGTCTTTTGTTACCTGTTCAGATGTTTACTGGGCCTGCCCGCCTAGATATCGCTGGCGTATCTATGGCGAAGGAGGAGGAGGAGGAGGAGGGCTTGTCATACTATTCACCAGTAACTATGGTAACGGCGAGATCTAACTAATCTATGTCCAGGTTTCTCTCCCTTTTGTTACCAAAGTCTGTAGTAGTTTTACGGGAAGAGATAGTTAATGGAAGATCCAGTACATAAAATCTGGGACAAGTTTAAAGGAGAGGGGGTAGGAGAGCCTCCTGAGTGATCGTTGGACTCTCGAGCTCTCGGACGAAGTGTTGTTATCCCGAAGGACATTCCACTAACTGCAGCTCTTGTTTTTGGAGCTTTCTGGATTGGAGAGGTAGTTACGTGGAATCAACATGCGACATATACGCCACTGCTTACCAACCAAAAACACTCCTGGCGATTCTACCAGGAAAACCAGACTCAAGCCTTCCCGCCCTCCAGGGAAGCCCCGCCAGGATAACATTTCCAACATGATCTCAATTTAGAAACTTTCAGCGGATTGAATAAATATTTATTACTATAAATATATACATAAAATAAATAGAGAAGTGTAAATGTATTATACATTTTAACCTTCTTAACTAGTGAAGACAGAGAAACGTTAGGTGAGGAGGATTGGAATGCAGGGAAAAAAGAAGAGGAAAAACCTGCAGCTAGTGTAGAGAGATAGAAAAGTATCTGTAGGAGGATAGCAGAATCTGTAGGAGGCTATGACGCGGCATAGGCTATGTCGAGTGGATTAGGATGGCAGTATAGGATGGAGGAAAGAAGTTTGAGCAGACGATTTTGGATATAGAAGTGTACGGGGGATAATGGACGCAGTCTCCGTGGAGTAAGTCAATTCTAGTCCGTCGTGCAGAGTCTGTTGCGAGTCTCCAGAAATTTGCTTTGCGTTGTCCTGGAGTTTCTTGATGTTGCTATACTACAAGCCCAGGCGGAGCAGGGCGTATGTGCAACATCGTTCAGCCGATTGCAGGGGTCCATTAACCTGGCGGCATTTTGGTTGAATTTTGAGACAAAACTTTTGCACTGAGCTCGAAACACATTGCACTCTTATGCACCACCAAGAAAAAATCTAAATTCGCAAAGGAAAAGCCATAATAAGCAAATAATGTTTTTTTCCCGCCAAAAAAAATTTGGCCGGATTTGATTGAAACTTACTTCATTATGTTAAGTACACTTTGCACTCCATTGCACCACTTAAAAAAATTCATTAACTTTAATAATTACGGAGATATGGCCATTCAAAAGATCAAAGGAATTTGCCGCAAACACTGAATTTCGAACCGCGACTTAGTATACAGGTAGAGGAGAGCTAGCACCAGCTAGAACCACAAAAAAAATCTAATAAAATATGCACACATTCAGAAATATAAGGAATTAAAGTGCTAAAAAAAGCATTAACTTGGCGGCACTTTGGTGGAATTTTGGGTAAAAAATTATTGCACCCTGCTCAGAACACTTTGCACTCCTATGCACCACCAATAAAAAAGCTGGCACCACCAAGGAAAAGCCTCAATTTTCCATTTAAAATTACGCGCGAAATTTAAATTAAAAAAAAATGAGTCTTATTTGCGGGAAAATTAGAGCGCTTTTTTCCAAAATAGCAAGTACTAGTATTAGAACCACTAGCCCCACACAGGAAATACCAAAAATTAGCATATTTTCAAAGTAATTTACAAATTACTCAACCGATTTTCCCGCCAACTTACCATTAACTTGTCGGCACTTTGGTGGAATTTTGAGAAAAAAATTATTGCACCCAGCTCGGAACACTTTGCACTCCTATGCACTACCAATAAAAAAGCTTGCACCACCAAGGAAAAGCCTCAAAATCAATTGAATAATTTGTAAATTACATTGAAAATATGCTAATTTTTGGTATTTCCTGTGTGGGGCTAGTGGTTCTAATACTAGTACTTGCTATTTTGGAAAAAAGCGCTCCAATTTTCCCGCAAATAAAACTCCATTTTTTTTTAATTTAAATTTCGCGCGTAACTTTAAATGGAAAATTGAGGCTTTTCCTTGGTGGTGCAAGCTTTTTTATTGGTGGTGCATAGGAGTGCAAAGTGTTCTGAGCAGGGTGCAATAATTTTTTCACAAAATTCCACCAAAGTGCCGCCAAGTTAATGGTCACGTCTGTCAGTGCATCTTTTATTATCAATATCTCAGCTTTTAGTGGAAATTCAAAATTTCTTTTTGTGGTGCATATTGGTGCTAGCTACCACGAACAAAATGGAATGAGTTTCAATTCAATTTAGGGCACTTCCGGTTAAAGTTATATTTGGCGTACAATTGGTGAATTTTTACCATTTCCGTTGTGTTGCTGGCTTATTATTGGCATTGCAAAGTGTTCCGAGCTGGGTGCAATAATTTTTTTCTCAAAATTCCACCAAAGTGCCGCCAAGTTAATGGTCACGTCTGTCAGTGCATCTTTTATTATCAATATCTCAGCTTTTAGTGTAAATTCAAAATTTCTTTTTGTGGTGCATATTGGTGCTAGCTACCATGAACAAAATTGGATGAGTTTCAATTCAATTTAGGGCACTTCCGGTTAAAGTTATATTTGGCGTACAATTGGTGAATTTTTACCATTTCCGTTGTGTTGCTGGCTTATTATTGGCATTGCAAAGTGTTCCGAGCTGGGTGCAATAATTTTTTTCTCAAAATTCCACCAAAGTGCCGCCAAGTTAATGGTCACGTCTGTCAGTGCATCTTTTATTATCAATATCTCAGCTTTTAGTGTAAATTCAAAATTTCTTTTTGTGGTGCATATTGGTGCTAGCTACCATGAACAAAATTGGATGAGTTTCAATTCAATTTAGAGCACTTCCGGTTAAAGGTAAGTTGGCGGGAAAATCGGTTGAATAATTTGTAAATTACTTTGAAAATATGCTAATTTTTGGCATTTCCTGTGTGGGGCTAGTTCTTCTAATACTAGTACTTGCTATTTTGGAAAAAAGCGCTCTAATTTTCCCGCAAATAAAACTCCATTTTTTTAATTTAAATTTCGCGCGTAATTTTAAATGGAAAATTGAGGCTTTTCCTTGGTGGCGCTAGCTTTTTTATTGGTGGTGCATAGGAGTGCAAAGTGTTCTGAGCAGGGTGCAATAATTTTTTACCCAAAATTCCACCAAAGTGCCGCCAAGTTAATGCTTTTTTTAGCACTTTAATTCCTTATATTTCTGAATGTGTGCATATTTTATTAGATTTTTTTTGTGGTTCTAGCTGGTGCTAGCTCTCCTCTACCTGTATACTAAGTCGCGGTTCGAAATTCAGTGTTTGCGGCAAATTCCTTTGATCTTTTGAATGGCTATATCTCCGTAATTATTAAAGTTAATGAATTTTTTTAAGTGGTGCAATGGAGTGCAAAGTGTACTTAACATAATGAAGTAAGTTTCAATCAAATCCGGCCAAATTTTTTTTGGCGGGAAAAAAACTTTAATTGCTTATTGTGGCTTTTCCTTTGCGAATTTAGATTTTTTCTTGGTGGTGCATAAGAGTGCAATGTGTTTCGAGCTCGGTGCAAAAGTTTTGTCTCAAAATTCAACCAAAGTGCCGCCAGGTTAATGGACCCCGATTGCAGCACTTTTGCCTAAACCGGAAGTAAGAAAAAAAAGTACAACAAAATAAAATGTACAAAAATTTATTCACAGAAAATGGCACTTCCCCTAAATTGATTTCCTTGGAATTTGGAACATTCACATACATATTAATTTCCTACTAGTACTATACAGGAAATGAGTTTTGAGACGTACGTCACTCTTTAGAGGGGAAATGCAGCACCCCACCTATACCCCTACTTTAAAGAAGCCATTGTTGGGTGGAAATTCATTAATAGATCTACATGTGGGCTCGAGGATATCACATCAATTTAAAATCAAAAAATCGATCTAACAATCGAATGAGTAATCGACTGGCATTTTCGATTAATTCACTGATTGTTATCACCAAGTCAAATTAAATTGAATATAAAACACGATCAGTGATTTTTTCCCTCTTTCTCCTGTCAAAAAAAGGGGATATTCCCAGTAAAATATCTGCACGATCACAGGGACCTTCTCCAGAGTTAGATAAAGTTGAATAATTCACTCATAATTAAGTGAGAAATTCAAGTACCTTTTCCATTGGTCCTGAAGGTGCGGCAGAATTCTCCCTAAATTAATAATTCCATGATATGCGGTCGGGTTGGGGGAGGAGGCCAACCACAGAGCTACGGGGGGGCGGGAAATGAAGCGCTGCTACCTAAATCAGTATCTACGTAAACAAAACATTTCAAATTAATTTCCTCGACTAGATCATTTCCGCCGCCTGCAGTCAAGGCTGCCATCATACAAATTGAAAACAAACTGACGTATGTACGTACATAAATAGTTAGATTCGTCTATCAGAGATATTCCAAATTTCATTTAATTTTTGCTGAATTATTTTAATTTAAATTGTAATTAAATTTTTAGCGTTTTAAAATCTTCAACTTATTTAATATACAACAAGTTAACACAATAATCTAAATGCAATTAGTTGCACCTATAACCGAAATAGTACTTTAGAGGCAGATCTTTCAAATCCCCCCTCAAAGAGGGACTTCAAATGTTCCAGGAGAACCAAATGACAAACAAATTATGGACCATGTTTAAAGAAAACAGATAAACAGTACTTTCGGTTGAGTCGTTAGATCGCTTAGTTCAAGGTCACCTTGGTGGGTTCCAATTGAAATTTAGAGTTTTCAACTTCCGGCGATTTTTGTACCCCTTTTCTAAAAAAAACCCACTTTTTGGACACAGAGAACCTTAATATTAGATACATCCGGTAAAACACGTAATTTGATCGCAAAATTTTCCTTACCTAGGCGCCACGATGGCCGAGCGGTTATAGGCTAGACCCGCAAAGCTAAAATCTATTGCGGTACTAGTCTAGCCCTTAGATTTTATTTAATGGTTAATATGAGAAATTTACAGTAAAGTAGGTTTGCTAGTCGCCTCCGTCCTCACCTAATTGGTAGTTGGACGTTAAGCCCCGCCTGAAAAAATAGGCGATTACTTTACTTTTACTTTCCTTACCTAGTCAGAGGAAATTATGGAAAGAAAACTAGCCTAGATTCCCCAAGATACCCCAGTGGTACTAGACACGTCAAGACTAGATGATTGAAGAAAGCTGGTTGTAGATGTCGAAGATATAAAGGTTACAAAAGGGAAGTACCCAAGGATTACTTCAAGGGAACGGTTTACTGCTGGCTGCCGTCCTATTTACGGCTGAGAGGAGTACAGTCTTCTATACAAGCCCTTACAAGCTCGGCACATACCGCGTCCTACCAACCAACCAACCTCGCCTCCACATTAACCACCCCATTTTCGCTTGCTGAGGTTGCCATGGCAACATTCCCGGCAGTTTCTCTCAGTCTCTCGCCCGCTTGACTACAACAACCAGCCAGGAGGGCTTTTCCTCCCCCCTTTGTTCTTTAATAAATATCCAGGAATAAAACGTTTATATCAAGTTCGTTGCGCTTACTGCCAGAACCCAACACCGCCGTTAGCCCCCGCCCTCCCATACTTCCAACCTTAAAATCTTTTTTAGCCGAGACAACGTCAGAAAGGCGCCAAGCACTAGAGAATTATCTCTCTATCTCTCTCTCTCTCCAAGCTGTATTTTAGATGAGTTAAGCAGGAGAGGTCTATCCCGGATTTTTTTATCAAGTTAAGAAGACTTGGCACCAAGATGAGCAAAGCCGTCTTGATGTTCGCCACTAGCTCCAAAATGCTAGCTTTAAGTCTCACTCTGCTCAACCATCTCCAGGAATTTAAGGCACAAAGAACATCTAAGAAGGTCATTGGCACCCGGAGCTTTTTACAGTACCATAGTGCCAGTGTCTCATCTCCAAGGAAGCTAAGATCTCATTGGCACCCGGAGCTTTTTACAGAGCATTGCCGGTCCATGAACAGTATTCTGTCTTTTACAGTAAAATACTTTCCATCACAGGCTAGTGAGCTGTAAGAGGCTTCTAGAGAGAGAAAAATCTAAGAACCGCAGCTACCTTGCAAATCCCGGAACGCTACGTGGGAATCCAGTACGTTCACCACTAAACCAATCCACTTCCCCTAAATCCCTAGAATTTACAGTGAGGAATTGTGAAAGTGGTCTGCTGCCACGATCTTCCTCTCTAGACCATTTAGTTCTTATCATAGTTCAACCGATGTGTCGGAGGCTCCAGTCCAAAATCACCAATGCACCAATTTTCACGGTTTCCAACGATCCATTAACCTCTAAGGTCAACTTTCTACCCACT
The DNA here is from genome assembly GCF_049639745.1 of Rhodnius prolixus. NCBI lineage: Eukaryota > Metazoa > Arthropoda > Insecta > Hemiptera > Reduviidae > Rhodnius > Rhodnius prolixus. The sequence continues at coordinate 64,443,169 of NW_027411592.1, read as the reverse complement.
CCATTCCTGGACATCCCAATAGAAGACTCAACAAGTACACCGGGGTGGCCTCCACCGGAGGGAATAAATATGTGGTCTTTGGACCTAAGTTAGTTACAACTCTTAAGCGCTATTATTCTTACTAATTACTCGTATCTTCCTCAATTCTCTACTTGTAAATACCCTCATCTCATCTCCATCGTCTGCATATTTCTCATTTCTCAGAACTCGTAAATATATCTTTGAGGGCAGCTGCTTCATTCAAAGCACTCCTCATCTTTTGATGCAAATTTGTGCAGCTGTAAATTTTTCGATAAAAAAAAATAAAATCATCTTCACATTCGCACAAACAAATGTATTTTAATAGATCAATCTCTCATATAAAGAACACTTCCTGTGGCAAAATTCTATTTCGAAAAAAGAGACAAGTCAGTATAATTTAAACAACACGAATCAAAAATAATAAAGTACTATTTAATTCGTGACTTTCATAAAATAAAATAAGCTTAGTAGATTCTACTGCCGCTAGGTAGCAGCACCAGAAAAAACGCTCAAAACTACATGCCCATCATAATCCTGTACAAGCAGGTTTGAGCTACTATACGCTGAATGGCTCTAGCGTATTAAATGAAATTAAACCAATTAAAATTTCAAAAAGGGTAGATAATTAAAAGAAAATTAACGAAGTATACACTTTTTGGATATGTCTTCATAAAATTGAATAAAATATAAACCCAAGCCAAGTTGTAAATAATTAGAAGATATTAATTATAAATGAATTACGTAGTAAGTAGAAGGGTTAATTAAGGCCCAATTAGTAAATATTAAAACGTCACAAACAAGAACGTGTGTTCCAGCCGATTGATAAATAATGCAGAACTAAAAGTAAGTTGGTGAGAATTAAGTTCTCCTTTTACCAACGAACTGAGCTTTAAAATTAAGTTTGCGAATATATCTAGTCACATAATGAATGCTACTTGTAGTGGATCGCTTGGCTGGATATGATGAGTGATCCATGTCCAATTACCCCAGTAGTAGGGGAAGATCTGTGGTACCCAGAAGGATGGCGCTGGGGTATAAGCTAAGTTTATGGATGGCTTATTGTATTTAATGGTACAGTAGACTCTCCAGAAATCCGGACTTCTGTGGCGGCCGGTTCGAAAAATCCGGATTTCCCGGAGGTTGGCATGACTGATGATTTCCGTCTTTATGGTGAACAATTATGACAATAATGTATGTGTTAACGTTTATGTGCGGATACAACACATACAAAAAGTGAGTTTCCGAAATAAGTTACAGTATAAACACTCCGAAATAATTAACAGTAAGCTGCTGTTCTGTATTACTATATTGTACAGTGGTACTGTACTGTAATTAATAAAACACTTTTATACATTTACAAACTGAAAAAATACAGAAACTTGCAGTTTAAATAACATTATTTACAACTTATCTTTTGAAGAAGTCCTTAATGAATTTTTTTTTTTTAATTCAAGATCATCGATCCGGACTACCCAGAGTCCGGACTAGGCCGATCCGGATTTATCAGAGTCTACTGTACCTTCAAATTGAGTGAAGTACTGATATTAACTTCCTATATTTTGATGCAAAATATAAAGTTACGAGAGAATACCAAGTTCGTAAACTGTGGTAAGAACAAGACGGGTGACTGCTGCAACTAGATTGCTGGAAATGGACATTAATCAAATCCAGTAATCCAAACACGAATGGACCTAGATGTCCAGAATATAAAGCTGCCCTACCCAGATCTTTCCCGATCCAAAATCACTCTGTCTGTACTGTTAATACGACACAGGAAAATTGTAGCCCAAGCAAGATTTATGCATTGCATATCCAAGTTACAGTTGCTGGAAAATTTGCTACAGATTAACTAGCTGGCAACCAACTACTTCCTTACACAGCCTCCAAGAGAAAATCACTCTCGCTGAACATGTCATGGGTGGGGGAGGTAGACAGGTACCTGGGCAAAGTAAATTACCTCCACTAGACAAGGTATCCTAACTTCTTGCTCGCTAACAAAGTAGAATAAAACTGGAGGTGATGCTGTCGTGTGTTCTCCGGGTGCAAAGGAGAGTTAGGAACTGAAATTGGTTAAAAGCTCCGAAGTAGGGGGAATTAGCTGCAGGCACTAAAACAGGAAATAAACAGCTTTAAATGGGAAATACCTTGTCCCATATTCGAGAATATATATATCTGGGTTACGTCTAGAGAGAGAGAGACAACTTTTAGGGGCAACTTCCTTTAGGGGCAGGCATGTTAAGTTTTTATTATTAGCGTTTAAGTAAAATATTATTTTAATTACAGTATGATAGGCGGTTAAGAGACTAGACCCGCAATGCTAAAGTGTATTGTTGGTTTAGTGGGTTCGATTCCCCCGGTCTAGGCCTTGGATTTTATTTAATGGTTAATACGAGAAATTTATAATAAAGTATGTTAGGCGGTTAAGAGACTAGACCCGCAATGCTAAGATGTATTGTTGGTTTAGTGGGATCGATTCCCGGTGTCTAGGTCTTGTATTTTATTTAATGGTTAATATGAGAAATTTATAGTAAAGTATGTTAGGCGGTTAAGAGACTAGACCCGCAATGCTAAGATGTATTGTTGGTTTAGTGGGTTCGATTCCCGGTGTCTAGGTCTTGTATTTCATTTAATGGTTAATATGAGAAATTTATAGTAAAATATGTTAGGCGGTTAAGAGACTAGACCCGCAATGCTAAGATGTATTGTTGGTTTAGTGGGTTCGATTCCCTGTGTCTAGGCCTTGGATTTTATTTAATGGTTAATATGAGAAATTTATAGTAAAATATGTTAGGGGGTTAAGAGACTAGACTCGCAATGCTATGATGTATTGTTGGTTTAGTGGGTTCGATTCCCCCGGTCTAGGCCTAGGATTTTATTTAATGGTTAATATGAGAAATTTATAGTAAAGTATGTTAGGCGGTTAAGAGACTAGACCCGCAATGCTAAGATGTATTGTTGGTTTAGTGGGTTCGATTCCCGGTGTCTAGGTCTTGTATTTTATTTAATGGTTAATATGAGAAATTTATAGTAAAGTATGTTAGGCGGTTAAGAGACTAGACCCGCAATGCTAAGATGTATTGTTGGTTTAGTGGGTTCGATTCCCGGTGTCTAGGTCTTGTATTTCATTTAATGGTTAATATGAGAAATTTATAGTAAAATATGTTAGGCGGTTAAGAGACTAGACCCGCAATGCTAAGATGTATTGTTGGTTTAGTGGGTTCGATTCCCTGTGTCTAGGCCTTGGATTTTATTTAATGGTTAATATGAGAAATTTATAGTAAAATATGTTAGGGGGTTAAGAGACTAGACTCGCAATGCTATGATGTATTGTTGGTTTAGTGGGTTCGATTCCCGGTGTCTAGGTCTTGTATTTTATTTAATGGTTAATATGAGAAATTTATAGTAAAGTATGTTAGGCGGTTAAGAGACTAGACCCGCAATGCTAAGATGTATTGTTGGTTTAGTGGGTTCGATTCCCGGTGTCTAGGTCTTGTATTTCATTTAATGGTTAATATGAGAAATATGTTAGGCGGTTAAGAGACTAGACTCGCAATGCTAAGATGTATTGTTGGTTTAGTGGGTTCGATTCCCTGTGTCTAGGCCTTGGATTTTATTTAATGGTTAATATGAGAAATTTATAGTAAAATATGTTAGGCGGTTAAGAGACTAGACCCGCAATGCTATGATGTATTGTTGGTTTAGTGGGTTCGATTCCCCGGTCTGTAGGCCTTGGATTTTATTTAATGGTTAATATGAGAAATTTATAGTAAAGTATGTTTGCTAGTTGCCTCCGTCCACGATACCTAATTTGGTAGTTGAACGTAAAGCTCGCCTGCCTGATAATCCCTGTTGGTTTTTTTTTTCAAGTTTGCACCTTAGTTTAAAAAATAAAATAAATTGTTAATCGATATATAAGTACATGTTTAAAACAGAACTACCAACCTAACACAAACTTTACAATATTCAAGTGCTACCTAATTTGAAGAATTAAAGCCTTCCACATTGACAACATAAGTGTAATTTTTTTTTTTTTTCCAGTGAGAAACAAACGCTTTTTGGGGAAGAACTTAGTTTGTGACGTAGATAATTAAAGGTTACGGAACACTGAACTATACAGTGTAAACCTGTCTGTACGTATTTTACGTGTTTGTTTCTGTGTAGAACATGTTTGTACATTATCGCATAGTGGCCAATAAGAAAGCAAAAAGGAAGGGCGCAGGGCTGGTAACTTTAATTTACCGCCACAACATACACAACTGTTTTCACACGCACACATGTTACCCACGTCACCGTTGGCAGCACTGCCTGCTGACGCTACTAAGTTACTACAACTAGTAATTCTCAAAACAATGCTACTACATATGGTGCAGTTTTATTATGTTATATTTTGCTTTATAAAACACTCATTATTATCTAGCCATATTGTAAATAAAGATTATCACGGAGGTCAAGCCGTGAGCCAATCAGAAAAAAGATGCTGCACTTAGCAATCTAAGATCTTCCTAGTTTATCTGAGTCCCGATGTACAGCATCCCATAAATCAGAAATGGAACAAGAAAAAAATATTTAATAAAAAACTACTCTAATAAAAGATAATTAATCCCAAATGTATATTCAAAGTTATGAGAAAATCCATTCAGAAATAAATTGTTACATCCGGTTGCGTAGTAATTAAAGTAAAGTAATTGCCTATTTTTTCAGGCAGGCTTTACGTCCAACTACCAAGTTAGTTGTGGACGGAAGCGACTATCAAACATACTTTATTATAAATTTCTCATATTAACCATTAAATAAAATCCAAGACCGGGTGAATCGAACCCACTAAACCAACAATACATCTTAGCATTGCGGGTCTAGTCTCTTAACCGCCTAACATACTTTACTATAAATTTCTCATATTAACCATTAAATAAAATCCAAGGCCTAGACACCGGGAATCGAACCCACTAAACCAACAATACATCTTAGCATTGCGGGTCTAGTCTCTTAACCGCCTAACATACTTTACTATAAATTTCTCATATTAAACCATTAAATAAAATCCAAGGCCTACAGACCGGGGAATCGAACCCACTAAACCAACAATACATCTTAGCATTGCGGGTCTAGTCTCTTAACCGCCTAACATACTTTACTATAAATTTCTCATATTAAACCATTAAATAAAATCCAAGGCCTACAGACCGGGGAATCGAACCCACTAAACCAACAATACATCTTAGCATTGCGGGTCTAGTCTCTTAACCGCCTAACATACTTTACTATAAATTTCTCATATTAACCATTAAATAAAATCCAAGGCCTACAGACCGGGGAATCGAACCCACTAAACCAACAATACATCTTAGCTTTGCGGGTCTAGTCTCTTAACCGCCTAACATACTTTACTATAAATTTCTCATATTAACCATTAAATAAAATCCAAGGCTTAGACCAGGGGAATCAAACCCACTAAACCAACTATACATCTTAGCATTGCGGGTGGTCTAGTCTCTTAACCGCTCGGCTACCGTGGCGCCTAGGTTGCGTAGTATATGTACTTCATATTCGGAATTTAAGGAACTCAAAAGAGGATAGGACTGTACGGTACACTGAAATGGTGCATTAGTGAAATGTTCATCCCAATGTCCTTATTGGAATCGTTCTGGAAAGATGTAAATAAAACTCCAAAACCAACGCGCCTTAAATCATTAGGAAAAAAAAAATTTTAGGCATTGACTCCGCTGATACAGTTTGACTTTAGAGACTTCGTTGAATGCCTATTCCCATTTCTGTGATCAGAATGGACACCAGAACATATGCAATTTTATGCGGAAACGTTCGGCTAAAACACTCTCATCCAACTGATTAGTAGTCGTCACATAAATACGAAGATACGGCCCCACACACGAACACTGTACACAGGGAGGAAGCTGTGGATGGAGATCCCCAGTTGAAGGTATCATGTATCGGGGCTGAACAGTTCAGTTTGATGATGTACTAAATAAAGCACTATTTAGTATGGGTACTTGGGTAATTGATACCACTTGAACTCGGCCCATTACAACTATTGTGTAATACAAATTACAATATCTACTCTCCGTGCTCTGTTTTCATCCATATTGATACTAATTAAATACATACACTGATGGAGGCATCATTTCCGCTGTAATTTCAGCGGTTTCCCTTCCCCCTCTGAAATGGTATACCTCTGAAATAAGTAAGAAGGATTGCGATCGTACCAAAATTTCGGAAGTATCACTTTACTGAAAACAGATTTTTCGCTTCATCGAAATTAAAAGCTAAAAAAAATTGCCTCTGCAGTTCTCCGTGTTAACGCTAGCTACCCTTAGTTCTGTAACTTTAAATTAGTATTATTTTTTACAGGATAACTCGATAAAGGGAATTTCTGGAAGGAGAGTTCGGGTGGGATGTTCTATTTAAAGGCAATCTACGTCTTTACCAACTATTAACCGTTAATTAACAAGAGAAAATTGCTTTCATCAGATTTGATTGTTTATTAAACAAAAATACGCTGAGTGGTCAGCATGCTGGATTCCCACGCGGCGATCCTGAGTTCGAAACCAGGTGATGCGACAGTGATGCCCAAAAACCACATTAGAAAAAAAAAACCTCAGGCGCCTTATTACCTTAAGGCAATGACGCGCCTTAAATTAATTAAAAAAGTTATATATATTAAAATAAAATTGTCTTTAATTAAATACGTAACTGGACCGAACTTTCTCTCAAAAAACTAAATTTATTTACTCGTTTAATTTAAGTTTATAAAATTAGAAAAAAAAAAACATTTCTGAGCAATGATGACAAGAAAATAGAAAGAGAATATATGCCCAATATGCCTGTTCCTGGAATAAGGTTGCCAGCAGAGAGGATGGTATCATATCCCTTGGGATGGGCATGTAGGCCACAGGTAAATGTGGAAATGAAGAATTATATGTGGGTAGAGGATCGACCCAGGATTGTCAATTCCCCAACAAGGCAAACCTGCAAGAGAACTTCCTTCCACCACGAAATCGATACATAATTTTCTTCCTTTAATATATTTTAATTAAAATAGAAAGAAAAATACTAACGATTTCCGCTTCTTTCTTTCCTCTTTTGTATACAATAAAAATCGATTGTTAAATCGAGTCAAACTATCGATACTAGAGTTCCAGCGAAAATGTCCGTTTTGAGTTTGACCCAGTCTAAAAATCTGACGTAAACACGCACGACTTGAGCTTTGATACAATTCTCCACCTTTCTGAATAATGTACAGTCAAGTTCAATTCAATAGAGGGATCACGTGATGTCTATATCCAATGAAACATCCAAATTTTATCACAGGATCCAGACGACACTGCAATTCTCATCTGGATTCTGTAATAGCATGGCGTGCACTCCAATCACATCTAAATCTTCTGAGAGCAATATTTTACAAGTTATGAATGAAAACATGATTCTCATAAGAAAATATAATGCAATAAAAATTAATATCATAAAAATATCTAAAATAAATATGTTTTGAACATTATATTTCCGTTTTTATACTTCTAATGTAATGCAGAATTAAAAAAAGTTAATGAAATATTGTCCTGAAGTAAAAGAAAGTAAAATCTAGAAAGTGAAGGAGCACCATGTTTTGTACTGGATAACTGTGCTTTTATTGGTGAGGGAGTGGCTTACAGTGTCACTACGTCATCAGCTACAGTCCGCCCAATTCACAGATCCCGTTTGCCAATGAGATTAGCGAATCGTTTTTGGTAATTATTTCTAGGCAAAATACTGTTTAAATTTTTTTTACTAATTTTTCCCCCATAGGTATTTGATAAATTATCGAATAATGCAATAAAAATTGATATCGTAAAAATATCTAAAATAAATATGTTTTGAACATTATATTTCCGTTTTTATACTTCTAATGTAATGCAGAATTAAAACAAGTTAATGAAATATTGTCCTGAATTAAAAGAAAGTAAAATCTATAAAGTGAAGGAGCACCATGTTTTGTACTGGATAACTGTGTTTTTATTGGTGAGGGAGTGGCTTACAGTGTCACTACGTCATCAGTTACAGTCCGCCCAATTCACACAACCAGTTCGCCAATGAGATTAGCGAATCGTTTTTGGTAATTATTTCTAGGAAAAATACTGTTTAAATTTTTTTTACTAATTTTTCCCCCATAGGTATTTGATAAATTATCGAATAAGGCAATAAAAATTGATATCGTAAAAATATCTAAAATAAATATGTTTTGAACATTATATTTCCGTTTTTATACTTCTAATGTAATGCAGAATTAAAAAAAGGTTAATGAAATATTGTCCTGAAGTAAAAGAAAGTAAAATCTAGAAAGTGAAGGAGCACCATGTTTTGTACTGGATAACTGTGTTTTTATTGGTGAGGGAGTGGCTTACAGTGTCACTACGTCATCAGCTACAGTCCGCCCAATTCACAGATCCCGTTTCCCAATGAGATTAGCAAATCGTTTTTGGTAATTATTTCTAGGCAAAATACTGTTTAAATTTTTTTTACTAATTTTTCCCCCATAGGTATTTGATAAATTATCGAATAATGCAATAAAAATTGATATCGTAAAAATATCTAAAATAAATATGTTTTGAACATTATATTTCCGTTTTTATACTTCTAATGTAATGCAGAATTAAAAAAAGTTAATGAAATATTGTCCTGAAGTAAAAGAAAGTAAAATCTAGAAAGTGAAGGAGCACCATGTTTTGTACTGGATAACTGTGCTTTTATTGGTGAGGGAGTGGCTTACAGTGTCACTACGTCATCAGTTACAGTCCGCCCAATTCACACAACCAGTTCGCCAATGAGATTAGCGAATCATTTTTGGTAATTATTTCTAGGAAAAATACTGTTTAAATTTTTTTTACTAATTTTTCCCCCATAGGTATTTGATAAATTATCGAATAATGCAATAAAAATTGATATCGTAAAAATATCTAAAATAAATATGTTTTGAACATTATATTTCCGTTTTTATACTTCTAATGTAATGCAGAATTAAAAAAAGTTAATTAAATATTGTCCTGAAGTAAAAGAAAGTAAAATCTAGAAAGTGAAGGAGCACCATGTTTTGTACTGGATAACTGTGCTTTTATTGGTGAGGGAGTGGCTTACAGTGTCACTACGTCATCAGCTACAGTCCGCCCAATTCACAGATCCCGTTTGCCAATGAGATTAGCGAATCGTTTTTGGTAATTATTTCTAGGCAAAATACTGTTTAAATTTTTTTTACTCATTTTTCCCCCATAGGTATTTGATAAATTATCGAATAATGCAATAAAAATTGATATCGTAAAAATATCTAAAATAAATATGTTTTGAACATTATATTTCCGTTTTTATACTTCTAATGTAATGCAGAATTAAAAAAAGTTAATGAAATATTGTCCTGAATTAAAAGAAAGTAAAATCTATAAAGTGAAGGAGCACCATGTTTTGTACTGGATAACTGTGTTTTTATTGGTGAGGGAGTGGCTTACAGTGTCACTACGTCATCAGTTACAGTCCGCCCAATTCACACAACCAGTTCGCCAATGAGATTAGCGAATCATTTTTGGTAATTATTTCTAGGAAAAATACTGTTTAAATTTTTTTTACTAATTTTTCCCCCATAGGTATTTGATAAATTATCGAATAATGCAATAAAAATTGATATCGTAAAAATATCCAAAATAAATATGTTTTGAACATTATATTTCCGTTTTTATACTTCTAATGTAATGCAGAATTAAAACAAGTTAATGAAATATTGTCCTGAAGTAAAAGAAAGTAAAATCTATAAAGTGAAGGAGCACCATGTTTTGTACTGGATAACTGTGCTTTTATTGGTGAGGGAGTGGCTTACAATGTCACTACGTCATCAGCTACAGTCCGCCCAATTCACAGATCTCGTTTGCCAATGAGATTAGCGAATCGCTTTTGGTAATTATTTCTAGGCAAAATACTGTTTAAATTTTTTTTACTAATTTTTCCCCCATAGGTATTTGATAAATTATCGAATAATGCAATAAAAATTGATATCGTAAAAATATCCAAAATAAATATGTTTTGAACATTATATTTCCGTTTTTATACTTCTAATGTAATGCAGAATTAAAACAAGTTAATGAAATATTGTCCTGAAGTAAAAGAAAGTAAAATCTAGAAAGTGAAGGAGCACCATGTTTTGTACTGGATAACTGTGTTTTTATTGGTGAGGGAGTGGCTTACAATGTCACTACGTCATCAGCTACAGTCCGCCCAATTCACAGATCCCCTTTGCCAATGAGATTAGCGAATTGTTTTTGGTAATTATTTCTAGGAAAAATACTGTTTAAATTTTTTTTACTAATTTTTCCCCCATAGGTATTTGATAAATTATCGAATAATGCAATAAAAATTGATATCGTAAAAATATCTAAAATAAATATGTTTTGAACATTATATTTCCGTTTTTATACTTCTAATGTAATGCAGAATTAAAACAAGTTAATGAAATATTGTCCTGAAGTAAAAGAAAGTAAAATCTAGAAAGTGAAGGAGCCATGTTTTGTACTGGATAACTGTGCTTTTATTGGTGAGGGAGTGGCTTACAATGTCACTACGTCATCAGCTACAGTCCGCCCAATTCACAGATCCCGTTTGCCAATGAGATTAGCGAATCGTTTTTGGTAATTATTTCTAGGCAAAATACTGTTTAAATTTTTTTTACTAATTTTTCCCCCATAGGTATTTGATAAATTATCGAATAATGCAATAAAAATTGATATCGTAAAAATATCCAAAATAAATATGTTTTGAACATTATATTTCCGTTTTTATACTTCTAATGTAATGCAGAATTAAAACAAGTTAATGAAATATTGTCCTGAAGTAAAAGAAAGTAAAATCTAGAAAGTGAAGGAGCACCATGTTTTGTATTGGATAACTGTGCTTTTATTGGTGAGGGAGTGGCTTACAGTGTCACTACGTCATCAGCTACAGTCCGCCCAATTCACAGATCCCGTTCGCCAATGGAAAGTCAGGAGTAAATACAAAGCAGAATTGATAAAAAAAAAATGGTAATGTTAAATAAATATACTAATCAAGTACTCTTCTTAAAGCTTTATCATGCAAAATAAACATAAATCTAAGAGTTGAAACAGGAAGAACTCCAGTACTCCAGCCGCTTCAGATGTCAGCCATGTCAGCTTCTTCGAGCTTACCCACCAAATCAATGGCGTGAATCTACGAACCCCAGAGGGAAGACATGGGGCCGAGGTGGTAGCGTGGAGCAGGCGATGCTGTCCGACTAGGGCAGGAACAAACGAACGCACATGAAGAGTTAAGTTCGTTTAAATCAATTACACCAGCTCGTGTAAACCTCTTACCTCTTACAAGGTGTAACAAACAATCTCCTCTCTTCACTAAGTAATTAATAAATTAAAAATCTATGAGAACGTTTAAACTTCAGGTTAACCAAAGTTCCTCATCAAACTAACAAATCGTTTACTAAGTTGGGCTGCAACAAAATTGGGTTCACTTTAAATTAAACTGAAAGTTAAGGAGGGAAGTCGTGACGTCACAGAACCTCTCCGTTCAAGATACTTGTGAGTAGCTCAGTATTTAATTAATTCAACAATACAAAGCAATTTATTTGTTAGTAGGATTCTTACAAATACCAATGAGAAATACTCATTTATGCAAAAGAACAGACCATAATTTCTTCTAAAAAACAAAAAACTTTCTTAGCTACCCAGCTGGTCCGAAAATAACAATATTTGTTATTATAGGATTATATAGTTATAAAAACGTCTTCCTTAGAATCGAAGTTCTTTTTAGAGAATAAAGATTTAAAACAAAACGATTGGTCTAAATGCTAATGACCATGTAAACATTTTAATTAAAAGATCTGAAAGAGTATCGTGGTTTTTCTTATGATTTTGTATCGGTTTGCGATTTTCAATCTATCCAGCAAATCAAAAGTAAACGCTTAAGTTGATGTTCCGAAGACCAAAGGTAGATGGATGAGAATTTCCCAAGTAAGTATCTGGAAATGCTACTACAAGATGATTCACGACAAACTTGGTAATCACAGTAATCAATCCAATCAAGGCAAGAAGTGTGCGATTAAAGGTAGAAAAAGTTCATGACTTCAGTCTGAACAATCAACCCCTAAAACTCGTGAAGACCTAAAATCTTTAGGGCAACCGTCCATCCCCAGTAGGCTAAGGACCTTCTAACAATCTTTAGATATTAAATTTTATGTTAGCAGTTCCAATCAGAATCAATTTCTTACTATTCAAGTTGTAGAACCGATACAATACACCAATAAGGTACATTAAAGAAGGCTTTATTTTACCACTTAAAAAACCGACAAAAACGAAGTATCCAAGGAAAATGAGAAGAACGTGAGTACACCAATTAGTACAATTGGAAACAAACACAAATCGTTGAAATTGTTTATAGTTACATTCTGATCATCCACATTAACAGATCAACCTGAGTGAAACACAGAACACAGATATACACATCAATTTATAAAATCCACTTTTCCATAATAACGTGGTCGAATATTACCGGTAAAAAACTGCAAATCTGCACATCGATATCTCTTACAACAATCAGGATTTTAAGTTACTGTTAAAATTGAAATGAGATTTATTAATAAGTGTTTCACTATTTTTTATCAGCCTAATCTGAGAGGCACATGATTGTTTCAGCAGACACTTTTTCCCAGCGTAGTGTGCTTATTGGGAAGTTCACTGTCGTAAAACGTAAAGTTTGGTTCGATCGATATCTACCACATGGCAAAAGGGGACTCGACTGAATCTAAAAGGTAAAAATACTTGTCCTTTTCTAATTCACTTTGTAGCTTTTTATTGTATTTTCTTTATTCACCTTATTTATCTTTCATGTTTGTTTCGTGTTTAGAAATTTGTAATTGAGGCTTATAAATAGTACCTTTTTTGTATCACAGTACTTTTAGGTAAATGACAACAAAACTATAGTTCAATCAAGAAGATTCTATTCAAAATTTGACAAGAAATGATTAGAGTATACAGTACTTTAATATAAGAATAGAATCTTAAAAAAAAAAATTAGAATCTTTACGAATTTCAAAAAATAGCATTATCACCCAAAAAATAAAAATAAATCCGTTTGTTTTTAAACGCCACAATATGAACTGTTAAATTCTCGTATTATTTTTTTTTTTTGTATTTTGTTTGAAGTTCAAATCGTTGCACCTACGCACGTGCTGTTATAAACACACCTGACTTACGAAAATACAAAGAAAACCGGTTCTCTCTTAAAAGAAAGAACACCGAACCGTCGACCACACAACTCTCAACATTAAGAAGGAACTTTTATGTTAAGTTTAAACAATAAAAAATTAGGTGTGACTTAAGAATTTAATTAGATACTAAAAAGAACAGTAATATCGCTCGTTGAATGGTCTGATTAAGAAAAACTATTTGATTCAATCTTTAATACGAGTTTTATCTTGATTACGAGTATTGTTTATTTTATTTACTATTTCTAAACTGGATTTAAGAGAAGACTGTCACAGTATTTTTACATAATTTTTTTTTATAAAAAACCCAAAAGCCTTGATAAAATTGCTAATCTCACAATTTATAATTAATAAAACATGAATTAATAAATACCAAACATTAAAAAAGTTTGTACTTACCATTAGTGTAGAAAAGAAGTTTCTAGCCAAATCCTATTGTTTGCACATGCACAAAAAAAAATTATCACCACAAAACTGTATTCACTGGTCAGATTTATTTTTGTTAACAATTAATAATTAAAATAAAGCACTAAATAACATTTAAAAAAAATAAAAACATAAAAACCGAAACTGAATTCTAACACTGACTAACCCATCTACCATTGTTCACTTGTCTAAGCTTACTGTGCTCACTAGACGCTAAATATTAACGCAAGCGCTTTTCAATCAACTTACTAATGGTTCTAATTTTGAATATTAAATAATTTTTTAAACTAATTTCATAAATGAAATTACGATTTGTTATTTAAAATAAAAATTTGGATGAAAATTAAGAAAAGGATATAGTTTTAAAACATAATAACATTAACCACCTAAAAAATATTGAGTTACATTAGGCTCTCCCTTATTTAAATAATACAAACAAATTTTTAAAAAATCAGAAGACAAATGATATAATTAACTCATGAAAATTAAACAAAAAATCTATTACTACAAAAATAAATTTTAACGTTAAAGTAAAAATTGGAAGGTTCCATGAAGAAGGTTAAAAAACTCGAGTTAAGGTTACGCTTGTTTACATGTGAAGATTTGTGGTTAGTTCAGGATAAAATAAAAAAAGAAGTTTTAATAAAAATTAAAAACAAACTAAATGGCGGCTTCTGTTGCGACAAATCCATCGACAATTTTGCCACTTGGTAAGTAAAAAAAAATAAGTTTTTTAAAGATTTGTTTTGTATCCGCCATAATACTAGATAATTTGTGTTTTGTTGTAAACCATTTACTTACAAAGTTAAATCCTAAAAGCTGTTTTTATTTTTATTTTTTTTTCAGAATTGGTAGACAAATGTATCGGTTCTAGAATACATATAATCATGAAAAATGATAAAGAAATTGTAGGAACATTGCTTGGATTTGATGATTTTGTAAATATGTTACTGGAAGATGTAACGGAATATGAATCAACTCCAGAAGGAAAAAGAATTACAAAATTGGATTCAATTTTGTTAAATGGAAATAATATTACAATGGTGAGTTTTTTTTTTGGATGTAAAAAATATTATGAAACCATTCTTGTTCTTAATGAAAACTATATTTCCTCCGATTGACAAAAATGAATTTAGTGAAGAAATACTACCACCAAAGTTTTTGAACGCTCTTAAGTAGACTAGTAGAATTTAAAATTATCTTTTTAAAGAATTCATTTATATAGAGTAAAATCTCAAAAGAACTATTTAGCATGTTAAATTTAAACTACCCTATTAATTTGTAACTTTCAAACTGGAATATCTTTTTGAGAAATCTCTCTCATGATTTGATCATGCACTGTTTGGCTTCCTTAGGCCAAATCTGCTGTATTATCAATCAGTCTTAGTCTGGACCTCATTTTGGGTGAAAATACTGAACCTTACTGAAAATATTCCATCGTCTATTTTAAAAAAAAAAGAAAAAAGGCTTTGACTTAGATAGTTTTATAAATAGTTCTAAAACAGCTACTTGCTAGTTCTTCACTGGATTACATTATTGCACAGTGAAAGTACTGTTTCCCAGACTCTGCAGTTAAAAGAGGCTTACTGTGTCTACCTTTTGGAGGTGTTAAAGGAATAAGCTCCCCATTTTTTTTTGTACATATTCCAGAGTTATCCAGTCATTATTCCCTATTATTGCTTCTAGGCTCTAAATGCAAGAAGCTTCATACGGCAAACCAATGATAGCAACGGAATCTGATAGGAAATAAGATCATTGCTTCTATCACGTTCATTTATATTGTGAATAACCTAATTCACGAGCAATCAATCATTTTTCTAAATTTTTTGTTTTTCCTAATTGCAAAATTTTTGTATTTCTTTTGATAAAAATCCTTAGAGAATCATTTTTCAAATGTGTAATGGTTATCCAACTGAAGAATGCTGAACGAAATCATCTTTCAAACAGCACTATTTCAAAATTTTTAGATAGTCCAGAAACATGAGTTATTTTCTCCTGTACTTTTCATTCAGCATGAATGAAGTGTGTTAGCCATAACATGAACTAGTAATATTTGTATCTTGCATGATATTGATTCTTGCTAGAAAGCAATATTTGTACAAGTGATACCTCTGAACTGTAAACACAATAATTGTCATCATGTTTCATGTTCATTATTATTGATAATGTTCCGAGGAACACAAATTTTAAGATCCTCTTTTGTGACCTGCAATAGATCTTAGTTCACAGCAGACTTGGCTTTGTTGCTACAATATTTATTTACATAATTATTTGAATGGATTTCTTGATTAGCTTTTATAATTTTTTGTGTCCGTTAAATTGTATTATTTTTTGTTCCAGTTGGTACCTGGAGGTGAAATGCCTGGAGATACATAAATCAAAATAAAATTAATAAATAATAAAGCCAAACAATTTTGTAAATATTTATTATGGATATTTATTTTACGACTGTACCATTTTTTCATAAATTACTGTAACGTAAATAAAAGTAATTCATTTTTTTTTTACTTTTTAAACTAAACAACATGAATTTATCTTTGCGTTATTTTCAACTTTTTAAGACTCCAGGTGTTTTTTTTTTTAATTTTATTTAATTTGCTTTTCTGTTGTGTGCAAAGATGAAATAATAAATTCTTCTTCTTATTTTTAAGCTTTAAAATCTAGCTTTTTTGTATTTTTCAACCTTCGCTTCTTTTAACGTTGTGAAAAATTGGTTTTAGTGTATACGATTTTACTATTATTATGTGGTACTGGGTTCGATTCCCGGTCTTAGGCCTTGGATTTTATTTAATGGTTAATATAAGAAATTTACAGTAAAGTATGTTTGCTAGTCGCCTCCGTCCATGACACCTAATTGGTAGTTGGACGTTAAGCCCTGCCTGAAAAAATAGGCGATTACTTTACTTTTCTTACTTACTTACTTTACTATTATCAATGGAAATCGAACTCAGAGCTATACCAGCCCATTGCTTGTCGCTCTTTACATAACACCTGCATTGATGATTCCTGTTCTACCTGAAAAACCTACACAGGCCTACTTGATCTTGTAAGAAAAATAATAATAATAACTTCTTTATGTTTTGAAAATTGTTTTATTGTTATTTTTTATTTTTTTTGAAAAAGACAATTTTTGAAGACAAAAATAAGACATCTTGGTGGGGAAAAAAAGTATTATTTTGCGGATCATTGCTAATCACTTTCATCATCGCTTTCGTTTCTTTCCTTCTTAAGATCTTTGCATGCCCTTAGGTTATATCGTTCCATTTCCTTTTTTACAATTTTTTTGAATCTTCAGAAAATGAAATAGATAACAAACTATAAGATGGTTTTGTTTTAACGAAAAAAAAAAAAATTAAACTAAGATTAATTGACGAAACAGTCCAGAGAACAACCAACAACTCTTCTTTTAGGGATTCAAATAAGTTTTACTTCCTGTCCATAAAAGCTTTGATAAGTTTAATGTAAAAATGCATGTTTCTTACTTCGCCCTCCCAATTCAAAGTCACCTTGCCAAAGATAATTGGTTAAAATGTGTCGGGAACGGAGCTTCCGAGGCACTACTCACTACTCATTAGCTCACTGGCTTGGGGAGAGGTCGTTTTAGATTCCCTAGGGAGCACCAGTTGTTGAATTAGTTGTTAATAAACTTACTTGAGTTTTTTATCTTCAGAAGTACATCTCCATTTTTTTGCTAGTTCGCGTGTAATTTGTGGCAACGTCCAGTCAGGATGTTTTGCTTTCAATTTTGGTCTTTCATATTTGCAGAAATGTAGATATGCTGAACGGCTTAAAAAAAAGTAATATAACTTTTTTCAGAAATTTCTTTAAAATTGGTAATAATTTGTTTTAAAGAACATTTTTTTTTTTTTTAAATTTAAAATCTTTATTAAAAAATACAAATAATTAAATATGAGTGATGATGTAAAATGGGGCTGATGAGCAGGATACCTAGCAGTACCTACCCATGCTAACAAGATGTCGTCGATGATGATCATCTTCAAACCTCAAGAAAATCTTGGGCCACTGGCGATTTAGATGACATTCTGGATTGTCCCGAATTTCAGTAGAGGCGAGAGAATGAATTGGACCAAATAAAATGAAACGTTTGATGTTTTGTCTTAGTTATTTATGGAACTTATGGAATATTGACGATGTAGTTGAAGATTAAGGTTTGTCAAAGAGAATGGATATTAACTATCATTCAAAAGTATTTTTGATTGAAATATTTGTACAGACCATATGTTCCTAAGTTTGGCTGACTCCCACAACATTTAAAAGAACAATTAATTTAAATCATTAATTATTATCATCAATGGATGTGAAATGAAAAGATGGTTATAAGGAATTAATTTTGTATATAATAATGTAATGAAAATATCTCCTCAAAAAAACAGTTTTTAAGAAGCTAACTACAAAGGTTATATAAACGACAAAAGTTGGGTCAAATGAGGGTATAATACCTAAATGTCCCGTTTAGAATTAAAGAAAGTATTAAAAATTTGATACAGTCTTAGATTAGATTCCGTGAGATTTGATTATAACGCCTACTTGAGCCTCGTGGGTCAATTCCTGTTTGGCTAAAATTTATTACATTGAAAAACCCTGGATAAAGCTGTGGACATACTTTTGTCTTCTCTAAAAATCTGAGTTCGCGGACACACAGAATCGTTACACTGAAAATCTACAGGAAATCTGAATCCTGCTGTTTCCTTAAAAAGCTTGCTATACTCTCTCCAATCCATGGGATCTATAAAGTTTTTAATAAGAGAGGAATGAAACAATAATTAGAGATTGGAGTTTCATAGCGAAACTGCTAAGCTCTTGGTAAGAGATTGCAGAAGAAAGACAGGAATTATCCACATGAAGGAAATATAATCTCCTGATGTGGCGCATTTGATAAAATGGTGGTAGAAGTGATTGAGCTCTACCTCGTTGACATTATAAGTGTAATTCCCTTGTTAATGATGTAAGTTTTTCATGCCTATTTCAACCATTTTATAGGTACAGAAAAATATTACTAGAGGCGCCCCTAAACAACACTCAGTGTCTTTGGATACTGATAGGATAGTCAGATATTCCTTAAATTCCTTTATTATTCCTTAAAAATGCAGTGAGGCGGAAATTCATCCCCGTTTTTTGAAAATTTACTTCTAAAAATAGTCTAATATAATAAACTTACATTGGTTTTTTCTGTGTATTAAATTTTGCAATAGGCAGTGATATGAATCTTTTCTTTGCTTTTGCATAACGTTGTTTATCAGCAGCCGCTTTCATCTTGTACTGATATTTTTGCGATTCGGACATATTTTTCCATTTATTCGCACAATATTTTACAAAATCAGCGAAACTTAAATTTGTTGTTTCTTTAGTTTTTCTCATTTCTTTTAAGAATATACAATAAGCATTCATTGGCCTTTTTGGTTTGCATCCTTTCCTGTTCTGCCTCCTTCCAGGCATTTTGATGTTCTTCATTAAATATTTGGGGGAAGACAAAAAAAAAAAAAAAATATATATATATATATATAATAATAATTGGGAAATGAGATGCAAAAATTAAATTTTAATAACTTTGTCGATAAAATAGCTATTTGTGAAAAGTCATCAAAACTTTATGAAAGAAAAAAAAAGTAACTTACTTGATTTATATTTATTTCGATTTATTGACCAGAAAACAATTTCACTATAAAATAATTTACATTTCTATTGATTATGTAGGAATATTTAATTTTTATTATAACATTTTTTTTGCCTAGATTCTAATGAGCCACTGGTAATTTGATATTTATTTTTTTCTAAATTTAATTGTCATATTAACAATAAATTCTTCTACAATATTAATATAAATTTATTTTATTTGCAATTGGGTTTTGTTTAAATTTGAAAAAGGAAAACTAAACCCACTCTTCAAGTGGTAATTTTACAAATTGTTTTTTCAGAATTCTCGGCCACAAAAAATAAACATAAATTACAAACAAAAAGTACCTGTAGAACACAAGTTCAACTTTTAGTCAAAAAATTTGTAAGCTTTAAAAAAAAATTCATCCTTTTAATAAATCCTTTTAGTCCGGCTGTAATTCTAGCGCTTAATAACAGAAATAATTGCCATCTTGTAAAAGTAGGAAACAATCCTGGTTTTTTCCAATGTTATTTTACATTTAGTCTAGCCAGCCAAAGCGACTTTAGGTGTACTATTTAACCCTGTTCGTTAGTTCTCAACTAGAATAGATACTGAAATAGTAGCATTCTGATCCAAAAATAGGAGAACATTCCAAGTGTTTTCCAATGTTTTTCACTTCTATTTTAGCCAAATTGAGTGACTTTAGATGTACCCTTTCGCCCTGGTTGTAGTACTAGCTCTCATTGGAGAAATAGTCTGATTGGTCTCATTGATTGGCAGGCATTTCATTGATTCTGAATGTCTTGTCACTTGTCTCCAAATATGATGGACCTTACATATGTCAGTATTATTTTACTTCTCAAGTTTCTTTGTTTAAGAAGCGGTCATTCATTTAACTTACACTTAAAAAAAGGAAGCTTGGATAAAATCTTTGAAAATGATTTATTTATTTATAACTAAAAAAAATAGCAACAGCCTTATAAGCTTTTTGTTAGATATAGAAATGACTCCAACCGATCTGAAGGGTACCTACAGGTTCTTGTTGTGCAAGAAAAGAAAATTTTAATCGTTCTCTACAATTTCTCTCTTCTGTACAAAACTTTTTTCGCCAGCAAAATATGTATATTTTTTTTGCATTAACTACTATTAAAACTGGCCCTTTCACAATACTATAGACAGCGCGTTTGGTGCTAACTTATTGTATTAAAACTTTCAGGTAGAACAGTTGTATAAGGGTTGATCGTCAAAAACTTGACTACGAAAAAGCTTAACGTTGAAAAACACCCATCTTAACCATTTTTGTCACTGTTAATAAAAAAGTTAAATTCGTAAGTTGGTTATTAATCGCTATCAAAAACAGCTTTTAAGCTTTGAGACTTCCATCTTTGAAAAGTAGCCTATTGTTAAAAATATGTTATAAATTATTATTTTTGCTCGATAGAAGAGATTAGTCACCTTAATAGTCTTAAATATGAATTAAAATAATTGCCTATCTTTTTTTTTTTAGATTTCGATTAGGAGTAATACTTTTAAAATAGAAATAAAATTGATCATATTTGTTGATAAAATTTATAATTTGCTTGCTGTAAAAGCAATTATAAAGAATTTTAAGCTGTGGTAATAAAATATTGGCAGTTAGAGCCAGTTACCTTCCGTATGGTTAACAATGTTAGTGATTGTTTTGAATTTTAAGTAAACGTGACAATTTAAGTTACGTCGCACTGATTATACCGTGTATTTTGGTGACAAATATAATAAAATTCTGCTAACAAATAATTATGGCCCACAAAGATATTAGTTTGAAACGTAAACCAGAGAAAGAAGATATAATGTCTCAGTGTTCTTCAGTTTTAATTGGAGGCCATTATTTAGTGAAGCGTAAGAACAATGAACTAGCAAGTGCGGAAATAATTCAAGAAAGATACAATGATTCAAAGAAAACACTTGAATATTATGTACATTATGTTTGCTTGAATAGAAGGCTGGATGAATGGGTGTCCAGTAATAGAATAATCAAACCAGAATCAGAATCATCTAGTGATGAATCGCACAATTCTGCTGAACACGATAGACTTGTCACTAGAAATCAACGCAGAATCAAGGAAGATATCGAAAATGAAGAAGGACAAGATTCTGATTCAACTGTGGATGATGTGGAAAAAGAACACGAAGAATTGACTAAAGTGAAATACATTGAAAGTATCCAGTTAGGTATGTATGAAATTGATACATGGTATCATAGTCCTTATCCAGAAGAATATGGAAAACAGACGAAATTGTTTATTTGTGAATATTGTTTAAAATATATGAAATTAGAAAAAACCTATAGGTTTCATTTGGGAGAATGTACTAGAAGACATCCCCCAGGTAAGGAGATCTACCGTAAAGGCACATTATCTATTTATGAAACAGATCCAGCCGATCATAGAATTTATTGCCAGAATCTATGTCTATTAGCTAAATTGTTCATTGATCACAAGACTGTATTTTATGATGTTGATCCATTTTTATTCTATATTCTCTGCGAAGTAGATAAACATGGTTCTCACGTTGTTGGATATTTTTCTAAAGAAAAGGTTTCACCGGATGGTCATAATGTTGCCTGTATATTAACTTTGCCACCATTTCAGATGAAAGGTTATGGAAAACTTTTGATTGCTTTCAGTTACGAGTTGAGTAAATTGGAAGGCGCTGTTGGTACTCCAGAGAAACCCTTGTCTGATTTAGGTTTGCTCAGTTATCGTTCATATTGGTCATGGGTACTGTTGGATATATTGCGTGAATTACACGGAGCTGTCACAATAAGACAATTAAGCCAACTAACTAGCATTGCCAAAGCGGATATTGTTTCAACTTTGGATTCAATGAATCTGATCAAATATTGGCTAGGGCAGGAAGTGATCTGCGTAACGCCGAGTATAGTACATGAACGTATACTGTCTGCACAATATAAACGGCCAAGGCTTACCGTCGATAAATCAGAAATATTGTGGCATCCAAGGCCTAGAGTTATGTGCCGGCGACCATATCAGAATGGTCATATAGCACAGAGTTTGGTGGAAGGTGAAGAGGATGACGACGATGATGATGATGAAGACGATGAAGAAGAAAGTCGAGGGCGTACAGCTGCTGGAAGTGCAGCAACAGCAACGACCACGGCCTCTGTTAGCGCATCGGCCGAAGAAGAGGATACACAGACTTCTTGTACCGATGAAGCCGCAGAACAAGAACTTAGAGACCAGTCTAGTATGTAAATTATTGCTATCTACTTCTTTCAAAAATTTGGATCCCTTTTTGCAGAAAAATATAAAATCCGCTCACTTCGCTTTGTACATTTTAATGTCTTCCGAGTGTGAGAATACTTTAAAATTTAGTTACCCAACCAAAATATATGCATCTCTCTCTTTTTTTTAAAAAAATTACAAACTTAAGAACGTATCCTTGTACCTATTAACTTTTAAATAAAGAATAATTAAGAATTGCCCTTAATTTCTTTTTAATATCATTTATTTTTACTGTAAATCTATTTAAATTTCATATTCTCTCAAGTAGAGGTGACAGAGATGTCAACTGTTTCGGCTTAAGTCTTATTTATGTTACCACTTGAGTGTATAATCGTAAGTTTTCCAATTATATTTAATAAAAAACACTCTATCGTAATAAGTCTTATCAATGACTTCAGCGGAATAAATGAAATCTTTACATTTCCCTAACAATCAGTAAGAAAAACAAACTATAGGAAAGGAAAAATGTTTAAACAACTTTTTATGTCTTCCACATATAATATTTTTCAGTAAGTAACAATATATTTACAACCTTTCTATACTCCTTTTTTTAAAGATAAGACTAGACAAACCTTAAACTAGAATAACAGAAAAAAACAAACAATATCATTCTTTCTTAGGCAGGTCTGAATCATCTTTAAGTTTAAAATCAATTGGACGATCAAAACCCATGATCCTTTTATAATGGTATACATCGTTGAAAAATCTGGCATCAAGGAATAGCGGTACTCCTCGCACTTTCACAGACGTAAACGGCCCTGGCACGTCTGGAAGTTCACCATCTCCAGGTTTCAACTGCAACTGTAAGTTATAGAAAACGAAAAAAAAAAGGGTTAATTTTTAGTATTTGATAAAAAAAAAAACTCTTAAAACAAATGGTTACTATTGTCATACGCTTTCATTTGTAAGCCATTTTGTTTTTTTTGGTAGACTTTCTTTTTAAGCCCGAACAAACTGGTAATCAATCATGGAGTCAATTCTAGTACGTCGTGGAGAGTCTGTTGCGAGTCTGAGAAATTTGTTCTGGGTTATCTGAATTTTCTTGATGTTGCTACTACAAGTCAGGCTCCAGGCGGAGCAGAGGCGTAGAGCAACATCGGCCTAAGGGAAAGAGGGCCTTAATTTTTGATTAACGAAGACAATAATAAATAGTTTTAAAGATAGTTTCAGGCAGGAGTTAATGGGTTTGACAGGAACAGGTGTCTGGATCGATCAAGGTGGTATGTACAGGGCAATGGTATCTTTCAAAAAAAAAAAAAAATTATTTTCTCCCTTATTTGGGCATAGAATAAAGGGCATTCGTACTGCATTTCAATGTGATCTAGAAGGTAGGTAGTTTAAATCCAAACAGTTGCATCAGCTTTTCAGTCCTAACGATTTGTGTGATTTTTAGCGAAGTTAGGATTGCCAGGATTGAATATCATCAGCAGATAGTGTTCTGGGCAAGACTTATTTAAATTTTATTGAAGGCTACATTAGCCATATAATAAGAACTAAATTATTAAATTCATCTCAAAATGTTTTTACTAAATTTTCAATGAAGTTCCTTAAAATCAAGTACAAATTATGAAATATATCTCTCAATCTCTCTTTCTGAGAAAATGGACGAAAAAAAAAATGAAATAATCATTAGAAGACAAAAGAAAATTATCATTTTTTTTGGTAACTAACTTCTTTTCTTCTGAGAAACAGAGTGTAAGTAGTCGCAGTATACAAATCATCTTTAGCATTGTACAAGACTGAAGTTACATATTTCTTGGTAACATAATGCAATAGCAACGGCGTCACAAAGGTGAAGAATCCTGGAAGAGAAAGAAATTTTAGGTTTTTAATTATTTTTTCTCTCTCAAAATTTCAAGAAATTTATGGAAATTTTAAGAACGCATGGTCGCACAAAGACGGTGTAGCTTGATTTTTGGAGATACAAGAAGTAATTTTTCAATTTTTTTTTTTTTTTTGAGGTCTCTTTTCTTTCTTACATAATCTATGATTTCCCAAAGATAAATAGAATCATTCTGACAAATATTTTACTATTAAAAGTACAGTTTAGGTGGGTCTCAGCAGCCATCTAAACAATCCAATTGGAACAGATTCTTGTTTTATTTTGTACTCTTACCATAATTGTGATATATTGCTGTAGGTTATCCATCATAATTGATATGTGAAAGCTTTGCAAAAAGTACACTTTTTGTTATATATATATATATATATATATATATATATATAAAATCGACCCAAATGCGTGGTATGCATGTATTTACATGCTCATTGTATGCATACATATAACAATGTACAACCTCCATTAACCGGGATCATGTTGAGTCATCATAGGAACACCTCAGATCGGCGCCGAAACAAAAGTTAATTTTCGGTGGCGACAGGTAAATTTTTTGTCTTCCGATGTAACACATAATTGTAGGCGTGGCAGCAACTCTTTTATACCTGATTTTCTTGAAGGGTCATTATGTATAAAATAAAATAAAAATATGTATATAAAAAATAAAAAAAAAAAAAGAATTGCCGTCTAAGATAGGAGTTGATCTCTGGGACGAAACGGCTTTTTAATTTACATATTTTCACAAAGGCATCTTACTGATGAGCAGGGGCGGCTTAACCTATAGTGCAGGGTGTGCAATGCACACGGGCGCCGCCGTCTCAGGGGGCGCCGCGGCGCTCCCTGAGACAGCTAAGAGCATCGTCTTGGACCATCATGGTACAACAATGATATGACAGAAGCGGCCAGCCAGCGCGGTGGCGGCAGTTATCAAACGCGATAACTTAGTTAATAGTTATAGCCGCGGGGGGGGGGGGGGGGTCAGGCCTAGGGGGCGCCAGGGTTTCATTGCACACGGGCGCTACACGAGCTAGAGCCGCCCCTGCTGATGAGTCTGCCTATGCACCCGTATTATACATACATACTTATATACATATGTACATGCATACGTACAAATGTCTATGTAATACTGTGTATTCGGTTTAACCGGGATTTCAGTTTTCCGGGTTGGGTATAGCCGGGGTCAGCCCGGTTAATCGAGGTTGTACTGTATTCTAAATTTTAAATTATTTTTTTTACAACTAAGTAAATTCTAACTCTATTTCTTACTCAATACTTACCAACAAACGAACAGACAAGAATTATTGTAGAAGTTGAAGAGCCAAGCTCTAAAGCTCTTTCCATGATCACTGGTTGTGCAAAAATTCCACTCATGCTCGTCATCAGTGTAAAAAGTTTCACTCGACGTATCTGTCGAGTCAAAGGACCTATATAGACTATGGTTTCTTTGTGCTCAGACTGTTCGCTGATTGGTTCAGTAGAAAATAGTCGACTATTCTTGTGAAGTAGCCTTGACGACAAGGCGGCAGGCTGTAAAATTTTATTAAACATTTAAAATTTGTATAATGTTTAGCACGAATTATTTTTAATATGTCTAATATATGTAAGAACCACATTTACAGATTCCATCAACCTCACACAGTAAACATAGTTGATGGATGCACTACTAGCCATGATAGCCCAAATTTTATCAGGCTATCACGCACACACTTGGTAAGATTCCTCTATCTTATGTAAAAACACTGGAGTATACTTCAAGCATTACTGAGACCTGTATCATCCTTGTAGCGTAGACTCAAGAAATAGCCCTGCATTGCTCACTTGCATATTCCTAGCATTTTAATGGTGTGCCACCAATATTTAAGGAAATATTAAATTTGACAACTTCAGGCCACTTAGAGCACGTCTCTAGATTTTAAAATCCAGAAAGTTTTGGAAAGCTTTACTTAACTACATATCAACATTAAAACTATAAATAAATAAAAAAAATTACTTACACAATATTGAATTTGTTTAAACAATCCATTGGTGACAGTTGGTAAAAGTAACTGTCTTCCAAAGTCTATAAATTTTATTGTTAATCTAAAAGTCATTTCAAGACTTTGTTTATTTCATTTTAAATTATATACTATTCACATTAAAAGAAAAATAAAAAGTGATTAAAAGTGAAAACTATGAATTTCTAGAAATTTATTTCATTACAAAAAAAAGTAACCGTTTTATAACCTTCTTTTCCTAATAACCTTCCCACCCAGCACAATGTGCCAGTGAATCGACTGTAACTCAGTCTACGGTGTCTGCGGTAAGCTCGAATCGTCTTGGCTTTTTGATGAGTTATTTGATTTGATTTGAATTATGTAGGTATTATCGTTTTCTAAGTAAATGAATAGTTTATGAGACTTTTTTTTTTTAATTTGGTCCCAATCGACTTGCATAC
This sequence comes from Rhodnius prolixus, assembly GCF_049639745.1. Taxonomy (NCBI): domain Eukaryota; kingdom Metazoa; phylum Arthropoda; class Insecta; order Hemiptera; family Reduviidae; genus Rhodnius; species Rhodnius prolixus. The sequence goes on along the minus strand of NW_027411592.1, from coordinate 64,416,286 downwards.
ATGATTCTTCCATTTTCTTGCTGTAACTACTTCATTAATTGCTTTTTACGAAGTCCTTATGGAAAAACAGCTTACTCTTAAACCGAAGTACTCAAAACAAACGTTTATAGTGAAAAATTCCGACCGTAACATTTGAATTAATCGCAAAGTAATTCCTCGTACGTTTTCATATAATTTTTTTTATATAAAAGTAGGAGAAAATAATTGGAAATACCTGCAAAGTATTAAAATAATGTGTTAATGGCTTAAATAAATTCTTCTTTGTCTTCGCTCTTATGCCTTTCAGCGTCGAGCTTTACTTAGGCCTTTAACCAACGGTTGTCCTATTGTTTGCCAATTTTTGGATAGTCTGACCTCGCTTTTGTGCCAATCGCCCAATGTAATCCAAAATAGCCCAATCTTGGTCTACGACCTTCTGATTTGGCCTCCATCAAGCACCTAATCTTCTCCTGCAGACGTGGCCAAACCATCCCAACTGCCGATTCTCCAACTTGGTTACGAAGGGTTGTATCTCTAAGCTGCATTAAATAAATTCAAGCAGCTAAAATAAAAGTTTAAAATTCTCATGTCTTTCTTCTATAACTTATATCAAGCTTCTAACTCATGAATTGTCATGTTACTCGGAATATTTGAATCACATTTAAGTAAGAAAAAAAAAATCTTTATACATCCCTGACATCAATTATTCTGCGTTCAAATAATAATAATCACTAAAAGGCTGAGTGATTAGCGAAAATACTGAATACCAATCCGGAGACTACGGGTTCGAATCTAACTGCAGGCCCTTAGATTTTCTATCCCTAGAAGCCGGCAGGTCCGATGATGGGGCAGTGTTCTCTGTAACGAGAGAAAACTATCCAGAGGTCTGCAGTGCACTGATAAAATCTCCAGGCGCCAAAACATAACCTCAGATGTTGATGCGCCTTAAATACAAAAAATTAAAAATAAAATCACTGAGGACGGTTTGAAAAAATAAATAATTCAACTAAAACATTTATTTCCACTTACAACATCGTGTTTTTTTTAAATAATTTTTTGTTTGTTGACATTTGTTGATGTTTTTTATTTAATTTGTACAAGATTATTTACACAGACTATTTACAAACAGAATTGCAATAAAAAGTTTCTCTATTTGTTCTTCTTAAATAGCAAAAAATCGAAATTAGATAGAATTTTCTGTACATGGTAGAATCTATATTTAATTATTTACCTATTTATAGTGTATATTCTTATGTGTTATTTACAATACATTTTTTTTTTCGATTATTTACTTGTAATTATTTGAGTTTAATTTTTCTTATACTTATACACATTTTTTATACATTTATTACACAAAAAAAAGCTATTTATGATTTATCAGTCTAAATACTTAATATATAATGTAAAGCTCCACCGTTTTATGAATAATATATGATACATATTTATAAAAATCTGTACACAATTTTGTTCGTATGTTACAAGAAAAGTCTTTTTTCTTTTAATCACTATATTCTTCCCTTATAATCGAAGTATTTAATAATATAAAACTGTCCACGTTAAGACAGTTTTATATTGGTTTCGCTCGGCGTCAAAAAGAAAACTGCACGAAAAGGCGTACTGAGAGAAAATTCTTGATTTTCCACTTTTTCCGATTAAAATATAGGTCCTATTCACATTTTCTTGGCACGTTTACCTTCTCTTTTACGTATATACTCTCACATCTGAAAAATTTAAAGAAATACCAATTAGATAATATGTACTTTATTAAATAAATGACTTTGATTAAAAAAAATGTATATCTAGCGTGAGCCGAGGGTCAGTTTGCAAGATGTATAATAGTAATAATAGTAATGGTAATGGTAATAGTAATAATAATAATAATAATAATTATAATATAATAATATAATATAGTATATAATAATAAATATATAATAATAATAAATAATATAATAATAATTAGATTTTCTCTTCCTAGGAGCTTCTTACAGCTCACTGTCCGGTGATGGACAGTGTTGTCTGTAACGAGAGAACACTGTCCGGAGGCCGGCAGTTCACTGGAAAAAGCTCCGGGCGCTAATAACCTCAGCTGTTGATGCGCCAAAAAAAAAAATTAATAATAATAATAATAATGAGCCTTTCTTTAAATACTTTAATTTATATTTATTGAAATTGCTGTATGACAAGGAGCATTATCGTGATGCAACACCAACTTGTTCTTGATGTTTGGTCTCACACGAATGACCTTTTTTCGAAGTGTTTTCAAAAACCTCAAAGGTAAAAGTGTTGATTGACCCGTTTGACCTTGAGGTAGTAACTCTTTGTGGACGATTCCTCCGTGGATATCGAAAAAAAACAAATCCGCATGCATTTGATCTTCGAGACTTCGCCATCCTAGCTTTTTTTTTTTTTTTGGTGCCTTGGAGAGGTTGAAGTGTGCCACTTCATGCTCATACATTCCTGTGGCTCCTCAGCCTCCTTCTTATTCGCCTGACTTGAGTCCTTGTGACTTTTTTTTTCTCTTCCCGAAGTTGAAAAATCACCTCAAGGAAACAGTCATTTTGGGACAGTCGGAAAACATTCATCAAAAACGGCTGTAACCGACCAGCTGAAGGCTATTCCAGTATCGGAGTTTGAGCATTGCTATCGAGGAGTGGAAGAAACGTCTCCAGCGCTGTGTGGCTTCAGAAGGAAGTTATTTTGAAGGTGAAAATATAGAATTGTAATTCTTTTTTGAATAAAAAAATTTAAAAAAGTCAGTCTCTTTACTTAATTTTATAGACCTCGTAGGAAAAAAATACAATTATAATACATTAATGAAAAAAATATTAATCATCGGACAGGCTTGGTCACAAGAAGACCGTCAGAGAAGATGTATTGCGGTAATGGTATTCCCGATCTAGGTATTGGACTTTATTTAATGGTTACTAAAAGAAATTTGTAGTTGCCTCCGTCCACACCTTATTAGTTAATTGGACTAAAAGCCCACCTGATAAATTAAGCATTACCCAGGATTGTTGCCAATTTCAGTCATAATTTTTTGTTTGCAAAGCTTTCGACCTAGGAACTAGAGTCCAACTTATTAACTAGAGCTTATCCCTTATTGACAATTATAATTTGTATCTTTGATTTTTACATGTCTCAGCATGCATGGTTATTGTATCACTGACCGATTTCGGACCTTCATCCATCATTAGAGCTAGATTAAACTGTTTGGTGAAGAGATTTCGGCTGCACTTATGTTTCCATATCGGGGACAACATTTTGCTCTGACTGATTTTTTCAGAGATAATTTGGAAGTCTTTTATTAATCTACATAATGAATCAGTGCAATAACATTGTGGATACATGGGTTTCAAAATAGTAAATTTATAAAACCGGATGTATGCTTACCTATGCCGGTAGTAGATCAAAATCATCGCTAACATGAACCATTGGTACATGAGACTCTTCAATTACTGGATTTGATTTCAATTCGCATATCCCTAATTCTTTCATCTTCCATTCCCAATCCATTTTCTGTACAGCGTGAAGGCTTTCAGCTTCATTATGATGTCGTACCAGCATGGATTCCTGTAATGTGAAGACAGAAATGTATTAGATACGATTTAGACGGGAGGTTTTTTTTTTTTACAGTTTGAATTGAATTATTATTTGAAACAATATTTATCAGATTTTATACCTTAATTTTCTCCCATTTGTCGTCCACATCCTGCAGCCATGAAAGAAATAATCTACCGTTATATCTGGACCTAGCCTGGTTTCTATCTTTTTCTTCTTGTTCTGGCGATATCGCCGAATATACTTCTTCATCACGTAATATCGTACAAGCAGAGAACGGCAACGCTTGATTTGCTAAAGCACGAGCCGCTCGACCATGTACACGGAGTATTTCCTGTTCTACGGATAGTACGAGTTTTTCCTTTTCTATGACGTGCTGTAAACAGAGGCAGAAAAAAATATTTAGTGTGCAAAACTCACATGTCAGGACATAAGGGTTTACATTAATGCAAAGCTCACCGCTGGGTGAGCTAGAGTTTAAAAAGTCCAAATAACTACTTCTACAGAATGAGTGTGTATCGTTAAGAGAGTCAGAGTTCCCAGGAGAATGTGTTTGGCTGGATTTATACGCAGCAGTTTATGTTAAGATCTCCAGCATCGGGAAGTGTCTATTCCACTTCCCGTCTCATATACTACACCAATTCTTTGTCTTTTCCAGTTATAGAATATTAGATGGACCAATTTACCTGCATTAATAGCCGATGTCGTTCCTTCTCCTGAGCTATGTACAGATCCTTAATGCCTTGATGTAGATTCGCCGGAGGATTTGTGTTTGGCGGAGGAACCCTGTTCGTGGCGTTACTGGCCAACACATACGTACATCTGTTCATCAGATAGTCCTTAAAACCTTGTGGAGGTTTCGGTTGGACGGGAAATAGACCTTTTCGCTTTCTTTCGATCTGGAAAAAAAATGTTAAATATAAAAATTATTATTACTTTTGGAAAATTTAATTAAAAGATCGTCAGTAGCGCAAGATATAAAGAAAAATCTTGAAAGAACAAGACTTTCTCTTGCCACGTCTTAGGAAAGGAAAAACTCGCACGGTCCGTAGAACAGAAAATACTCCGTGAGCATGGTCGAACGGCTCCTGCTTTAGCAAATCAAGAGCGTTGCCGTTCTCTGCTTGCACGATATTACGTGATGAAGAAGTGTATTCCTTTTTAAAACACCATCAATTTCTGTTGACAATGTGGTTAGTCCGCAATGCTGGATAATACCGAGCAAGTATATCTATTCATAGTCCCCAGGACGGATACGAGTATATCACCAATTTTGAGAATCTACTAGGCCGAAACCAGATGTAAGCGCAATCTGGTCCCTAACGCCCACAAATAGGGGATTCAAGCTTATAAGATATGTGACAGGGGACGATTCAAGCTTTTATTGGGTCCTAGGGGTTGATTTAATGGTAAAACGTATGGCTAAATAGAAAGGAAACTCTCATTAATATGTAAACATACATGGAAAATGAAATTAAATTCTTGATAACTATCCCCCTGTGTCATATCTTGCGGAATTATACTTTAGTGCTCTTTATTATTATGACCAAACAGGAAAATCTGAATGTTTCCGAAAAAAGGAGAGACATTTGTTTGTGCTTTACGAAAATTGATACAGATGTCAAATCTTTAGTTTCACAGATTCAGTCTCCAGGATCTCATTGAGACTTTAGAATTACAGATAACTCCACAATTTTACTGAAACTTCACTCAAGAAAATCTGCATGAAAACAATAACTTTCAGGTAATGGTAATTGTTTTTGCTTACCTGTTTTCTAATGTTAAGAAACAGTTGGTAACTGTTGGTAACGGATTGGTCAAGATGCTGCAGCGTACTACTGGGACCGGCAGTCTCGAGATTCGAGTTTGTCTCGGATTGACCGCCCCCCACCGATCCATTTCCGTTCTGTTGAACGTTGTTTTGTGCGGCACCGGTGCTACCACCGTTTGTCGCCACACCTCCTGCACCACAGCTGGACGGACTGGACTGGCCAGTGTTCGCCATTGAAGAAATCGTGGTGGTGGTCGTTGTCGACGCTGGACTAGCACCACCATTTCCTGTGGTAACTACAGCGTTACCTGTGCTATTGTTATTGCTATTGTTGTTATTGTTTAGATTCTCTTTTGGTCTCATCTTTCTCTTTCTTGGATGTAATTCAGTTTGTTGGCTGGACAGTGTATTTGGCGACTGTTGAACGGCGACTGTTGTCTGTACTTGACCAGCTGTGGTGTTCGCTTGACTACCAGTATTAGCTGGAGATTCATCACTGGAAGCTATACTAACTCCGCCAACTCTAGCTTCACCCGCGATAGTACCAGAACTATTACTATTCGTAGACGAAGAACCACTGTTTCCCTTATCATCGGCTGCGCTATTTTCAATTGTAGAACTTCCTGTAGTATTTACACCTTCTGCGCCGGGACTTGGACTTGCACCTTCTAAACCTCTTGGAGAACCACCCTCGGCCGTTGTCATACCAGCCGGCGAAGAATGACCACTTCCGCCATTGTTTGATCCACCACTTCCGCATCTCTCTTCTTTACCAGCTGCGCCGCCACCACCACCGCCGGACCTGCAGACGTCAGTTACCTTGGTAATCCTGTTGTACACAACCACAATAACAAAAACTGCCGTTACTCCATTTCCGACCAATCACCATAACTACATTAACTACTGGATCCAAACCGGAAACAGTAAATGGGAAGGAGAAAGATAAAGCTAGGAAAAGGATAATGGAAGATTTTTAGACTTGTTAGGCATTTTTTTGAAGCTTAATATGTGCTAAGTTTAAAAGTAATAGTCAGAAGCTTTCCCAGGGTCGACAGAATAGGCTATCTCTGATGAGTTTAAAAGTTGAGTTCAAGTATTAAAATATCAAGATTCCAATCAGCGTTTTAAAACTTCTACCCCAAGAGTTCTTAAGCGCTCGCCCACCTTAAGCCTTAATTAAAGATTCCCCCCCTTTTTTTTTCTTTAACGCTTGAAAAATGTTAATGAATCAGAAATGGCAGAAGTTAAGCGTGCCTAACACAGAGTGCAATTGTTATTTAGCCATTGCAAAGCAGAGAAACTCAGGAAATCATTACTTTCACTAATACGGCTTCCTTAAGTTATGAAGGATAAAAGATTATTTTTTAAGAGCGATAATGATTAGTAAAAACAAAAATTATAATGATGGCATGCTTGTTGATATGAATCAATAAGAAATATTTACTGAATGTTACTGTTCAGTAGAAATTCTCAATCTTGCACTAAGAAGACGCAGCTACCAATGATTCTTTTCTTTTATAATGATACACCTATCACAATAATGTAAGTCAGTTGTCTGAAATGATCTGTGGAACAGTTTTCTTTATAGGTTATTTTAAGTAGACATGGTAGTGTGTTAATTTCATTGAAATGGTCAAACTGGAATAAAGTGCTTCATAAAATTCTTTGTTTTTGGATATCTAAAGTTGGTGAAGGCTAATTAAACAAAAAATCTGTCCATTTATTTTCAATTTTGAAGAAATGGAAGGCTGAATATATCTCTCTTGAAAATAATCAATGAGAAGTTCAACCCAAAACGGCTAACATCGATAAAAACATCGAATAGTTGCACTAATAAGTGCTGGACGATTTGCAATTAAAGATACATGAGACAGATGAAGGGTTAATAGAAGAAAAGGTTTATTTTGTTAAAGAAAAAGAATTCCAACTGACTCATTTTCTCTCGATTTATTTTAGTGGGTGGAATTTAGGTCAGTCACTACAGCTTGAAACGGAACAGAGAAGAAAGCAATGGATAGAAACTGCAGTGCCAAGAAAGCGAAGATAACCTTCCAGATCATGGCCAATGTATTCTGGGAATGTATAATGGACTTCTTTCGAATTGGATTACCTTGCCACAAAGGTAAAAAAAAAAAAACAATAACTGGCAAATTCTAAGAAAGTCTTAGAAAACTAACTGGATGACCAAATTTGCGCAAAGACGCCTGAATTGCAAAATAAGTAAAATCTTCATTGAACCATCAAAAGAATGCACGCTGCCTACTCATAATCTTTTGGTAATGAGACAAAGAAATTGTTGGAACACCCAACCCATCTTATCAGATTCGGCATCCTCTAACTTTCACCTATTCAAGTGCAAATAGTTTTGATTGTTCCCTTTCTACTGAACGTGTTTTCTCTATCTCTCTTATGAACTAGTACTCGCGATATCAGACCAATTCCCGTATGTACAGAACTTTCAATTGATTCATATCAATCACATAATTATTCAGTTAATAATAGAGTTAGCAACCTCCACCTCTCACGTCTTACAGGAAAAATAAATTGTTTTAGAAAATATGACAAAGATAAACTTCTTATACATGTACAAAACATTACTTTTAACAAAATTTCTTCCTCGATTGTTCTTTAAAGACACACCCCTGAAGGTTTCCTGCCAAAAAAAAAATTTAGGCTAACCTATGCGATCTAAGAACTCTTTGATGTCCTCGTCCTGTAGTAGTTCCACCATTACCACCACTACTGGGCGATGTAACCGGCTCATCGGCAGGACTTCTTGGACCGACTGGTTCTTCTAGGCTACCACCACTTTGTGATTCACTAGCACCACCAACATTACTGTTTGCTGTGTCAGTCGAATTGGCTCCATTATTATTACTGCTGTTGGTGGTGGTATTATTATTATTATTGTTACTAGGCGCTGTTGTTCCACCACTTCCAGGACTACTGTTGTTCGTCGCTGTGGTAGCCGTAGTGGACACAACGTATGGTAAATGATGTCTGCCGCTGCCATTTTTACCATTTCTACCGCCAGGACCTGGTTCTTCCAGTGAAGCACCGGATATAACAATTTTTAATGGGGGTACCTGCAACAAAGAAGACAGAACATATTGAATATTTAAAAAAAAAAGAGAGAAGATACTTAAGATCAAATAGGGTGAAAAAATAATTGCCATTTCAGTCGTGATACATTTATTCTGCCAAGCTTTCGACCTAGGGACTAGGTCATCTTCAGGGCTAGTTTACAAAGTAATATTTTTACATTACAGGGTTGGTGTGTCTTCTGTCTTGTCTGTTCATGGACTCTATTAGCCCTGAAGATGACTTAGTCCCTAGGTCGAAAGCTCCGGCATAATAAATGTATCTGAAACTGGCATATATTTTTTCACCCTACTGAACCTATGAATCAGTCACCAAAAATAATGAACAACTAAGATCATATACTTAATTAATTAAAGTAAATTCACCAGATAAAAGTAATGCAAGCCCTTAAAATAGCTTTTCTTTTATTTGTTTTACTTTATATTCTTCTTACACTAGTGTTGATCTTTAACTTCTTTGATACATACATTTTTCCAGAACAATTCTAAAAAAGAAACTCTTAGTGCAGGAGAAGGCTAATTTTGCCCTCTAAAGCACCTTTCAGTATAGTGTACGACTCAGTTTAAATTCAGTTTTACATTATAAAGGTTTTATTTACATTATAAAGCTAGATTAAGTTCCAGATTTGTATAAAATCCAAAAAACTATCGGGAGTACTATAAAGTTTTTCATTTTTCTAAAATTCTTTTTTCTCGAAAATACTTAAAATTTTCTTTTACGAGTAACTTAGTATTCATATCAACAGTTTTTTTTTTTTTTTTAATGAAGCTTTGGGCACTTTAAGGACTCTTAAAATGTTCCTTTAAGTCAACAACTCGAGCAATGCAGTAAAAGAAAGTGGTTTGTGAGTCCAGCCGATTTTTTTTTTTCATTTCTGATTTAAACGGTAAAATTTGCATCCTTCGGTCGTTTTTAATATTCTTTTACCCAGTATTTGGTAAGATTTGGCCATTATTATTTCTAGTTTTCATAAAATTAATTTGGCAAGTTATTTTTATCAAATAATTTATTCTAAAGAACCGTTCTAAGCTTAATAATCAGAAGATAGGTGACCTAACATCTTCTTTTGAAGAGTTTCAAGTAATCCACTTACTTTGGGTCCAGGTGATTCAACACTTTTTGCATCTTCTCCTTCACTTTCTACTCCGATTAGAGATTTTGGACTTCCGCCGCTGTTGCTGCCACTTTTACCTGAAACAAAACAAAAGTAAAGAATTTGCAAAAATTTTGTAAAAAGAGTAACATCCAAATCATCATTATCATATTTATTTTTAAGGGAACAGGAAGGATCTAGATAAAAATTCTATTAGAAGATGAGTTCAGCAACAAAATTGCTTAAAGATTGACCAAGAGTTTCTCCTGATTCCTGAATTCGTGCCAACGAGTTTATCGATAAAAGGAGCAAATAAATAACAGATCGATTCCACTCACCTCTACTACCATCATCCTTCCTTCGCTTTTTCTTCGAATCATCGTCTTCATCAGTTGAATGAGATCGTTTGACTGTAGCACCACCAGCTGCTGAAGACGTGTCCAGTCGGTCAGCGCCATGATGATGGAGTTCACCTTCTCCAGATGATGTATTACTATTGGCAGTCACGTTACTAATTGCACCGGTGTTCACACCATTCTCCTTCTGATCACCAGCAGTTGCGCCAGTGCCGTTTTCATCGCAATTATTTCCAGTCGTTTCTTTCCCACCGGAAACATCATCGACAGCACTATTTCCATTCTTATTCACAGCATCCATTCCTCGGCTTAAAAAAAATAAAAAAAATGTTAAAAATTCGTTATTTATCTATAAACTTTACTGTTGTTTTGTTTTGTCCTTCTTAGAGTTACTATTTTTGTAAAAACATGTAATTCACGTTAAATAGGTGGCAGATTGATACACATTATATCGACTGGTGCTTTCGAGAGGTCCGAAGATAACAGGAAAATATCCTTAGAAATCAATTTCTGGGTCAAAAAAAGTTATAAGCCTTTAATTGTGCACTTAGAATATCTTTTCCAATCTTGAAGAGAGACCTTCAAAAGAAAGAATATTTGCACTTAAGGCAAGTTTCGAGCCCATTGTGTCCTCCCACCGCAGAAAACTCTAGGTCCTCAGCGTTATCAAAAACTCTAGGCCAGAGGCGAACGAGGACTTAATACTCCCAGTTGCAGGAGCCAAAGAGGCGAAAAGAAAGTTCGTCCCTCTGTATTACCATACATGGTGATAGTTCAGGAGATAGTTTCATTTCACATTAAATCCCTCAAGTAAATTCCAGGATAAGGATTCTTTTAAGCTCAACTTTCGTTCAGCTAAGGCACCAGCGTTTAATTATCATCATGTAAACAATAAACTTGCAAAGAAGTGCAATCATCCACCCATTTCCAGTGCCTTTAACCAGTGACACAGTCCAATTTTTTTGTACTAATTATTTCAGCATGTTTCTGAGCTGGCGCTTAGTATATGATGACAAACCCAAATAAGTAACACACATCTATTTAGAAGAAAATACTAATAAAAAAGCAACAAAAGAACTCCAATATCACCTTTTGTAGAACTAATAAAAAAAACTTGGAAGATGATATGTAAACTCTTTTCACCAAAAAAACAAAAAGCCTGGATTGGTCGATGATAAAGCCAGTCAGATGAGCAAAGCAATAGGAATTCATCTCCATAAAAAGTTCATCAAACTGCCTTAGGCCAATTACACGAAGGGGTTAGATATTTATTCACTATTTCGTAAAATATGTTTAATCAAATTTTATTATTTCTTTTCAATGTTTACAAGAAAAAAAAAGTATAAATATTTGGCTAGTTATTTAAACAATACAGACTACCGAAAATAAAAAAATAATCCTTGGTTTAACCTAACTTCTATTTATCACTTTTGTTTACATTCTACAAATAAAATCAGAGTTTCTTCTTGTTATCGTAACACACTGCTGACATTCCATTAAATAAACAAAATAATAATAATGAAAAAAAAAAATGATTAGAAATAAAAAAATTATTAAAAACAAATATTGTAACATAAAATTTTGGCTAGACTGCCAACATTGGAGTGTTATGTATAGGTTATGTTTTAAAAATAAAATCAACTCACCAGTCTCGACTGTCGTGATGATCGCCAGTAATTGAACTCAACTTATCTTTTCTCTTTTCTTTTAATTGATGCAATCTTAAAGTCACTCTTGGAGAACTACACTTCTCTAAAATAAAAATAAAAAATCACATGCTAAAATCCCACGATATACTAAAAACGAAGACAACATTATGAATGCTCACAGAAAATTTTAAAGACTAATTCACTTAATTTGAAGATAAAAATCATTATTTGGTTTTAAAAAGAAAATTTGCACAAAGATTGAGAAAAATGAAATGTTTAGCTAGCACACACACTGAGTGGAATATTGTTTTAGTTTTATTTGTTGTCTCCATTGAAAGTGCTCTGTGTGGGAGACCACAGTACACAGGCACATGCAATTTATGGTGCGCAGTACAGGTGCGCAGTAGTCCCACTCTTGAGACAAATGCCTTCCCTGACTGTTTTCTCCTCTAACTTCAATATAATCTATTGTTTACTTCTGATTATAAGTTAAATAAGAAAATGTAAGAAACTTGCGACTTGAAAGCCAACACACTATTTTCTCTTAAATCAATTATTATAGTTTTTTTAAGGAGAAAATGTTTCGGCAAACTCTAACTTAAAAACTAAATTCAGGTCGTGCCATTTTTTTTCCCCTTCAAACTTGTAATTCTAGATTTCACATTTAATCCTGTTTACTGTTATATAGGTACACTATGTTTTAATCAGAACTGCCCTTAATCGATTCTGAAAACTGGCATAGTAGATCGATTTTGTACTAAAAGCTTATTTCCAGCTCCTATGATAAGCACCTAAACGAAATTTAGACAACAGACGGTCTGACAAGACTAATTGATTCGACCAATTTTAAAAGAAAAAAAAAACTAAATACTGGAAATTCTTGCTGTATTTTTTGCGTACTGTGGAATACAAGATATGAAAGAATGAGCTAAATGGTAAGTGAATTCTGGAGATACTAGGTTCGAATCCAGTTACAGACCTTTAAATTTTCTCTTCCTACAGGGCTTCTTACAAAATTGTAATAGAATGCGTTGTTTTTGTAATCGGAAACCGGCAAAGCACTGAAAAAAACCCTCAGTTGTTGATGAGTTTAAAATAAAATTGAAAAAAAAAAATTAGATATGTACTTCGAAAATTTAACACGATTCCGAGTCTACCATTGTAACAGATGGTATTAAAATACTAAAACAAATATGGCGCCCCTCACTGAAGATAACCAGTGCAGACTTGCACTTTCTCTGACGCTACAACCGGAACAATGTTTCTGCTTGGCTGAATTGGTACATTTGTTTTTATTATTGTTATTTAATCTTTCCTGGCATTACAAAGACTGTTTTATTCTCAACACTGTAATGGCCAAATAACTTAATTTGAATTCATCTGTATTATTTGTAGAACAAAATTACTGATTAAATTATAGTAGATTAAAATTCCCGGTAATATTGATTAAAAAAAAAAAAAAAATCAAGATATCAGAGGCGACACGTCACAACAGATATTAAAAGGAAATAGGACTTGGTGAAAGCGGAAATTAAATGACAAGTCAAGGATTAGTATACAATCGATGATGCTATTACTCATCCAAAATATATGAACATGACATTTTCGCTTTCTAATATTACGTTTAACCGGAAGTATTGTTTTATTCAACTTATAATTTAAAAAATAAATAAATTTTCTTCTAATCTTGTCTTAACTGAGCAGCCATTTTAGTAGCAACATCCTGTGGGCTAAATATTTTGTCCCTAAAATCCAATTTTTCCCAAAATAATGTTTCAAATAAAGGTCAAATTTAAATAATAACTCGTAGTATCTAAAACTTTTCTTAGACCTAATGCTCTTCCACTATTTCTGTGACAATAGTAAATACTATTTTGGAGGACCAGTTTAAAGTATTGCTTTTCAGGGTGCAGTTTCCTTAGATCAGTTCTGGGAATGGCCGTACAGCCGATCGCAACCCAGAGGAGCACGCACTAGCTGGAAAGTACCTACCTCTTTTCCAGTCTTGGTAATTGGGTGAGGAGCTTCAGGGCTAAGTTATAAAGGATAAGTTTTCCGAAGAGTGAAACCCAGAGCCCTACCGTAGTGACTAAACCTCCGCTGGACGACCCCATGCAATACACGTAGTATTTACAGCGGTTCGACCAGAAGCTCTCGATTATCTCAATGACGCGAAAAAGTCTTGTGGCTGTATTTAGTAAATTTGCCCCAATTCTCCCAAAACCTTACGACTTGCTAGAACGCCAATTCAATGATCAGATGGAAATTTAATGTTTCATTTTGGGAAACTCAACGCCAATTAATAAACTACATGCAGTAAGGTTATACTAAATTCTACAACTATCCCCTCCCTTGATATGAAGACGTCATATCCCCACCAAGTGGGCACAGACTATAAAAGGTGAATTATGATAGGACAAAGCAGGACGTTGGCACTGCCAATGGCCTCTACGTTTTGTTTCCATTCTTACAAAATGTATAATGCATTTTTTCTTTTTTAATTGTAGTGAAACAGTAGCGTACTTTTTTCTAACCTAGTTTAATTATGTACTTATCTAATTCCTAACAGTGGCTAGTTCAGAACACCTAATTTGATAGAATTATAACTTAATTTTAATTGAGAACAAATTTTTCATTGTATTAGTGTTTTATACGTGAAACAACAACAACAACAAAACTTAAGGGGTACCCCCCCTTTTAAAAGTTATTACCCTAATTTTCAAAATTTCAATTTCACTTAATTCTTCTAGTCAAGAGGGAAGAAGGTAGTATTGCGATTGGGTAAAATTATTGATTTCGTATTCTCCGAAATATCAATTTTTTTTTTTTAAAGTTCTCTGCGTCTAAATAAAAGAAGTCTTTTTCAAATTAATCTTTTTATGGTGTGTATGAACTCAACCAAAAAAAATTATCTCTATACGTTCAAATTTAGTATAGGTGCCCCCCCATAAGAAAAAAACAACCGAGTCTATCAGAGGAGAAGCAGAATTGCATTATATGTATTTTAATATATATCATTAAAACACACCAAGGTGTCTTTATATTATTATATTTTACACAAAAATTAGAAAACAATTCTGTAATATCGATAAATTCCAACATCTCATATTTTGTATTATATCGATAAAGGCGATAAAGATTAACGATTGTGAAGCGAAATAATGGCGACCCAAAAAATAAATACTTTGTAATTTGCTTGAATTTTAATATCCTTACATTTCCTGATGTATTTAATAAAATATTGTTCCTCTGTGAAAAACCTTGGTATCACTTTCGATCAAAACCTATCCTGGAAAAACCATGTTTCCCAAATCTCTCGTCATTCCATCCATATCCTTAAGCAGTTTAATAGTTCCCGTCACCTTTTTCCAATTAAGACCCGGCAACTCCTAGTTTCCTCTCTTATATTCCCCCATTTCGACTATGGTTGTTTAGTGTATGGCGGTCTATCTGGTGATATTGAAGCTAAGCTTAAGCGCCTCATGAACTGCTTCATAAGATTTATTTTCAGCATTTCCAGAGACTCTCGCATTTCGCACTGCTACGATGAGTTGAAGTGGCTTTTTCCCTGTCTATCGCCGCCAATATTTTTTGGCTTCTTTCCTTTTTCAAGTCATCCAGTCTCAAAGGCCTTCCTATATTTTTCAACTCCTTAAGTTTAAATCCTCCATCCATTCCCGTAACACTAGATCTCGCTCATCTGATCTTTATATTCCCTCTCACCGTACCTCATCCTTTGACAAGTCCTTCCTCATACGTGCTACCTCTCTATGGAACTCCTTGCCTTCATCTGTCCGCCATGCTCCTACCCTATCCATCTTTAAATCCCGTCTATTCAGTTATCTCCTTTCTATTCAGCTTCCTCCGAAATTCTAATTGTTTTAATTTATTTCCTTAATTTCTGCTGTTTTATTATTTTATTTTTACTTTCATTTTCACTTATTATATTTTCACTTTTGTAAATATTTATTTATTTATTTAATTTCTCTATAATCACAGGCCAAACTATGAAGGCCTCTATTTGTACCTGTATTTATTCTTAGGGGACAATTGTCCCAGAATAATAAATTTCTTTTCTTTTTTTTCTTCTTTTTCTATTTATATCCGCAATAATGATATTAATTTTGATTGTAACTTTTTGCTGAACAGAGTTCGTTTTTTTTTTTTAACCATTTATGAACAGTGTTACCAACATCTAATATATAAGACATGAGAAAATATAAGAGATGCTGAACTTTAGCGACATTTCAGGTTAATTTTTGAGGTACAATATTTTCAGAACTCTATGAAACTAGACTCATTTGAAAACCTTTTTTTTTGGGGGGGGGGGTTAACATTTAGGAAAATATGATCGGTTTGTTCGGCAATAGTCGTAGAAAATGATTGAAAATAATCTGTCCAAACTAGTGATAACTTCGTTAAACTTATACAAGAGATTGTGCTATAACAGTGAGTTACATGATGCTGCTGACACCTACACAATGTAAATGATATTCCCCAAATTAGACTTTCAGATTTCAAGGGGGAAGTCTGGCCAAAAAGTAATTTAATCCGAGGTCAACACTGGCTAGGATCAGCAGCTGGGGCCTGTGCATGGCAGTTTTCGGCCATAATGCTGAGGTGTCCATTACTCGACCCCAAACTTGATCCAATAGTAATGGGATGCCATGATGTTGATGGAGGCGGAGGGGATATTCTATCTCCCGGACACCAAGGCTTTATTGGGCAAATTCATTGTTATGCTGCCAAGTGAATACTCTTCACGGGGATAAATATCACTTCGCTCCATTTTGATTCGTCATAAAGGAGAATCTGGTGTGGGCACTAACTCGATGGTCTCTTTACTGCAGTTACTAAGTCTCAACTTAAACATATTCTCTCTTCTTCGTCTACAACTTCAGGGATTTAGGCAACATGCCTGTTCCGTTTTCACAATCTTTTTCTCCATCTCTTCAATGGCCGTTCTATACTACGTTGTTCTCTAGGGCTGTACTTATTGACCATTACAGGTCCTCATGTTGTTGGAATATTTTTTCAGGCAGGCTTTACGTCCAACTACCAATCAGGTGTCATGGAGGAGGCGATAAGCAAACATACTTTACTATAAATTTCTCATATAAACCATTAAATAAAACCCAAGGCTTAGACCGGGGGAATCGAACTCACTGAACCAACAATACATCTTAGCATTGCGGGTCTAATCTCTTAACCGCCTGACATACTTTACTATAAATTTCTCATATTAACCATTAAATAAAATCCAAGGCCTAGACACCGGGGAATCGAACCCACTAAACCAACAATACATCTTAGCATTGCGGGTCTAGTCTCTTAACCGCCTAACATACTTTACTATAAATTGCTCATATTAACCATTAAATAAAATCCAAGGCCTAGAACTGGGGAATCGAACTCACTGAACCAACAATACATCTTAGCATTGCGGGTCTAATCTCTTAACCGCCTGACATACTTTACTATAAATTGCTCATATTAACCATTAAATAAAATCCAAGGCCTAGAACTGGGGAATCGAACTCACTGAACCAACAATACATCTTAGCATTGCGGGTCTAATCTCTTAACCGCCTGACATACTTTACTATAAATTTCTCATATTAACCATTAAATAAAATCCAAGGCCTAGACACCGGGGAATCGAACCCACTAAACCAACAATACATCTTAGCATTGCGGGTCTAGTCTCTTAACCGCCTAACATACTTTACTATAAATTTCTCATATTAACCATTAAATAAAATCCAAGGCCTAGACACAGGGAATCGAACCCACTAAACCAACAATACATCTTAGCATTGCGGGTCTAGCCTCTTAACCGCCTAACATACTTTACTATAAATTTCTCATATTAACCATTAAATAAAATCCAAGGCCTAGACACTGGGAATCGAACCCACTAAACCAACAATACATGTTAGCATTGCGGGTCTAGTCTCTTAACCGCCTAACATACTTTACTATAAATTTCTCATATTAACCATTAAATAAAATCCAAGGCCTAGACCGGGGGAATCGAACCCACTAAACCAACAATACATCTTAGCATTGCGGGTCTAGTATCTTAACGGTATGGCTACCGTGGCGCCTACGAGACCTATTATAATTATACATTTAGACCTAACAATTTCCATAAAATTCAAATTATTGACTAAATGTTAGGAGGATTTACGTCAAAATATTAACATCTTATGGGACTTGCATTTGCAGGGAGAGTTTGGTTGGAGTTTTTTGAGCTAGCCTTGATCTGTTGCCTGGTTGTTTTCTATCGTAGAACAGTATAGGCGATAGACGGCGTAGAGCTAAGTCCTTCTCACAGACGAATAACTGCTATCTACCCAAACTAAATTGAAGTACCAAAAATATACATATTCCAAAATTTTGGTCTAAATTTCCTCATTTTGGTAAAAAATAGATTCGCTTACCCTTGCCGTGCGGTGGTAACCGCCTCATCGTTGATTTCCCCGTTTCGAATGTTTTCTAGTAAAACTTCTTCAAGAAAAATGCACTGCTCTTTCTCCTGCAACATAGAAAAAAAAAAACATAAAATAATAACATTCTATATTTTCTAGTTGTAATAGATGAGGATGGAGTCTTATAAATTTTCATTCTGCATTTCCCACGTATCTTTCTTTAAACTTATTTTTACTATATTTTCATTCGATTCTAATTTGGAACCAATAATACTTAAGGATAAGTTTGGCTTACCCTAAAAACTAACCTTTAAGTCCAGTTTAGTCAAGTTTCAGTTTATTGGAATATTTCTTAGGTTTTGAGATTATTTATTTATTGTTCAAAATGTGTACAGGCGCACGTCATAAAAACTACTTTTCCACACTCAATTATAATTAGATGCTGTAATCATACTTTCCCTTAATTAGAGGTGAGCGGAAGTAATTAATGTGTGAGAAGTTTTTACAGAAAAGCCTAGGAACCATTTTCGCAAAAATGAACAATTCGTTGAATAAAGTACTTCCGGTTGCGGATTTTTTTTAAAAAAAAGATTTTGACGACATATTGAACACACTTAATAGTAAAAAGTTAAAGGCCTATTTTTTCAGGCGAGCTTTACGTCCAACTACCAATTTCGTTTCGTGGACGGAGGCGACTAGTAAACATACTTTTACCAAATTTCTCATATTAACCATTAAATAAAATCCAAGGCCTAGACCTGGGGAATAGAACCCACTAAACCAACAATACATCTTAGCATTGCGGGTCTAGTCTCTTAACCGCCTAACATACTTCACTATAAATTTCTCAAATTAACCATTAAATAAAATCCAAGGCCTAGACATCGAGAATCGAACCCACTAAACCAACAATACATCTTAGCATTGCGGGTCTAGTCTCTTAACTGCCTAACATACTTTACTATAAATTTCTCATATTAACCATTAAATAAAATCCAAGGCCTAGACATCGAGAATCGAACCCACTAAACCAACAATACATCTTAGCATTGCGGGTCTAGTCTCTTAACCGCCTAACATACTTCACTATAAATTTCTCAAATTAACCATTAAATAAAATCCAAGGCCTAGACATCGAGAATCGAACCCACTAAACCAACAATACATCTTAGCATTGCGGGTCTAGTCTCTTAACCGCCTAACATACTTCACTATAAATTTCTAATATTAACCATTAAATAAAATCCAAGGCTTAGACACCGGGAATCGAACCCACTAAACCAACAATACATCTTAGCATTGCGGGTCTAGTCTCTTAACCGCTCGGCTGTCGTGGCGCTTCACCTAATACGTAGAAACACAAGTGAATGAACTGCACATTTAAACAAAATGGCACTAGAGTGAGATTCAACCCACCTTTTTAATCGAATTTTTCTTAAAAATTATTACAAATAATGTTATACATTCACACTGACATCGTATGATTTGTTTTCGAGATAATCATAAAATACTGGAAAATGTGTTCATGAAAATGGCATGAAACGGCCAATTTTCTTTGAATTTGTTAATTTATTTTCACATTTGTTTCTTATTTTCATGATTCAGACGCAAAGACAGTGCTTGCTTGATTTCAGAGAGAAACCTTAAACATCCTCTTTTCCAGAACTGCCCTTAATCCTATTTTCCTGGATTTTTTTTTTTTTTTGAGAAAATCTTGGAAAACTGACCAAAACCTTATTGTGGCATCTATGCACCACTTCTTCACATTGCAGGTCGTCTAAACGGACATTTCCAGAGGAATATCAGAAAATTGAAAATCTGCATGGTCACAAATACTTTCTCTCAACTAGTAGAGTAAGGGAATGTGGAAGAAAAGTCTTGGTTGTCCGTAAGGATATCCTGGGGGAAAAAAAGGAAACCGGAAAGTGAAGCTGGGGGAAATATTACTGGAACTGACAGGTGTAACGGAAGCAGACTGAGCAGTCCGTGGGGACCGTCAAGAATGCAGAATCTATCCAGATCCGCATCCGCCCACAGAGTAACTCTCTCTCCCTCGAGCACTGCGAGGGGCGGTGCTCTGCCAGATCCTGGCATCTCTGCCAGAAAGTTTTCTTTTTTTGGGGAGGGGGGCTCTCTCTCCCCTCTCTGGGGAGAAAAAGTACCCGCTCCATTTTTTGTTTAGCCCGCACAGGGGTTCCACATTCAAGAGGAGTGTCGGATATCCCTCAGATAGGATTCCCGGGTGAAAAAAAAAAAAAAAAAAAAATGTTCCCTCACTTAGGGTGCCTCAATTTTTCTCCCCTTCCGTTTCTGCTTAACATTGAAGCCTTTGGCAGTGAACAGAGATTCCCACGACCTGCTTCCAGAGAGGTGCGGTTTACATGAGAGAAGGAGTGTGCCTGTATTCCACCACGTGGAATGTTGTGGCATTGTTGGTTTTTCGGTGGCGCTTTCTTTAGAAGCAGCAGCAGTAATAATAACGAAGTAGTTCGGCTTTGTTCGTGTGCAAGTTTAGATTGTATGGTGTGTGCGTGGGGGGGGGGGACACACACACACACAGAGGATTGGGAATATGAATCCAGAGGATAGCTAGAGGGGAGAAGAATTAGAGCAGAGTGAGAGAGATACCAAGATTATTCAAAGCGGCGAAACACCAAAACGAGCAGAAGGCGGAGCTAAACTGTGGACACGCCTCTCCATTGGTATTACCAGGGAACTGGCAGCCAATCAACTCAATGGATTCCGCCTACAATTGGGTGGGAAATTCCCCCATCCTAACCACCACCTAGGAATGAAGGCGTGGTCGACATGTTTTTTTTTTCTTCTACTTCTTCTTTGCCCAGTTTTATTATCAAAATAATAATAAAGCGGGTAACTAGGATATTGGCCGCTGCGCAGAGCCACGTGTACTACAGCTGTGAGGTTCAGTCGTGGTGTATACTTACACCCGGCATGCAATACGGTGGGCGTTGGTGGCCGCACGGCTCTTGGTCGACTTGATTTCTTTACGACTAAAATTTTAAGTTCTTAAAATAATTTTGCTAAATGAGAAAATAGAAAAATCAACTAATAAACAAAAAGAAAATAATTTTATGGCATCGCTAAACACGACTTTTACTCCAAAATTTCCACGATTCTAAATTATGTATACACTTTCTTTAAACCTAGCATTATTACTGAATGTTCTCCGGTCTCAATAATATCATACAGAGCTGCACGTCACTGCACGCTTGCACTACTTCCTCATTGCAACAGCTGCAATAGGAAGTAAACATCTGATGTGAACACTCACACGACTGTTTACGTCATTCAGTTCTCTTGACAGTTACAACTTGCACTAAAATGTTAATTGCCTTTAATATTTATACACGACCCTAAGAAAATATTTGACGTCATGAAGGAAGTGTGACGTCATAGCTTCCTCAAAAAAAAACCTACTTAAGTTATTGTTCTCTTGAAGTTTTAAAATTGAAGACGTACGTTTAAACGAAATCCTTTTCGTTTACAAGCCTACGCTACAGTCTTCCAGACAATTCCAGAACACACGAATGGATTAGACGCAGCTACCAAAATGGAATTTGAATATGAAATTGGCCGAAAAAAATATTTTTGTTTGGGAAAAAGAGTACCTAATTTGATAAATGGTAGTACAGCATCAACAATTTAGGCGCTGAACTTAACTTGGACAAAATATTAAGGTCAAATTCTTGAAAGCGAGTACAAAAAGCAAAAAGCAAATTTTGTGGGCATCTTAGTTGAACTTGATGTAGGTGTCCATGAACAGACAAGACAGAAGGCACACCAATCCTGTAATGTAAAATATTACTTTGTAAACTAGCCCTGAAGAGGACCTAGTCCC
This sequence comes from Rhodnius prolixus, assembly GCF_049639745.1. Taxonomy (NCBI): domain Eukaryota; kingdom Metazoa; phylum Arthropoda; class Insecta; order Hemiptera; family Reduviidae; genus Rhodnius; species Rhodnius prolixus. The sequence goes on along the minus strand of NW_027411592.1, from coordinate 64,394,488 downwards.
TAGGTCGAAAGCTCAGGGCAGAATAAATGTATCACGACTGAAATGGCAATTATTTTTTCATCCTATGATGTAGGTGTTTGTATGGGTGAACAAAATATTCCAAAAAAAATGAAGAATCGGAAGTAGCTTGAACTGAATATTCTGTATCCGGAACCGCGGGTTCCGAAGTTGTCTTAAACGATGTGAAATTCTTCAACAACTTTTTGCTTTTTTTTTTTTTAAATAGATTTCCTCTTGGGGGGAAAAAGGCTTTATAAATTTTCTTTAAACTTTGCGAACTGAAGGATTAAAAAAAAAGACGCACTTTTCCGCCGAATGAATATTGATTCTGAGTCCCTACGATGACGGATAAGGGAACAGTACCAAAACGGAACTAGTACTAAGACTGAGATTGATGCCAGTCATCGTATTGGTGCCAGCGTTTCGTTTTAGACTTTTAATCCAAACGCCTGACAGAAAAACCAGAACTCTAACTCTAAAAAAACTAGAAAATCCAAAATAATTAGTAAGCATTTCCATAATGACGACAGAAAGATTAAAAGAAAAGAGAGAATTAATTTAAAGCATTTACACCAAGCAGACCCTAAATCTGGCATCATTCCCAGACCCCAGGATGCCACAATGATCTGGAACAGGTAAACTATAAATTACCTGGCTTTTAGAATTTTGGTTACTAAAACTTCTAGCCATCTTAAGTTTGGTTATTTATAGTTTAGGACAGAGACAATTTATGTTCATACTACAGAGTAAAAAAAGAACACAAAATGATATTTGATAAATACCTAGTTTTTTAAAAAATAAGTAAAAACATTCCGCTTTTTGTAAGGTGAATAAGGGAATACATATTTTTGGCATGAACCTGGAGATGAGAGTGCAGGACATCTGATTGGTCTAATAGTCCAACTATAAAAAGATCAAAGAGATTGCTCATAAGCGCGACAATCTGTCCCGATAAATACCACTTTTTATTTATTTTATCTTAATAAAAGAATTATACTAAACAGATAACACAACAGGAAAAGCGGAAAAATCAATATTTCAACAACTGGATACAAAAAAAACGGACTTTCCGCGGAACTTTATTCTCCGTAACATTAAAAAATTAATTTCCGGAATTTAACCTTCAACTGACGTTCTTCTCTTATCGTTGATTACACGTAATGAAATTTTCTTGGAATTAATTTGGAGCAAAAAGGAGTTACTTCCTGAAGTGGCCCACTTCCGCTGGCCTGATTAAACTTACAATATCACCTAAATATTTAATTCCTGTTTAGGGAACGAAGTAAAAGTAATAGCTCTACTTGGGAGCTGTGAGCGTACGAACTTTTAAGAGAATCATCGAAGTCACTGTCCAGAAAAGAAACTTCAAAAAAAAACACTTAAAAATCGACGTTGTAAAATTGTACTTCCGGTTTGATGAAACTATACAAAAAAAAAAAATTATCCATGACGTAGCATCTACTCAAAATCAACATCAACAATGGACTTCCTATGAATAATATTGCGCTAATTTCGTACAAAAACATTTACGGGTGCCACAAACGGGAAAAAATATACCCCCCCCCCAAAACCACAATTCCCAGCTAAGTAGGAAATACTAAAATACGTTTTTCTACCATACTTTAAGCACAACCATGGAAAAGGGAAAAATCGTTAGTTCAAAGAAAATGGAAAAAGAGTTGTTTACTAAAAAAGAAAAAGTAACACAACAAACTTTCGGTTAACTGATTTTTTTGTCGAAAGTTGAATTTTCCTCAATTTTTTCCACTTTCAGAAGAGCTGAACCAGGGCCGGATTTTCCTATAGGCTAACTAGGCTTTCAGCCCAGGGGCCTCAAGATCAAGAGGGGCCCCTACATTCAAATTGTTAGGGAAAAATTAAAATTACACTATTCTAAAAACCGGTGAACACTAAAACACTGATTTAGTGATGTATCATAGTAGTGATGCATTTTATTATCTCTCATTTAATTTACAAACTTAAAAAATGGAAGTTGAAAGGGCCTCCTCATAAATGGAATAGCCTAGGGCCTCTTTTCATCTAAATCAAGGCCCTGGCGCTGAACACATTCCTTTAGGAACTCTGAGGGCGTTAAAATGTGTTTAAAATTAAATTTAGAAAATTTTGACATTATCTAAAAACAGTCAGGTTTCTAAATTCTGGCATAAATTCTTAAATGATACTAACTTGGTTTTTAGAAAACAATGATTTTTACTAATGACAACTTAATTTTGAAAAAGAAATTCTATCTGTAAAGTTAACTGAATAAGATTTTATACAAAAATTGGATGATAATTTCAATACTTGATCTGTACCAAATTATAAAAAAATAATAATTCCGAAATTGTTTCAAATTAAAATACAAAAGAAAATGCAACATTTATTTAGCTCGAGAAATATTTTACGCTTGGATTACGTAGAACAAAAAAACTGTTTACAATGAAATATTCAATTAAAATTAACGCTTCAAAGAAATGAAATAAGAAACAAATAAAACGTTGTATTAAATAGAAATAATTATAGCCAAATTTTGGAAAGATTTTTTGTTTGAATGCAGAAAATTTTCACTTTTTGTTTACCGTTTTTCGTATTTTAACAACCGATTTTCAGGGCTGAAAAATTTAAATGTTTCATTTAAAAGAAACGTATTAATGAGAAAGAAAAAAAAAACAAGTATGGAAACACTATTATTGTTAAGTAAAGATTCTAAAGTAAAACAAAATTTCAGTCAATAATAAATACTAGCACGTAAATTGCAGTCAGCACCATAATTTTAGGTTATCGTGTATTAAAATAAACAATGCAACAATATGGGCAAGCACAACAATGTTTATATATATTTTTTTTGTTTAGGCTCAAAGTACCAAAGAAAAGATAAGAGAACTAAAAATATTAATAAACTTACCACGGCAAAAATATATCCAAAATGTGCCATTGAAACATTGTGGTATGGGGCCGACAGAGTTTTAGACGGTGAAGTGCCCGAACACTCAGAGGCTATAGACCGAAAGGTGGTGGTGCCTAGCGGCGGCCTGAACCAACTACACAACTATAACACAAAGGGTCCTGCCGCGGTTTTTAGGTTCTGTTTTAATTCTTCAACATTTTTCTTTTTTTTTGGAAGGGGGGTCTTCTCTTTTTTTTTTTTAAATCCTTAAATGAAGAAATATTATAATCCTGGAATTTTGGGGATTCTTGGGTTTGCTTTAGAAGGTATTTTTAGATTTACACTTCCAGAAGTTTTATCTGCCCCTTCCCAACAATTTCAAATTTTTCGTTTTTTGCAGAACCAGATAAATTTTAAAAAACGGAAATGGATGCCCTTTTAAATACTTCTAGTGTGAACATCCGACTTTCCTCTGACGCAGTTAACATGATAAAAAAATGTCTAGAGAAAAATCACGTCCCGCCTGTGGTTTGTATCATATTTTTGAAAAGAAACGCAAGTAACGTCAGCTTTATCAGCTGATAACATAGTGATATAACCCAACAGTGATGCGATAATGCTTATTTCACGATATTAGATTTTAGAAGTAAAAAGTTTGTAATACCTAACATAATCTACATACACTTAGATTTCTTTTAAGTCACTTGAGATAAACAACAAGAAGGTAGTTTGTACATAGTTCTGTCTGTCAACGGATAGCCCCCCTTCTTTCTAGACGTCAAAATTTTCGACCAAAATCAGTCTGATCACGTAGGTCTTATCATCTACTGAGGCTGGACAATGAATAAATACCAAAAACGAGACATACCGCCGCTACTGTCTCACAATTCATCAAACATAACCACACAACACAGCTTCACGAGAATATTTATTACTTTACTAGTCCTGGCACTGATTTTGAAAAGTTCTATTCAATATGGGTTTTTATAAAACATTGTTACTTACAAGAAAACTTTGGCAAAGGCACACAGAATTTTTCTTTCAATGAAAACTGTCCAGTTTCAAAGATACTGGACTTCAATTTTTTTTGTAAAGCATAACCCAATAGTTTGTAGAAATTACAACTGTTATTGAATAACCTAAACCTAACTACACTATAACAGTAAACATAACCTTACATCACAAAATGTTCTGCAAAAATAATTTCCCTAAAAATAATTATTTAAATGAAAACTTTTTTATCTCGTAAATAAAAAAATTATAGAAGACTTTTTTCTTTTGTATTATGAATTTAGGATGAGCATAACTCAATTACAATTAAAAACAGAAACTTTAAATTTTGATATTTGGTTTTGGAGGCACCACCACCAGACCGGACAAAAAAGTTTTTGGTTATAGTCAGCTGATCGTAAAAGTCTCTTTACTGAATCGATTTTTTTGTATTTATTTGTTCTATTATTATATTTTAATTCTATATCGATATATATTTATAAGTATTGCGCTATTTAGATTATTATTAATATATATTGTACTCTATGTTACAGATATTATAATATATTACATTATATTTTATAGTAATTAGGTGATTGGCCGTACTGTAAATAAATAAATCTTTTTTTGTTCATAAAATTTTACGTAAACTCCAGTAAGATGAAGTTACACTAGACTTTTTGTTGCATCCTGCAGTTCCCTGTTTTTATCATAACAATTCTTTTATTTTTTTTGTCAAAAGTTATGGCAATAATAAAAAAAATTACTGTACATAGCCTACAAATAATGACGCGTCTGTCTGTCTGTCTATATTTATGTGCAAGCTACCAATAGAACAATGTGCCTTGCTAGAAGAGGACAAGTAATGTGTCCTTGGTAACGTTAAATTGACCACGGCCATCAAAAACCACTTGAAAGTGACGGCTTTTAATGAATTGATGTGATGATCACATGGGCTTTGTGTCTGTGTGTGTGTGAGTAGAGGAGTGGGGGAAGACAGTGCTTCTTGATTGATGCAATAACATTGTAGTAAACTGCATTGCTCTGAATAGAAGCGGTAGGGAGGGGGCATCCTATATCACTCAACAGCCTTTTTACTACAATATTACGCTTCTTCAAATATAGTACTTTCGACGTGGCGGCCATATTTTTTTGTTTATTATCAATTTCTCTTACCACTTCTAAGTGGAAGATTTGCGATCGTGTTAAATTTTAAAACGGAAGTACAAATTTTTGAAAAATACTGCCGAAAATGAAAATTTGCATCGAGTTTCATATTGAAGCTAAAAAAAAAAACTTTACAAAATTACAAGAAGTATTTAAACTGTTGCAAATATATTTCCATATCTCTGGTTTTGTGGAAAGTTAGAAAAAATGGGACGTAAAATTCTTTTTAATTCGCCAATTATACGCGATTTTCACTTAATAATAATGAAATCTCTTGCAAAGCACAAATATTCAGTTATAGACTCTTATATAACAAGATAAAATTATATCATCATATACAGGGTGTTCCATTTTAAGACGGCTCAAATGCATTTCATGCTTAAACGGTTGATCTGAGCAAAAAAATGGTAGAGGGAAAATTTGTTGCCCGCAACCTCTAGTTTCAGTATATGGGACTTGATTTTAGATTTCTGCCCGGGTTCGCAGTTTTAAAGAGTATAAAAAGTTATGAAAGAAACCGGAAACCGCAATTCGATATCTACAAAAATTAAAGGTAATTAAACGCAACTCTCCCAAAATTACCAAATAATTATTAAATCTTCTTTTTTTGTAACAGATGTTTAATTAATTTTTACCCATTTTGTGTATGCATGAAAACATTTAAAGCTCCTAACATTTGATTTTTCTTAGAAAAAAAATCACTCGGAAAACGACTTATTTCCCGATATTAAGAAAAATACTAGCTTTACTGCCTTGGCAATATTTTTAGTAGAAAGGGGATGAAAAAATACATAAAAATGACCTATCGCGGGCTCTTCTTTCTCTTTGATAGCAAGTTAAAAAATTGAAATATGATTAATAAATACCAGATTTTGAGAAATGGTCTAGCACCTTTAATTTTGAAGATATCGAATTGCGGTTTCCGGTTTCTTTCATAACTTTTTATGCTCTTTAAAACTGTGTATATGAAAATGGGGCTCAACTGCGAACCCGGGCAGGAATCTAAAATTAAGTCCCATATACTGAAACTAGAGGTTGCGGGCAACAAATTTTGCCTCTACCATTTTTTTGCTCAGATCAACCGTTTAAGCATGAAATGCATTTGAGCCGTCCTAAAATGGAACACCCTGTATACAGAAAATTTTATGTTCTTTCAATTGTTGAAATTAAATTTGTTGTAGCTCTGCAGGAGTTGAGGCGATTTTAGGGGACCAAAATTATAGAACAGCTGATTTCTTCCAAACCGTTTTAGCATCGCGTCGCCGATTTATATGAACTTTCTCGTCGTATATACGAGCTTTAGAATCACTAGCTTTTCTTCGACCTCTTCATTCTCGCAACACACTGGTTTGTTACGCTTCGCCCAAAATTGGTGGTCGCTAATAAAAATTCCTGCTAAACTGCATGCAATGTATACCAACAGCTTAGTCTGCCAAACAGAAATACTCGTACTCCCCTGTTTCTTATTTTATTTATTTAATTTTTCATAAAAACTGTTTTTATGCCCCCCCGCCCGTTCACCTTTTCAGTACAACTTGCCGCCAAGTCTTGCCAACCTATATCTCTAACCTATATTCCGATTGCATTATCGTACTTTGTGACCAAAGGGGAAAATTTTTTTGTATTCTTAGAAAATTGAGGTCACCGGCCGACATTACGTGACCTGAACTTTCCATCTCTCATTCTCATCTTCCCTGAATATATTTTCCGACTGCGCCCCTCCTCTTGCCTTGTACACGCTTTCACTGGTTCACACTCCTGACCCTTCAGCCACCGCAGGTCACCCAGGTTCAAATCAATATCATTTTAAAATGCGGTCAACCCTTAGCCAAAACCTAGATTTCTCTGCTTTTACTCTCTGGACTTCTACTTAATCGTAATTTTCGAAAGTTACAACTTTAACGTTTTTTTTTTTTTTTCTTACAGATAGTGATGTATTCGTAATTATGAAAAATTTTCATTTTCACGCTTTTAAACCTTGAAGTACACCTTTTAATGTCTCCTAAAAATGTGTTATTAAAAAATTTGTCTGTCTGTCTTGAAGTACGTAACGTTTGTAAAAGTTCCCGTCTGGTGCAATGAGCTACTTCAGAGAGTTTTTTCCGCTTTGAGTTCCTCTTTTCCTGTTTCAGAAGACTTAAAAAAAAAGATATTTCCGGTATAATTTGTATTTCTAAAATTTAAGCACGATAGCGTAACACTTTCCTTCCCCAGGTCAGAGAATATTTTTAAAGCAGTTACTCAAAATCCTTTTGAAGTAAAACAAATACTTAATCGGATTCCAAAGAATGGAAAGCAATATTAATGAAAGAATACTTTAATATTATTGACAAAATGATTCACAAAGAGAATTAATTTTTTTTTTCTAAAGGACAGTTAATGCTAGAGGCTGTTAACTCGAGACACATTTAGACAAGTTCAAGGTCGCAAAAGCCAGCAAAAGCTTGTTTTTTTTTTACACAAACAATAGATTTCTAAGTTCTTTTTTTTATTGTTGTTTTATTGTTGCTCGTTCTTACAATAAGATGGAATTACTGCAATCGTGACAAACTTAATAAATGAATTTTTTTTTAGCTATTATGAAGTCATTTTTCAACAAAGTTTAAAATTTCTTTTTCTTATTTTAACTCTACCCTTCAAAAAATGAAAAATCCATTTAAGTGAAAAATTTAAAAGGTTCATTAGAAGAAAATTCTCTAACCGGAAGATGAGAAAAACTGGGCTTGACCATTTTCTTTGCACCTTCGGTGAAAACTCGGATTTCCTAAATTTAGCACGATCACAATACTTCCTCATATTGAAATTGTTCGTCGTTAAAAGGTACGTCTTATTTCTCTTAGCCCTACCGGCTGTATAATAACCTTCAATTGATGACCCTGTTCCTCTGCTTTCTACCTAGAGTACAAGCTGCCCCAAAACGGGGAATGAAGAACGGCGGGCTATAAGATGCAGGGATATTAGACGACCCGGCCACTTTAGGTTGGTAGAAGTGGTAATTTATGATGGGTAGGGGGGAGTACGACTTTCCTCCGCAAGTACCAGAGGCCGCGTCCGAGTAAACCGCTTTATTGCGGTACTTTATTACGCAATATAATCGAGATTTGGGACGGTCAGCCCAGCCCCACCAAACTTATGCGAACTTAAATTGAACAGCTTAAGCTTTAAGATTAGTTTTTAGACCCTAATCTTTTTTTCCCCTCTTCTTCATACATTTTCCCTCACTTAAGCTTCTCTTTACATTCAAGCAAGTGTACTGAATCATGCAAAATTTTATGTGAGATAAATAGCAGTTGGCAACACTGGGGTTTTAATTATAAATCGATTTTTAATGAAATCTCCCAATTCAAGGTTCAATCGATTCTTTTACTTTCTCTTGGACAAAGAACTACTCGTAGCACGATTACATTACACATTACCTCGGTGTGGCTATTAAATAACGAGACTGATGCTGTAAAAAACATTTTATTTTTTAAATTTATACATATTTAGTTATTATCACCTTCAATATACACCCCTCAACTATCCCTACAACGCTCCATGCGAATTTACCATTGTTCCAAACAGTGCTGGAAGTCTTTTTCTGTCTGAGCTCCTGCATGACGCGTGACGGTTTTTCTTTCACAGCTTCACAGCAGACTGAAATCGTGTTCCTTTTAATGTAGATTTGACTTTAGAGGAACAGATAAAAGTCACATGGGGCCGCCAGGTTAGGCGAATAAGGCGGATGGCCTTATAAACTGGGATGTTGTACTTGGCTAGAAACGTCGTCATGACAGACAATGCAGTGTGAGCCGGCGCCAGTTGTCTTGATGGAAAACCACGTGACTTGTTCTTCCCTCAAATCGGGTCGTTTTTTTTTTCCCTAACTCTTTCACGGAGTTGAGCAAGCACCTCACGCGGTAGTAATGTTGATTAATTATAATCCCGATATTTTCATCCGTTTTAGACGTGGAAGGGCGACCCGGGCGGTCATCATCTCTCGACGTCTTCACGGCCATCTTGGAAACGCTTGAACCACTCAAAAACTTGCGCACGTGATAAACATTCATCACCATAAACGTAAGTTTCATTTAGCGGTTTTACCAAGTTTTGATGTGAAATTTCACGACAATTCGTTGTTCTACTGCAACACTTATCATGTTTTCGGCAAAACGAAACTAACACCTCTTACACAAACGGACGGTTCCGGTCAGACAGATTTCTCTACAAACCCGTGAGGCGCTGCTGCAATCTGTAAGAGAAGGCTTTACGCTGCACAGCTGTCGGTCGTTAGGATTTGGCGCATGCCTAGTTCTTCTGTAGTCTCGTTATTTAATGGCCACACCCCCTCGCATGTGTTTTAATAGATCTTTTTTTTTTTTTATGAAACTGGTTCTATTAAAGTGAGCATGGACGATACTGGACTTTTCGTGAATATGGCTAAGAAACTGAAATTCTCAATTAGTTATTCACAACCCTCTTTAAAATCGCCAACTGTCCGTAATTTTCCAGATATTTCAGTTTTACTGTATTCGTGAAGTAAATTTCCAAATCGAAATTCTTCTTCTTACAGTGGCAAACCTCGAGAACTATAAATACCAACTCCTGATCGTTTGTATCTAGGAAAAGTAAGCCAGGATTGGCACTGGACCCAGTTGCCCAAACATAAACCACCAGACATCCTATGTTTATAGTTAAGTCTGAGAATTCTAGTATCGGATATTTTTAGTCTAAACATTTTTAATTAGACTATTAATTATGATACACGAGTATTTATAAATACTATGTGATAAATTTCAATAGATAATTCAAGTGACGTAAAAAACTGTTGGGTGAACTTGGTGACAATGACTTAACAATTAGTAGCAGCTGCTATTCGGCAGGAAATACCAGAGAGCAGTAGTAGGTGGACATGGTTCAGATAAACAAGGTGGGTTGATTGTAGTATTTCCGGGGACGTTTGTACTTCCTTGACCTATTTTCTCGCCTATTATCTATCAACCAGAGTCCTGGTTTTTTTTACCCACTAAAGGAAATAGCGATAAAAAATAAAAACTCGCCAGCGCTATCTGATGGAGCGTCACCGAACTAAGTAAGTCTTATCTGAACGTCCTTAGCTTCCTTTCTGGTCGAGCATTTCACTTTGGTTTTAAAACACATCTAATTCTTATTAACATTTTACAACTTTTAAGAAGCAACTTTTTTACTAAACGGACAGTTTTAAAGAGCAGCCCGCTTTTGACGACGACTAATTTAACCTCTAATCAACCTTACATAAATAGAAGCGTACATATGAGGTGTGGCTATTAAATGACGAGACTGATGTTGCTGCAGAAGAACTATGCATGCGCCAAATCCTAACGACCGACAGCTGTGCAGCGTAAAGCCTTCTCCTTGTGTCGTGTTTGTAGAGAAATCTGTCTGACCGGAACCGTCAGAGAGGTGTGTAAGAGGTGTTTACGTTTCGTTTTGCCGAAAACATGATACAACACATGTAGTAGAGCAAGCAACGATTTGTCCTGAAATTTCACATCAAAACTTGATACAAGCGCTACTGAAACTTATCTTTTATTAAAAGAAGTTTATGGCGATGAATGCTAATCACGCGCGCGAGTTTTTGAGTGGTTCCAGCGTTTCCAAGATGGCCGTGAAGACGTCGGAGATGATGACCGCCCGGGTCGTCGCCCTTCTACGTCCAAAACGGATGAAAATATCGATTATAATTCATCAAACATTACTACCATGAGGTGCTTGCTCAACTCCGTGAAAGAGTAAGGTAAAAAAACGGCCCAATTTGTGGAAGAACAAGTTATGGGTTCTCACACTGCATTGTCTGTCAAGACGACGTTTCTAGCTAAGTACAACATCCGCCTTATTCGCCTGACCTGGCGACCCCATGTGACTTTTATCTGCTCTCTAAAGTCAAATCTGCATTAAAAGGGACACGATTTCAGTCCGCTGTGAAGCTGTGAAAGAAAAAGCGGCAGGAGCTCACAGAAAAAGACTTCCAGCACTGTTTCTACAATGGTAAATTCGTATGGAGCGTTGTAGTGATAGGGGAGGGGTGTACATTGAAGGTGATAATAACTAAATATGTATAAATTTAAAATAAAATGTTTTACAGCAATAGTCTCGTTATTTAATAGCCTCACCTCGTACTACTAACAGGAAGTTCCCCCCCCGGAATGCCCTTAATCTAATCAACATTTCCTGGAAAAATATTCCAGATAAATGTGTTGTAGCTGTAGAACTTTGATCTCATCCCGTCGTAACGCGCATGTTTGTTGCATCCTTAACCCGTTTCGCACTTGCATCCATCATCAGTTTGGTCTAGAGATTTCGACTTCACATACGTCACGCAATACTCTTGCTGAAACTGATTAAATCTACCTCTGACGAAAGTCTAAAAACCGGTTAAACAAACAATAAAGAAAAGCGCTACAACGGATAAAATCTAAGATATTATCCAGCATTGAGGATCTAATCACATTCTCAATCGTAGATTTACATTTTTATGACGCAATAAATGATTATAAAAAAATCATGAGAGTTGTATTCGTGAAAATCTCAAAAAAAGGAGGAAAATTGTTTTGACACTTTTCATATAAATAGTCAACGTTTTTCGCCAATTATTTCCCCGAAATCTTTAGCCAAATAATTATTTAATAAGGAAAATTATGGAAACAACGATTTTCCTTGGAAAAACCGAAGACAAATACAGGAAAGAACACTTCTATGCTGTAAGGTAAATAGCGGAAAGAGAACAACCAATGCTCTACGAGGTCTGGGTGGGCTACGAGACTGGTTAAGTTCAGGATTTCGTTCAAGATTTGCAACATACCTTGGAGGAATGCAAACGTTTTGCAATGTCCGGTCGGCCTAATAAATATAATTATTTATATTATATAATATATAATATGCTCTGGCGAACGGTCAATAAGTTTCAACATTCCTTGATACTTAGTAACGGGAATACTGACTACAGAGCCAAGTTCCGGTCTAGAGTTTTACCCCGAAATGCGAGCCGTAAGGTCTTCTTTATGGGTTCAAAACAATGGTTTTTTTAAAAAATGGTCCATAACAAAACATATGGCATTCTAAGAACTAACGTAAGATTGCTGGATTATGCCTTCACCATGGAAACCTATATTCGTGCTCCCATTGGTCAGAGATTGTAATGAGATAAATTGTGAATACTGCTCTAAAAATGCAAAAAAATAAAACCAGCCGTCAAGTGAGTGAGCAGAAAAAAGGAAATGCGGTCAACATTGAGGAAAACTAATGATGCGCGGAAATACATTCCAAGATATAATCGCCATCGTCTCTTACCGCTAACAGAATGCTACACAATTTTTTTTGATTAACTGTTACGGAATTTATTTACATTCCAATTTGTTGCTTTCAGGAAATCATCTTAAAGACGCTTTATTGTTGTTCTTGTTGTTGTTGTTGTTGTTCTTGTTGTTGTTTATTGTTGATCTCAAAAGAATTTCACAATCTCATATCAGCTGCGCAAATAGAGAATATTTCAAATACGTCAACAAAATTCTCTCTTCATTTTTTTTTTTTTAAATAAACATCAAAATATTTACCAAAACTAAAATTATGTAAAATATATGTGATTAAATATTCGTGAAACTTGAAGGCGCCACGGTAGCCGAGAGGTTAAGAGACTAGACCCGCAATGCTAAGATGTATTGTTGGTTTAGTGGGTTCAATTCCCCTGGTCTAGGTCTTGGATTTTATTTAATGGTTAATATGAGAGAATTTATAGTAAAGTATGTTAGGCGGTTAAGAGACTAGACCCGCAATGCTAAGATGTATTGCTGGTATAGCAGGTTCAATTCCCCTGGTCTAGGTCTTGGATTTTATTTAATGGCTAATATGAGAAATTTACAGTAAAGTATGTTTGCTAGTTGCCTCCGTCCACGGCATCTAATTGGTAGTTGGACATAAAGCCCGCCTGAAAAAGTAGTCATTACTTGTATTCTTGAAACTTGACATTTTTTCTTAAAAAGGGTGAATTGACTTCAATATTGAACTTTTTCACTTGCTTTACTGCAATAAACTGATGCGAAAGAGAAGCTCGCAAAATCAATCTTTCTTTAGAAAACTTTTTAAAACCAAATTGATTGGGCCTAACAAAATTCTTTACCCTAAGGCCCTACGGTCATGTTTGGAGGGAGGGTCTTAAGCTCAATGATGAGAGGGGCCACAGTAGCCGTTAAAGGCGAGGTCCTCAAAGCTAAGAAGTATTGGGTTCGATTCCCTATGTCTAAGCCTTGGATTTCATTTAATGGTTAATGTGAGAAAATTACAGTAAAGTCTGATTGTTAGCCACTTCCGTTCCACGTCACCTAATTAAGTAGTTGAACGTAAAGGCCGCCTGCAAAAAAAATAAACATAACTCGCTGTTTATCAACTTGGCCGTGAATGTAACTTTTGTTAAATAGATATCTCAGACTTCGATTACGAGATCTCAATGCTTCCTTTTTACTAGAAGGTCACAAAAAGAAATAAAATCTACTTTAAAAGAAGAAAAAAACAAACAAACAGGAATTCCAAACATTTGCTATTTTATTTATTTTGCAGAACAACATTGCTACCACCTTGACAAAGAAAATTATTACAATTAGAGACAGTGTATCTATTTTTGGAAAAGTACGATAATATTTCTTTCCCTTATTCTTTAGATTTCACGTTTACCTATTTTATTTCTATTTATAGGTTGGTATGACACTTGGTTCCACTGCCACACAGTTTAACTTTGTCTCCAATTGTACGCTTTTTATTTTACTTTTTTCTAAAGATAAGTTGGTCAGCCTGAATACTGAAAATATACTGTTCTTCTAACTACTCGCTATTAACATTCTTCAACTGTTTGCGCCACTTTTCCCTGACGGAAGACAATTAAACGGAAATTAGTTATTTGTTGCAGTTTTAAGTTAAAAGCTATCACATCTCTCGGATCATCACTTTTAGTCACGTGAGACAAAAAGGTTTTCTTTAGGGTTACATCTAAAACACGTTTTAGTGAATTGTGCGGTTGTAACCATCGTTTAAGTAAGAAATGTATTTTAAGTAAGAATTTTAGAGCACCGGAAGTGCGATTACATCTTTCGTCACGGTAATACGTGCATTATTTAGATAAGTAAAAACTTAATAAATTTAATTTAACACAAAATAATATTTTGGATTAAATCAGCGACATGGATGTTTCACTTTAATCGAACGATTTTTCTTTATCTCTTCGGAGGGGGGCCTCTCAGTTTGTGGAATTTTCTATTCAGTTTTGAAACTTTTCAGCTTTTTTTTGTAAACCACCAAAATATCCTTTAGTCATAGTCACGAGAAAAACAAAATAACTGGATAAGTTTCGTTTGATGTTCCGCCGGTGTCCCAAACAGGTCAATAAATTACTCACTCACTTGACAATATTTCTCTTTCGCAGAGTTTTCTAAAAAAGTCAACTGACAAAGTCGACTGACGATCGTCAAGCTGGACCGACTTGACGTCATCATGCCCGGGTTATGCCAGCTGTGTTCCACTGTCAGAGACGCGTATCTATTTCTAGAACTATGTGTGCGTGTCTGTCAGTTTTTTTTAACACTCCGTTCTAGGCTTTATTTTCAACCAGGGCAAATACGCTTCTAACATTAAGAAAAATAGAGAAATATTTCAACATTTTTACGAAAATGTTGTTTTCCAGTGACTAGGCCGTGGATTTTATTTAATGGCTAATATGAGAAATTTGTAGTGAAGTATGTTAGGCGGTTAAGAGACTAGACCCGCACTGCTAGATGTATTGTTGGTTTAGTGGGTTCGATTCCCCAGGTCTAGGCCGTGGATTTTATTTAATGGCTAATATGAGAAATTTGTAGTGAAGTATGTTAGGCGGTTAAGAGACTAGACCCGCACTGCTAGATGTATTGTTGGTTTAGTGGGTTCGACTCCCCTGGTCTAGGCCGTGGATTTTATTTAATGGCTAATATGAGAAATTTGTAGTGAAGTATGTTAGGCGGTTAAGAGACTAGACCCGCACTGCTAGATGTATTGTTGGTTTAGTGGGTTCGATTCCCCAGGTCTAGGCCGTGGATTTTATTTAATGGCTAATATGAGAAATTTATAGTAAAGTATGTTTGCTAGTCGCCTCCGTCCACGACACCTAATTGGTAGCTGGACGTTAAGCCCCGCCTGAATCCCAGAATATTCTAATGGAAGTCTGTGTAAAATTTAGCGAAAAAAAATCCACCGGATGTAGCTTTACATTGAATTTTAAATCCTATTAATTAGTGAGCGCCGTTGAATTAAGCGACAATTTTAAAAAACACATTCCAGAACCGGATTTTAAAATTGCATCAATTCAAGTAACGGTTCTTCCTGGCTTGCTTTGATTATAATTTTTTTTTTTTCAATTTAAGGCGCGTCAACATCTCTTAGAGGTCATTGACTCCGGAGCTTTTTTTAAAAGCACTGCCGACCTTTGGGCAAAATCAAAGTACCAGCAGCTGGATTCGAACCCACGTCGGAATCCAGGACTTTTATTCGAAACTTTATTTCAGGGAAATTCCATTCTGGGCACTTCTGGTAGAGGGAAGAGGGAAGTGGCTACACTTACCCCTAAAGTGCCATTACTGTACATTGTACAGGCTTACCACCTGTGTAGTATTAATAAGAATCAAATGTGAGACTGAATTTCCAAATTTGATGAAAATTGGCATTAATTTTCAGTAATTCTAAGTTTTCTCACTAACGACAGCTAGGATTTCATTTAAACTTTTTGTTGTGATTATACATACACACACACACACACACACACACACAAATCTACAACTTTCACAGGAAATACTGTACCGGAAATGAGTTTAAGAGTAGTTCCGAGAGAGGAGGGCGGATAGATTCCTCTTAATTTTTTTTTAAATTTATTTGTCAAGTTACACCAGCGCTAGATACGCCATAAGTGACAATGATAATAACTGACACCACTACAAACTCACTAATTGATGGGGGTGAAGTTACCCCTAGTGATAATACTCCCTAAGTCGTCTCCGAGGATTAGCTACTCTCCACAGAAGAGGAGAAAATCGCGAGGCCACTGGCTGATTTTAATCGCCTAGGAGGATGATGAGATGATAAATGGCAGCAGACAAGAGGATTGGAATGAGAGTGCAAGTTCTGATGAAGACTTTTATCCTCTTAAAATGATTCTAACATTCATAGTTCAAATTTGTGAGTTCGAACTCTCAAGAATCTCATGAGCAGGTCGTGTAAGTGTTCTCATGAGATTCACTTCTCATTATAAAAATTTGATTGGGAAAATTTTACCATCGCAATATTTCCTTCAGTAAGAGGAAACGGTAACTACAAACACAGGATGTTTTGTTAACGAAATATTTTGAACAAATTAACAATTCTCCATTTCCGTATCAACGAGCCGTCTGACTTCACACTTAGTTTCATTTGAAATTATTTAATATTTCTTGTTCTTGCAAATAATTTCCATTGTACCGTGAAAATTGGAATGAAAATGTTAAAACAGGAAATTCCTTTAATTAGGAAATCGATGATATTTGGTTCGATAATCTGATGGCGTCGACTTTCCTACAACTAATTCCCAAGAAGCTGATACATTCTCAAGGTGTACAATTTTTATTGTTAATCATTTTCAATTTTCAGTTTTAACATTTCAGTGGGGATTTGCGGAAGTGGGTTAGGGTTCCGCCAGAGCTGAATAATATCAGTGTTACGTCCGTCCGTAAATGTTCACTTAGAATAATTTAATGGTTAATATGAGAAATTTATAGTAAAGTATGTTAGGCGGTTAAGAGACTAGACCCGCAATGCTAAGATGTATTGTTGGTTTAGTGGGTTCGATTCCCCTGGTCTAGGTCTTGGATTTTATTTAATGGCTAATATAAGAAATTTACAGTAAAGTATGTTAGGCGGTTAAGAGACTTGACCCGCAATGCTAAGATGTATTGTTGGTTAGTGGGTTCGATTCCCCCGGTGTCTAGGCCTTGGATTTTATTTAATGGTTAATATGAGAAATTTATAGTAAAGTATGTTAGGCGGTTAAGAGACTAGACCCGCAATGCTAAGATGTATTGTTGGTTTAGTGGGTTCAATTCCCCTGGTCTAGGCCTTGGATTTTATTTAATGATTAATATAAGAAATTTATAGTAAAGTACGTTAGGCGGTTAAGAGACTAGACCCGCAATGCTAAGATATATTGTTGGTTTAGTGGGTTCGATTTCCGGGGTCTCTAAGCCTTGGATTTTATTTAATGGTTAATATGAGAAATTCATAGTAAAGTATGTTTGCTAGTTGCCTCCGTCTACGATACCTAATTGGTAGTTGGATGTAAAGCCCCGGACTGAAAAAATAGACATTACTATACTTTACTTTATACTTCCATGGACGGGTTAGTGGGTAGATTCCTTCCAAAGAAAATAAGAATCAAATTTGAGTCAAACTGGCAGAGTTTGAGGACAATTCGTGAGTTCGAATCTTGAGAATGGTAGAAACCGGAAATCGTGTGAGTGAGTCACCACCAGTTTGGAAAAAGAAATATTTTGTTTATCAAATCCTACGCACTTATGTTCAAGCTTGCATCAGCCATTGACTAATAGATTTCCGTCAAGCTTAGAGATAACAAAATAATTAATTTTCCCGTACACTTACGTAAGAGATTACTGTCCCAAGTATGAGTAAGAAAAATCTTTGTCGTAACTACTTAGAAATTTTCCAACCTCTTTCCCGGTTAAGTAACAGCTTCTATATTTGAACGAAAATCAATACAAGGCTCCTTGGAAAAAAACTGAGAGATAGAGAGGTCAACGTCTGCCTGGCTTTTCCACCGGATTTCCTTCATCTGTTTGCTGTAAACAATATCTAGCCTCTCAGATGCTCATGGTTTCATCTCCTAAAATAATTCTCGAAGTTCCACTATTTTTGTAATTTTTGAATTTTAAAAATGACAAAGAATCTGTTCTCAAGGCATCCTCAGTTATTGATCAACATATCCGCAACATCGTTTGGAGAAAAGCGGAAGTAGTGTTTTCTAGACACTCATGGAAAAGTGGAAAATTCCTAGGAAGTGTGGTTAGTAAATAAAAACCGGATATCCACTTTATATTTACTATTATTTTCGAGAAAATCTTTAAAAAAAAATAATCGGAAAAGTATTATTTCCGGCAAAGAAATTTTCCGGTAGGTTTCAGTTGGGAATTCCGGTTGGAACTCTTTTTTTTAAAAAAAATACATTTTATTTTCCTGCTTTCTTTTTTTTATGAGATACTTTCTAAAAACTACTTTTTCGGGCTTCGGTAATCTCAAGATTTATATTTTCGAAAAAACTCTAACTTCTACAATTTGGCACGATCATTTGACTTCCTTCCGCTATTCAGTGAAGTGTGAGTTGAGTTTGTGACGTATTATCATATTTTACTCATTTACTCGCAACCAAATTAAAGAGGAACTCACAGATAAGTTGTTGGAATTCCTGTTTTCAAAGTAAATTCCATTAATTTAATTCTGTCAGGATTTCATCAGGGAATCCTGAATACTATTTTTTTTGTCCCGGAAATGGTGACCAAAAAAAAAAAAAATTGAGTTTACTTTTAATTGTCTTCTAGAGCACTGATTCTCAACCATCGCGTGGCACTTTTGCGTGCCGCGATAGTTTTGAAGTGTGTCGCCAAATTTTAGAAATGCATACAATAAAAATTATATATTAAATGTAGAAGACGATATGAGAGTAGCATTATCATTTACACGACCAAATATAAACTGTAATTATCAAAAAAACATCAAGCTCAAATTTCTCATTAAAAGTGTTCTTATTAATAACTTGTAATTAATCCCTTAATAAACATATACTGTTGTTTTTTGTAGTACATATTATTTTATTTTATATTGAAAATAAACAAACTATTTTACAGAGTGTATTATGGGATAAGTAAAATACTTTTAAACTTATCTTATTGTTAGTGTACCGCCAAATTTTTAAATTGTTAAAAGTGTGCCGCCGCGACAAAAAAAAAGGTTGAGAATCCCTGATCTAGAAGCTGTAATCAAATTACTTCTGTTCCAATCTTGAAGCAATATTTGGATTTCATTCATTTTGTTTAAAGGTAGTATTTATAAAAGTTTTAAGTCAAAAAAATTTTTTACGCAAAATTCAAAGTTTTCAATTGCTGAAGCACGTCTTCCAATCTAGAAGTATTAAAACAAATTTTCACCAAGAATATTGAAGAATTTGTAGAGTTCTGGGAAAAAATCGCGAATTAGACTCAGATTCGAGTTTAATTATCGATAAAAAAAAAAAACTCGAATATCTTTCACGAATGAGTACCCAAAAATACCAAAACATCTCTTTCGGAACTCTCGATGTAAAGACTGAGGTAAAAGTAAAGTAATTGCCCATTTTTTCAGGCGGGCTTTACGTTCAACTACCAATTATGTGTCGTGGACGGAGGCGACTAGCAAACATACTTTACTATAAATTTCTCATATTAACCATTAAATAAAATCCAAGGCCTAGAGACACCGGGGGAATCGAACCCACTAAACCAACAATACATCTTAGCATTGCGGATCTAGTCTCTTAACCGCCTAACATAATTTACTGCAAATTTCTCATATCAACCATTAAATAAAATCCAAGGCCTAGACACCGGGAATCGAACCCACTAAACCAACAATACATCTTAGCATTGCGGGTCTAGTCTCTTAACCGCCTAACATAATTTACTGCAAATTTCTCATATCAACCATTAAATAAAATCCAAGGCCTAGACATCGGGAATCGAACCCACTAAACCAACAATACGCCTTAGCATTGCGGATCTAGTCTCTTAACCGCCTAACATACTTCACTATAAATTTCTCATATTAACCATTAAATAAAATCCAAGGACCAGGGAATCGAACCCACTAAACCAACAATACATCTTAGCATTGCGGGTCTCGCCTCTTAACCGCTCGACTATCGGTGGTGGTGCCTAATAAAGGCGTAAGGTTTTTATCCAAAAATTTGAATGTAAATCAGCTGAAAGAAAAGAGAGCTCAAACAAAATGGAATTTTCCGCAATTTAAGATCTTCTAGCAAACGTCTCCTATGAATGTATTTTTAACTTTGTACAGCGATCTATTTTTATTTAACACAGATATACTGCAGTTCAATAACCAAATAATATAGAAATTTAAAATGAAAAATTATTACTAAAAAAAAAGTCAACTTTATAAAAAAAAAAAAATTAAAAAAATAAAGTGAAACTTAAAATAACATCATTTTTCTTCGAACTCGTGAGGAATTCTCAAAAAATAAAGAAATTGATAAAAAAAAAAAAAAAAAAATTAACTCGTTTTAGGTGTTTTCCTTATTGGTCTATTTTTCTTTGAATCGTGAAAAAAATATAAAAAAAAATAAAATAAAAATAATATTAAAAAATAATAATGACGGCCAAGTTATACGTAAAATATTTAATGAATTCTATTAATTAACGACTTATCAATATAAAAAAATTAAAAATTATAAAAAACAGCTGGAATACAAAAAAATTTAGTCAATTAAACAATAAATTTAATAATTCTACAAAAATATTTAATTCGAACAATAAGTAATTCGATCAGGCACAATAGACAACAGTTTAACGAAGAGCTTCGTTCTTTCCCGTAAAATGGCGAACAAAGGCTCTTTTTTTCATTATAAAATTAAATAAATAATTTAAAAAAATATTAAACAATTTACATTATTTTAAAAAGTTATTGTTATTCATAATAAAGTATTATTAATTAAAATTTTTTTGGGGAATAAGTTCTTTAAAACACTTTAAAAAAAATATTTAAGTAGAAAAAAATTTCCACGCCCCCCATAAAACATTTTTTGATCATTTTTTTAGAATGGTTTATAGGTGGATAACTTGGGAGCTTTAACATTTCTAAAATAGATACGATTCCAAAAAGACATGTTCTGTTTTAGATCGACTTCAAGGAAGAATTTTGTAATAAATAGTAATAATAACGAACCTAGTTTAAGTAAAATTTATTATGTCTCCGAATTTTGGGTGATATATTATAAAAGAGGGAAATTGTCGAAAGTACAAGTAAACATTAATGAAAGATTTATTTTTTTATTAATTTTTGGCGAGCGAGAAAGAAAATATGGAAATAGTCTTAATTGACTAAAATCAATAAATTTAATAAGACTACATGAACAAAAAAATTTGGAGACCTAGTAGTACATTTGAGTTAAATTGTATTTACAATTTGATTTTTTTTAATATTCAGTAGAATGATTAATCCAAAAATATGGCAACTTTACTTCAAATCAAACTTGGGTGGAAAACTTTTTTTTCTTTTAGAAAAACATTTTCAAAGAGAGATTACGTTCAAGTTGGGTTTTAGTGAAAGTTGTATTTAATGGCTTAAGATGAAGTAGTGGTTCTAAGTATGGTATAACTTTTGAATTAATTGTATTATTTTTGTGAATGACTTCAAGTGTTTTCCTAATGTTGCGTATAAAAGAAAAAATTTTTATTGGTAACTTACAATCTCCAGAAGAAGGTCGAATGTAGAATGTGTTCACCAGAAAATGCACTTGAAAAACACTAGAATTTTCTTAATAAAAATCACAAAAATGGAAAATGATTTTCATTTTTTTTTTGGTTTTTTGTTTTCCACGTCTTTGTTAATGAGTAGATCTCACGCTAAAGTTTAAATAATAGAATCACACTTTCAACACTATATTATAAACATTTCCACAAGTCTTCTTTTTTTTTGAGATAGTACTTCTCCGTTTTTTTTTTTTAATTCTCAAAAAATTCAGTCGAAGTTAATTTTGGTTTTAACGTTACTTTATGAGAAACTTTTTTTCTCTCGAGACTGAAAGAAAGAGAGAGAGGGAGAACCCTCCATAGATAAGAGAACAGAAGAGGGCTCAGAGAATCCGCTCGCGTTAAAAGGAAAGAAAAAAAAAAAAAATTTCTAACGTGCTAGACAGAGAGAGGACGATGGAATTGTGAATGATGGTTAGAGTGAGATGGCTATAGTGAGTAAATCGGGGTGCGACAGAGATGGCTGGATTAGGCGGGGCAGGGGTGAGAACTTCAAAAAAAAAAGGTTGAGGATGAAGTGAGATGGAGGTGGTAGAGGGGGAATTGAGAGAGAGAGAGAGACAGTGAACGGCGGGGTTTCCTCTGTAGAGAGAAACAGAATGCACGGAGTAGGGAATGCGTTAGTATATAGCGGGGCCGAGAGCCACGTTGCCAGATCGCAGGGTGTCTAACGACTGCACGGGCCGGCAACACCGCTCTGTGTTCACACAGCGTGCGCCACTGTGGGGGGCCTCTACCCCTCCTTCTCCTCCACCACCCTCCCGCCACACACCGCCGGCCATCTCTCTTCATTTTCAAAGCACACTGCCTGGTGTACACGCACTCACATACATACGCACTCACAGTACCGCCACAGTACGTGCGGATATGTACACTACCGCCAGGCCAGGGGTATGGGTGAAAAGGAATGAGCCAGCAGTATCGGGGGCCCCCCCAACCAAAGCCGACAGCTCAACTCACAAGCTGAGCCTGAGCTATGTCCGGCCTGTGTCCATCAAAAATATAATACCTCCCGGGACCTAAACTAGTCACTGGGAACGTCCGCCTCCAATCTCTCCTATCACACCAAGAGTTAAAAAAAACAAAACACACAAGAATTTCGGGAGAAACAAAAATTCTAGTCAGGCCGCCCCCCCCCAAAAAAAATAAAAACCTGCATCCTTCAAAACATAAATTAATTTTTTTGAAACATTTTGTTCGTATACAGGACGACCATTTTGTAAACGTCACAGTTCAGGCGCTATTTTGGACACGATATTATCACGACTTGCTATTAAGTGCCACTTAATTAAACAGATATTCTCAATTTCCTGTAAAACTAAGTACAAATAGTTGTTCATTATTTTTGGTGACTGATCCATAGTTTCAATAGGATGAAAAAAATAACTGCCAGTTTCAGTCATAATATATTTTTATTATGCCGGAGTTTTCGACCCTAGGGACTAGGTCCATCTTCAGGGCTAATTTACAATGTACTATTTTACATCCATTATAGGGTTAGTGTGTCTTCTGTCTTGTCTGTTCATGGACAGTCCATGAACAGACAAGACAGAAGACACACCAACCCTGTGATGTAAAAATATTACTTTATAAACTAGCCCTGAAGATGACCTAGTCCCTAGGTCGAAAGCTTAGGGCAGAATAAATGTATCACGACTGAAATGGCAATTATTTTTTCATCCTAAGTACAATATACTTTTACTCGCAACAATTTTCTTAGAACAAGGCCACTTCCGGTGGAAGAGCGGGGGGTAGCTGGGTTTGTGCCTTTCCGGGAAATATCAACCAAATTTTTTCAAATTTAAATAAAACTGGCTGCCTTGAAGAGTATTAGTGGGATCGTACACATTACAATGGGAACACGTTAGAGGCAGTGGTTCCAGGGCCAGATTTAGATGAAAAGAGGCCCTAGGCTATTCCACTTATGAGGCCCTTTCACCTGCCATTTGTCTGTTCCAATCTACATCAATCTGCACTTTATTAATGCAAGAACAAACCAGAGCTTAGTAGCATAAGGCACGTCAATATTTGCCATGGCAATCAGTGAACGTATGAACTATACTTTGATGCAATTAAGTATATACAAACGAACAGACCCAATGAGCCGAACGCGTTGATCTTAACCAATAAATTTTTATGTTAGTTTATTAGTCATATGCGTAGAATTTCTCCTTATTTTCTGTTAAGTGTTTTAGTGTTCACTGTTTTTAGAATAGTGTAATTTTAATTTGGCAAAAATTTGAATGTAAGGCCCTAGGCTGAAGCCTAGTTAGCCTATAGGAAAATCCGGCCCTGAGTGGTTCCCAACCTTTTTTAAGACCAGGGACCCCATTTTCATATTTTTTGTTGTTTAGCAGGGACCACAAGGTTCAATATAACAATAAACTATACTTTTAGATTTTAAAAATAAACTACAAATTAACATTGTGATTATGTTTTCAGTTGTTATATTAATGTGCTTGTTTTGAGCTTGCATTTTCTTAACAAGAAGCGGTAGTAATCCTGGGATTGATGAGATTGCTCCAAAGCTACACGCACATATCATCATTTGCTTTTAGTGGCGACTCCTTGGACTTGTTTTTAGGCGCTCTAAGCTCGCTCGACGTCCCCCATTCGCCGTGCCGTAGCCGCATGTTATTAAATATATTATTATTATTTAAAAAATATTAAGTGTTTCGCGGACCATATTTTAGTTCTTGCGGACCACAGGTTGGGGGAACCACTGTGTTAGAGGGAAGGGCAGAACACACCTCTTTCATCGCTTCCAGAAATGTTTTAAGGGGAAAAGAGAATTAGATAACATTTTTTTGGACCTTCCTGTATGTGCGCTAACTACTATGTGTGCGGAAACTTAAAAGAAAATCTTTAGAAAAAAAACAATAATGAGCATGGCTAAGTCACTATCAAGTCCCCAGGGAGACTTAGAACAAAGTACAAGTCTTGAGCTTATGGCTAAATTTCCATCTTGCGCTATAGTGATCACACAGAAACATAAAACTTCCGGAAAGTCACTTTTTTCCTTTTTTTTTTGGAGGTTAGCGGGGGCCTCAAGACGGATACTTCCGGTGAAAAGTCCAAGTGGAAAAACCTGATTGCCATGATCTTTCCATGGCTTTCCTTTTTCCGGTACAGAGTTTCACATGATTGTGGTAGACCCAGTTAAATGTACTTTTGGGTACCCAAAGAGTTTTTTAGAGAACAAGCTCGCCTAGTTTTAAGGCCAATTTAACGCACATATCCAGGAGCTTTTAGGTGATAGAAATCATCACTATTTCAAGCTCCAGAAGATCTCGCAATCCGATTACCCGTGATTATCAATTTCAATATCTACCACAATGTGCAATATTTCCCTGTTACCAACTGGGTGCAGGTATAAAAGTAAAACAATACTCCTTGGGAAAAATCGAAATCGCCGTTTCACATACGAACAGTTTGCAACAGTAATTTTTTTGTTTTGGTTGGGGGGCGTCACTTTGTGAGTTTTTAATATTTTTTGGGAGATAATTTAAGAGAAGCGCTTTCAATAGGAACTCCCCCGTACGAAGAGATTGGAGGGAGTCTTCCCTCCATGTGAACCATTACTGGGAAATTTCTTAATAGTCGACATCAGCGTTTCCCAACCTGTGGTGGTACGCGAGTTGCTGGTTGGTGGTACGCGAAAAATAATTAATAATGGCGGACATAAAAAAATAAATCATAAAAATATCATAGAAACGTTTTTTCCAATAATTCATAAAAATTATTCTAATTAATAATATTATACAATAAAGTTGTTAATATGTACCCAGCAATAAGGTTAGTCTGTCTCAAGATATACGAGAAAATATAATAGCACATTTAACAGGATTAAAATTGTCTTTCACGGAGTATTTTCCCAAACCCGAAACACAAATGATAATTGGATTTCAAAACCCCCTTCTATAAAGAAAATTTAGGAAAAGCTACATCATTATCAATAAAAGATAAAGAAAATTTAATAGAATTATCCTGAGACATAGCTTAAATGATAACCATGTAAAGATCTCCTTAAAGAGACTGGATTGTAATGAGTAAGCTCTATCCAAGCAACATTAAATTTAATTGGTACTTACAGGTAGTTGAATGCTTAAAAGAATTTAGAAGATTTGGACACAAATATAATAATCTTTAAAGAAGGACTTTGTAAATTAATTAATAATTTTGAAGAGAAAAATATGTGCGCAATTTTTAATTATTTAAAATAAAGTTTTAAAACTAAGATCTTACACTTTACAAAGTTTATAAAGTGAACATGAACTTGGAACTCCTTTGTAACAGATACATTGGTATTTCTATACAAATAAAGATGATAATAATAGTAAAATAACACGCTCGGAATAACGAATTTCACGAAACACAATAATTTTTACGAATTGGTAGAATTTAGCATGATGTACTTACTACCAAGTGGTACGCGAGCCAAAAAAAGGTTGGAAAACGCTGGTCTACATCATTACGCGCTTAACATTTACTGAGGTACTTATCTTTTGCAACCGGGTGTTCAATTTACAATAAAGAATGTAAACCTCCAGAGCAAATAAATAGCTTGGAATTAGCAAACGCGCAAGACTAAAAACATTAATTAAAGTCGAAATCTTCTGCAACAAACTGGTACCTACTGTGGTACCTACAATTAATAAGTAAGTCATTGTGATTGGTGTTCATCAGTTGGCGCCAAAATCTCAGGTAAACACTCTTGTTACCCATAAGATTCCTTAATTCCTTAATTATCCTTCCATCCAAGTCTGAACGTTCCAGACTTATCACTTTAGAAAAAGCATTTATCCAGCTCTCAATAAATATCTTTAATCGAATTGTGTCCAGTAAAAGATGGTAGTTATAATTTTTTGTAAACACTAAACTAAGATTAATATAAATTCATAATGATTGCGAGAAAATTCTTTTTTTTAAACAAAAAAAAAACGGAGAAATCGATTCAGTAAAGTGATAATTTGATCGATTTTGCCTAAAACCTTATTGTGGCAATCACCTTTAAACACCTAAGTAAAATATTACGGTATTTGAGTTACGGGGGACACCCAAACAATCATTTATAAAAATCACCTTAAAACGGATATACTTCCGGTGAATATTCAAAAATCATTACGAATAAAATATCATTTCTTACTTCCGGTTAAAATAAAAATTTTAAAAAAAGTTGAATGTTTTCAGTTTATAAATTTGTTAACACCTCAAGTCTTGATCTGCAAAGTAATTTCCATTATATTTTAAAAGTAAACAAAAATGATAACATTTAAATCTTGACCATAGAAAAATTTAACAAAATTGTTTTTAACAATTTTAACGTGATTGTCGGAAAGTTAAGGGCACATAAAATATGTAGTTCAAAATACTGAACAGTCGGCATTATTTGATATTTTAAAGAAAGTGAGAAAAACAACTGAAATATATACTATTTTCTGTTAGGTACAAAAGTGTTTCTATCAAATTATAGAGGCTTTGGAAAAATCTATAGTGAACAAATTACATGACTATCTCTTAGTACCTCTCCGCACTACGTAGTACTTAGTACTACGAATATTTGAGTCACAATAACCGGCTGAAGAGGTTCGACCGCCAAGTTTGCGCCATGCTCTATGGCGGATGCAGCGAACGAAATAGAAATTAAGAGTTTCCGGTGAGTTACAGTTATTGAGCTGGTTAACTCATCAGGCTATTGTGAGCAATTTTTTTATGAACCCAGGGGACCTCAAATTGTTATTTTCGGTGAGAACTCGTAGAAAGTGCAATTACTTACCTAGTAAAGTACAAGAGATAGGCAGGTTTCTACATGAAATAGGCAGGTTTTTACAAGTAAAAAAAAAAGAAATAAAAAATAAAATTTTTATTTAATTATATAATGAAAAAATTGAAAAGATATTATTATAACCGAAAGAAGAATTAACTTGGTATTAACTTCAGATAACTTCAATTCCAGTGCCGGAGGCCACCGCCGTCTCAAATATACTTGAACTCCGATCGTTTTTCGGCAAACTTACAAGTGATCTTCTCGTCCAGTTCTGGAATCTCCTTGAGTAGTCCAGGATTTATGGTGCACATGGCCAGCGAGTTCAGTCTGTCCAACGAGGATGTAGGTGTACCTTTCAAGAATCTCTGTACCATTTCCAATGTTGAAAAACATCTTTCTTTCTCATTGGTCGGCATGGGTATGGTGATCACAATGTGCAACAGTTTTAACAGTTCAGAGAATATTTGCTTGTAGTTTTTGTGTTCAATAAAGAAGAGAAGATTTGTTAAGGTGTTCAATGATTTGAATTCACTACGTTTATACAAGAGGAATAACTCGGTTTTGAGTTTCTCCTTGTTCAACTGGCGGAATTCTTTGACCACATCGTACAGCATAACATCCGGCATGACTTCCGAATAAATGTGGAAGAATTCAAAGTTGACCAAAAGACTTGCGCTTAGATGGGCCACAGTTTGGAATCTATATTTGATCTGTTTTTTGACGGCAGTTAGCATGGACTTTTCTGCATGTTTAACCTTTCTTCGTGGTCTTTTCGCGAGTGGTTCATCATCGTCTTCGCTTTTCGCCAGTTCATCATCTTCACTTTTTGGCGGTTCCATTTTGATGCCAAACGTATGTTCTTCTAGGATGATTTCTTCTAGATTTCCTGGCTGTTCGTTGATCTCTGTTTTCACTCGGGTAAGTTGTTGAATTGTTGGCCATTTCTCTGAGTATTCATCCTCATCTTCTGAATCCTCTTCCTCGTCTTCATCTTCATCAGAGAGTATGGGTTTTTGCTCAAAGGAATTCGAGCTATCACTGCCAATAATACCATTCAAGTCTTCCTGTAGTTGTTCTGAAAACTGTTCTAAAAGAGTGTTAACATTGGCACGATTTCCGTGTGTTTTACTATAGACAATGCTAACATGATTGGAAATTATACTGAAAATATTCAACCAGTGAAGGAATTCTTGATCTTTAAACAATCTGAGTAGATTTCCGGCAATCTGTATAGTATTATCATCAAGACAACGTTTCTCAATTTCGCCTAAACATCGAATAAAATGTTCCCTCTCTTTGTACACAGTGTAGATGCTGATAAAGTTATCAACAACGATTTTTGGCAAGTGTTTATTCAAGATTTCATTGAATTTATCATTTCTATAGACTGGATTAATAAAATAATCATTAATTTGTGCAATATTCGCGTGAAATATCCTTGCTCTGGTTATGAAACTTGTGGTACGTTTCAAGATTAAATCTAAACTATTTGCATAACTGTGCACAAATATGGCGTTCGGATAATGACTACGCACCAGTTCCTGCACTTTGCACATAATATTGCCACCATCATAGGATTGTGAGATCAGTTTTTCCGGTGTATGTCCAATGAGCGGATCTAGTTGTCCTAGTATGCAATCGGCGATACATTCCGCGATCCAATTTCTGGGATTTAGAAAACACCAAAAATGTTCACAAAGCGCTCCGTCATGAATGTAACGAATAATTAGCACTAATTTAACGCTGTGATTTCCGCTTACGTCAACAACACAATCGCACTCAAAAGAGATAAACTGTGAATTTCTGATTCGTTCAATTATCTCTTCACGACAAACCTCATCAATTGAGCATAGTATTTCACTTTGTAGAGTGTTTATTGATGATTTAAATGATGGATTCATGGTAATATGGTGTTTTAAAGCGTAATCAAGATCGACAACAAAATCAATTAATTTATCGTAAACATTTATTGAGTTTTGATCAGATTGTTGTAGATTTAATTCTAACGTTGTATAGAATTTAACGCAATCAATTAATTTTTTCAAAATCACTCGATTTTCATTCACCTGTTCATTATGTGAACATTTACTCTCTTTATACTGTTTGCTCAAGTCAACATAATTGGAGAAAAGATTCTGCAATTCTAATACACAATTCATATGATCTATGTTCACTTCATGTTTTCTAATTTTCTCAAATAGATGTTTAACGTCATCAATACCTGTGTGAATCCACGGTGTATTCGGTCGCATCCGGTCACCGTACAGAATGCACGGGAAACAATAGAATGCTCTGGTCAGTTCACATGCGCAGATCCATTCGTTTTTCTTATAGATATCCGAGGTATGTATCCTGCGGATAAATGTACGACTTTCTTTGGCCTTGACTTCGCTCTTTTCCACAATGAAAATCGGCATAGGTCGTCCAGCGTTTTTAATCTGTAGTTTTTCCTCGTTGGACAAAGTTGTGAACTGGACTTCTTTTAAGTATTGCACAGAATTCATCGCTAATCCCCGGTAAAAAAAAAAATATATATACAGGGCTACAAAAGGTAATCACGGATTTCCACAAGATAACCTTACACTTAGCACGGTAACTCGGCGCACACTAAAGCGCGCCCAACAACAATTCACTCCCACTACTTTCCCTTTAATGTGAAAAGGTCATTGGTAGGAGGAGTAGTGGGAGAATTGCCAGTTATGGAAGGGATGTTATAGATGGTGCTCTGAACTCTAGGAGCGGCCTTCTAGATTAGAAACAGTCTTGCCATCTGCCTCTAATGGTCCTGCTGGCATCGTTAGGGTTTTTTTTTTTTTTTTTTTTTTTTTTTTTACGCCGTCATCTTTTCCAGCCCACATTCCAGAGAGGGTATCCAATTCTGCCGCAGCGTTCTATTTATTTTTTATTTTATTTTTTTATAGAGTAATAAAAAATAATAAATAAGCGAGTCACTGTACTTTACTTAATTGCAATATAATTTTTTAATCAATAACCCACAACTGCCATATAAACTTTTACTTCTAAGGGACAAGAGTATGACGGAAGTGTCAAATATGGATTCACCGGTAAAGAGTACAAATACGGTGTGCATCGCCGCAATGAAGATTATGAAGCGCAAATTAAACTTTCATCAAATCAAATTTCTTCAAACAGCTTCGTCAAATTCGCCATTTTTATGTATTAGGCCTATCGCTTTGAACCTTTTTTTGGGGGGGGGAACGGAAATCAGTTTATTTTCTGGGAAAGCTGTGGCACTTTCTTTAACAGTATCATTTTATTGACTTTTTTTTTTCTTTGCTCTCATACAGTCTTCAGTAAGTGGAAAATGTTAATTCCAAATTTTCACCGAAAGTAGCCGATTTGAGGTCCCTAAGTTAGTAAACGTGGTTTTCTTTTTTTAAAATTAGCGTGTATGTGGTGCCAAACAAAAAAAAGCAAAACTGGGATCGATTCCCCGGTGTCTAGGCCTTGGATTTTATTTAATAGTTAATATGAGAAATTTATAGTAAAGTATGTTAGGCGGTTAAGAGACTAGGACCCGCAATGCTAAGATGTATTGTTGGTTTAGTGGGTTCGATTCCCCCGGTGTCTAGGCCTTGGATTTTATTTAATAGTTAATATGAGAAATTTATAGTAAAGTATGTTAGGCGGTTAAGAGACTAGACCCGCAATGCTAAGATGTATTGTTGGTTTAGTGGGTTCGATTCCTCGTGTCTAGGCCTTGGATTTTATTTAATAGTTAATATGAGAAATTTGTAGTAAAGTATGTTAGGCGGTTAAGAGACTAGACCCGCAATGCTAGGATGTATTGATGGTTTAGTGGGTTCGGTTTTTTTTACTAACAGAAGAGCTTCAAAAAGGTTTTAGTCGAACTCAGTCAGCCAGTCGTACACACTACTTATTTTCAGTATTTTAACAATTTTCTCAGAAATGACTCCCATCAATTTTATTGAAACATCGTTTTGGTGTTTACAAATGTTTTATTTGAAACATTATTTCCGGAAAAATTCGTTTAGGGATGTTTCTAAGAGAGAAAATGAGTGGATCTTTTCCACTAGGGTCTTTTCTTTGAAATGAGTCGTTGAAACTCATAAATTATTCTTTCTTAAATTGTACTTTCTAACTCAATGGGTTGTTCGCATTTTTCCTGAGATTACCTGGATGTAGCCCCTAGGATTGTCTGGTTATGTGCCCAATTTATTTATGATTTTATTCCTAGAAACATTAGTTTTGGGATATTCCCTGGAGGAGAGACTGTTGTCGGCTTCCCAATATGGGATTTACAAATTGCTTAAAGGTAAGATGTCACAAATGTTCAAGAGTTTTTTTTTCAAGAAAAACTAGTCAGTTATAGTATCTTGAGAATGGCAGTCAATAGTTACACCAAGTGTTTCAATTTTTCAATGATTTCACGGACCACACACACATTATCTTGTGACATATTTTCAACCCAATTTCCTTGAAATGAAGGCGTGCAATCAGACACGTCAATAACATTCTCGCCATGTTTATCATACAATTATATAACGCATTTATTTATTTTGCTAACAAACAAATTAAGATAGTTTTTTTTGCTAAAATATATGTAAAGTGCCGAACAAAAGTTCACTACATACGCCACAATATTTCGGGAATTTTCTAAATAAAGAATTATTGGAGTAAAAATGTGATTTAAACATTTGTAACTATTGTTACTAAATATATATATGAGAGATGAAAAGACCTCTGCCATCTCCCATTGCATGAAAAATAAAAAGATCGGAGTTCATGCCTGAACAAAAGTCCACATACAGAATTGATACATTCAATATTATAATAATACTTACTAGTTAGGGTGGGTAAATCTTAATATTTACAAATTTATTAGTTTTAGTTGAAACGTGAATATAGGCGGATCTGAGTTAGTTAAGAATTTATTATTATTTAAAAATGGTTCACCAAAGAAAGGAAATTCCTGTGTCAGAACGCAGATTAATAGTTAAATTAAATAATCAAGGATTTTCATATCGTAACATTGCAAACATTATTCAAAGAAGCCACGCGAGATATCCTTTCCCACCGAGATAAAAGACAAATTTTTCAGGGTGGATGCAGACTTTTGTTCGGCACTGTACATGTATATTCTTTTATAATTTTAAGACGCATTCCAGCATTTATGCCCTGGACATCTACAGCGACACCCATCCCCTTCTCCTAATCGAATTTTTCTTGGAAGTATTATTCAAATAATTGGATTCGAAACATGACTGTACATTATTTTCTAAGAAGAGAAACTTTTTCTGACTCAAAAGACGACAAAAATGATTGCGCAAAGTTGACGTCAATTTAAACAAATATTTAAACATTAAAAAAATTAATTTACGTCAATTATAAATTTAAGACAAGAAAAAAATCATTTTTTTTTTTTATTACGGTCATTATCTCGAGATTAAATACTAAATAATTTATCTAAATATATTTTACAGGTGAATAGTGAAGGTGTGGCACTGGAATCACTCGGAAGTACGAGAACACCGAACCTACGCACGTACACTAAAGGCAAAACAAAAGTAGAATTGCTATCACCGCCTTTATTCTTTAACTGAATAATTTTCTTAATTTCAAAAATATTCCTAAAAAGGCAGCATTGAATACGAAAACGTTAGATTTCAATGGTTTCCTGTTATATTTGAATGGCCGGAATTGGCAGAATTTGTTTATTTTTTGACGTAAATGCATATTAAAGTATAAAAAAACATTAATTTTGACGAATTTAATTTTTCAATTTTTAGTTAATTGTATATGTTTTAAATAAATAGAAGATATTTCATTATTTTACACAATAATAAGGGTTATGTTTTGTTTACTTTTGTTAGAAGTTATATTCTTTTGTTCGTTCTGTTGTTTTCTTTTGTATAGGCTATCATTTACTTTGTTTATAAATTTTTTAAAAATATGTTAAAGGTTAAAAGTTTTTGTTTTTGGTTTAAAGTTTAATCAGAGTATTCTTTTTGTTAAAACAACTCTACAGACGGACACATGTCCATGTAGATGTGTTTTTGTAAAATATAATGTGAATTTGTAAATATTTATTGATTATTTTTTAAATAAACACAATTATTATTATTTAATGATTTAAGGCGCGTCAACATCTTAGGTTATTGTTTTCTCTACAATTAGATGAAGAAATCATTCTGATGAATTGGAAGAGAGAATTAAAGGTTTGAAAATTGAAGGTATTTGCAAACCTCCAAAATTTAACCCTCTATATCTCATTAACTATTATAACTAAAACATTGCTATTTATGTCAGTTATAGACCTTTGTTTCCTCTACAATTGGGTAAAGAAATCATTGAATTCTGATGAACAGGAAGACAGATATACAGGTTGGAAATTTGAGGGTATTTGCAAACCTCCAAAATTTAACCCTCTATATCTCAGTAACTACTTTTTTTTTAATGATTTAAGGCACGTCAATATCTAAGGTTATTGGCGCCCGGGAGCTTTTTTCAGTGCACTGCCGGCCTCCGGACAGTGTTCTCTCTCGTTATAGACAACACTGTCCATCACCGGACAGTGAGCTGTAAGAAGCTCCTAGGAAGAGAAAATCTAAGCGTCAGCAGCTGGATTCGAACCCGGGAGCTCCGCGTGGGAGTCCAGTACGCTAACAGCATAGCTAATCCCTTCCCTCACAATTATTATTATTCCTAATAAACGATCATTACGAAATAATACAAATTGGTTTCCAGGGTATACTAAATAAATCTTAAATAATTCCTTATTTTGGAGTAAGGCGATTTCATTTGAAAATTTTGTATAAATCTACAATTTTTACCGGAAACATTTCTCCTCCCCCCGAAAATGATGTACTTATGTGAGGGGGGAATGAGTGGGTGGGGTGTTATTGAGTTCGAACTCCGGGAATAGTAGCAAGGGAAAGAGGTGTGGGTTCACGCTGTGTGTGTGTTTTTTTTAAAATTAAATCTCTCCAAGATCAACTGGAGCTTTCTAGATCATCCTCTCAGAGATGAAAATAACTTCCAAACTGTAGGAGACGCATGTTATACCCGAGCCAAAAAAGAAAAAAAGACCATTTGCATTCCGGTCAACCCATCGCAGCTGGCTTTATCTGCATTTTATGGCAGTCATGCTCCCGAGTACAGGACCGGCCGGCCCCCTTTTTTCCTTCGGCCCGGAGTTCAGACCCTAACTCTCCTTGGTGGTCATTCTGGCCTGGCCCCCACCACTACCCAGCGCCAAGGCTATCCCTCATAGGCTGCACACTGGGAGAGAGAGACGCTCCCACAACAGCAGAACCGCCCCGGCTAGCCAGAGGGTCCAGCCACTTTCACCCCTCGGGGTGGGGAACATCAACAACAACAACAACCTCGCCAACTAACGGGGTATCCGCTTCAAACCGGATTCAACATCAAATTGGAATGTTTAAAAAAAGGGGTGGCGAGCGGAACACAAGGGATTCTCAACTTCCCTTGATTTTATTAATATATATTTTTTGTTAAAATCACATCTTCAGGGGGAGCAAACGTTGGGGTTGCATTTATCATTTAAAAAAGAAACAACACTGTAGTTAATTCTCACCATCTTTTCCCGTCACCCCTTACGTAAGTAAATAGTTATGAAATATAAAATTAGGTGCAAAAAAGATATTAAAACAAGAACAAGATCAACAAAAATTCACTGAAAACTCCGTTTTTCCTCAATGTTTTTCCCGAAATCCACTAGATCTACGAAATTGTAAAAAAAAATTATTCCTGTAAATGAGGAAATGCCCTTTATTTTTTAAAGAAAATTCGGGGATTTTTATCCTTTACGGGAAAAGAGAGAAAAAAAATATCGAAAGTTGGGTGATTTTCAACGTCTTGCAGTTTATCACCGCATACAAACTCCTTCTATCGGACAGTTTAAGTCCTGGTTTTGGTGACGTGGACGGAGGCGACTAACAAACATACTTTACTTTAAATTTCTCATATTAACCATTAAATAAAATCCAAGACCTAGACCAGGGGGAATCGAACCCACTAAACCAACAATACATCTTAGCATTGCGGGTCTAGTCTCTTAACCGCCTAACATACTTTACTGTAAATTTCTCATATTAACCATTAAATAAAATCCAAGACCTAGACACTGGGGGAATTGAACCCACTAAACCAACAATACATCTTAGCGTTGCGGGTCTAGTCTCTTAACCGCTCGGCTACCGTGTCACGCGAAGAACTAGATCTTAAAAACAATAAAATGGATAATTTCAAGGCCAGCGCTATATTTTCCACGGCGTTAAACGTACCCGCAATCAGTAGCAACTTCAAATTACCTCTTAATGCGGCATTCCTTAAAGGATTTCTTTCCCTCAAGTTGCTTTGTCAAATTGTCATTTTGACCGTAATTTCGAAACTACTTTAGTTCTACATTAGTTTTAAACTACTTCACCGAGTCGAACGGCGGCGTATCACAGCTAGCGAAATCTGACCGCAGCGCGAGCGAAATAAAGCATGTTGACCATGCTTGGACGAAGTATGTCTTTAAGTATCAACAGTTCGCCATCACTAATTTAGGTGCTGCTATGAGATGAACATTTAGGTCGATCGAAAAACCAGAAAAATAATTTTTCTAAGTCGATTTAATTTTTTTTCAGGGGACTTTTGTGCCCTCGATAGTGGCTAATCTAAAGCCAATTTTCCTTTGCGATTGGTCAGATTTTCTTTACTTTAAATTCCCTCCTCCCATAAAGAGATTTTTTTCACATATTAGTGTTTTGTGTGTTTAACAAAACTCCAAAAATAGAGAAAATCGATGTTAGCCCAAATCGATATCAATTGTTTTTAGGATGCCTTCCGGCGGTTATGCGGCAATAAGATTTTTTTCAACTAAATTTACTAACCGGAAATGCCACTTTCATAAATATGTGTTCACAATTTTTTTGTTTTTGTTTTTGAAAAAACAGTTCTAACGTTTTTCTATTGTAATATTTGTGAATCTATTACTTGGAAAGATTCAACATTTTTCTAGGGAAAATCCCTCTGGAGCGGTTATGGAGGTGGGATGGAAGGTTTAGGCTTCCCTCCGAGGTCAAACAAAAAAAGTAAATAAAATATGTAGTTCACGAACAAAAGTAGTAGAAAATCGCTTGGACGGAAGTAGCTTTAACAAAATAAATTTTTTAAGGTTAAAAAAAATAAATAAATTCCTGAATTGCCCCCAAAAAAGGAAGTCGTATTTTGTCAAAAAAAAAAATTAAGGCGCTTCAACTTCTCAGAGATTATTGGCGCCCACAGCGCTTTTTCTCAGGGCACTTCCGGTCTCTGGATAGTCCAATCAATATTAACGCTAGAATTTTTAGTAAACAAGGAATGAAGAAGGAATGAGAGAGTTCCTTCCCCTTAAGAATTGGAAAAAAGAACAACGTTCTTACATGAAAATTAATCTCAGCATATTCTAGATTAGATTAAACGAGGTTTATTAAAATTAAACCCTTTTTTATGTTATTGTTTTTGTCCATTTCCTAGTCAATTAATCAAAAATATTTCAATTCAATATCATACAGTGATTTTAGGTTAAAAAAAACAATTGTGTAACAAAAGACTATCTTATCGCCAACAGTAAAAAGAAAAAAAATAAATGATTATGTACGTTATCTGAAATAGAATAATGTTAAAAATATATCACTTGAACACGAAACATTCAGTTCATTATTCATAATTGAAACTAAAATAATAATATGTAATAATAATTCTCTAAGGGAAGGGATTAGCTATGGCGGTTAGCGTACTGGACTCCCACGCGGAGGTCCCGGATTCGAATCCAGCTGCTGACCCTTAGATTTTCTCTACCTAGGGAGCTTCTTACAGCTCACTGTCCGGTGATGGTCACAGTGTTGTCTGTAACGAGAGAACACTGTCCGGAGGCCGGCAGTGCACTGGAAAAAAAGCTCCGGGCGCCAATAACCTTAGTGGTTGTCAGCGCCTTAAATCATTAAAAAATAAAAATAAACTATAATCCCCTGGTGGACCCGTACCATTTCTCTTACAGAAATTTCTTACAATTGTAATTTAGGAACTTTTACATTCCTATATTGGGGGGGGGGGAGGAAATAGGAAGTGACGCAAAATCGTGTTGATTTTCAATCATTTTTAGACGATTGTGAAATGTGGTCTAAGTTTAATTTTCTTTTTAAAGAAGCATTTCCGTTATATTACGAGAATTTTTCATTTAAAAAAAAATAATAATAAATAAACAAATTTTAATAATTTAATGGAATTAGTTGAAAAAAAAATAACTGTTATTTTTTTAAAAGTATACTTTAAAAAATTTAAATTATTTTGTAGATAAAACTAGTCACGAGTTAAAAACTCGTAAAAATTATTATAAATAATAATTTTAGAGGAGACTCTTTAATTTCAGCCCACTTCCGGTGAAACTAATTTTCTTTTTCCCCCGCAAAAAAAAACATAATTGACAAAATTCACGGCATCCCAAAATGAAATAATCACATTTTAAATTTCTGGTGTTGCCACAAAAAACTACTTCAACAATTTCAGCGGACTTAAAAACATGAACTTCCGGTTGGCTAAGAAAAGGAAAACTCCAAAAAATAAAATAAAATCAATAAAAATACGAAATAAATAACATTTACTTCCTTTTACGTTCTTTGGCGGCAACACGCGTGATATTTTAGAATAACATTCACCAAATATTAATTTCAAATTTTACCTACTTCCGTTCAATTATAATTTTTTTTTTCTCTCTAAACTTTATTTAATAAATAAATTATTTTTTAATAATTTAAATTGTCATAAAAATTTTGTAAAATTTCTCTAACTGCGTAATTCCATGTAATCAAAAAAACAAAAATCTATGTTCACAGAAAATAAATTGATAAAAAAGAAAAACTTACGTAATAATTGAAAAGAAACCGAAAACATTCTTAGAGAACAAAAACCGGATGTTTATAAAAAAAGAAAAAGAAGAATAATATCGATGTTTGACGAAACGCATGCACCGATCATGTATCGCCACAAGCAGTAAGATGATACCCATATAAGTGGACACACCAAAACACTATGAGATGTGTATGTGGGTTACCTTAACTAAATAATATAAGATTTTAAAAAATATACAGACGTAGTATCACGGAATATTTCTCACCGATAGCTTGTGCTATTTCACAATTAGATGTTTTAAAAAAAAATTTAAAATGATAAATTTGAAAGTTATTTAAATTTTCAAATCAAAGAATAATTGCAGTTAAATCTAGGGGGGGTGGTTAATAATTTTGTTTGTAAAAAAACAAATTTAAATGCACATTGTAGTCGTCAATTACCGACAATTGACGAGATATTTTGTATGTTCCACTTTTTACAAACCAATATATATTTTTTTTCAATCATCTTTTTCAACTCAATCTTATGATGGTAAGAAAATGTAGATAAAATAATTAAAGGTACCCCCCGCTTAAAAATATGAGGAATACCTTAGATACCCATCTCGATTTTAGAGTCTACGTCAATATGACTTTTTCACGTAAACGGCAACAAACGATTGTTTTAATCCACGATTAAATTTATTATTAATGATATATTTCTGCTTTGAAATCGTTTTTATTAATCAACCCAATCAAATTTTAGTTCTCCAACCAACTTAAATCCTAAGAACTTAAAATCGATCTTGACACCATAAATTATTTGGCATTTTTTTTTTTTTAATTTTCATTAATTTATTGCCTAAAGTCAGAAGTAATATTTCATGTTCAGAGAAGTATTGCTTAAAAAGTTATGTGGATTATAAATTAATATATTTATTAATTTATTTAAAAGACTTAAGTCTAATCACCCAATCCTTGAAATAATGGGGGGGAAAAAAATTCAAGTCCTGTTTCTTTCAAAGATTTTCGTGAAATTATCATTGTTTTTTTCGTATAAATGAACACTTCCGAAGTGAGTTCAAATAATAGTACAACATATTTTTGGTTAAAAGAAATAAAAAAGAAAACTGCTAAAGTTACAAGAATAATGGTCAAAGATACAAAAATTTGGTGGTGGTAATAGTATTAAATTAATTTCCCCTACCAAGACACAGAAAAACAATCGCATCTTTAATTAAAAAAACAGCTGGTGTTTTGTTTACTGTTACTAAATTAATTTTTGTAGTATTTATTTTTATTTTTTAGTAAAATTAATTTTATAAGAATATTTTTTAATTTTTATTAACAACTAATTACTTTTTTTCGCTGAACATTTTGTGATTCTTTTTTCGATCAAATTGCTTTTATTTTTTGGTCGAAGTTTTTGGGGGCGGGTAAAGTTTGTTTTTATTTCTTTTTTAATGGTTAGATTAAATTTAAATAATGATGCTTGGATGACTACTACGAAAAATTTTAAAAAAAATATTAAAAATTAAAATACGAGTTAGAAAAAAAAAATAATTATAATTTTAGGGCAGTGGTGCTCAACAACAGATAATACTTTACCTCGTGCTTTTTTTTATTTGATAGGCTTTTAGGATGAGCTCTGGCTGAAGTTGGGTGGAGAGGGAAGCCTTTAACCCCCTACCATGATCCTCTTGTATGACGTAGTAGTAGGCGATGTGGTGGGGAGCACAGTAAGTGAGAGAGTAGTGGGAGGAATTGAGCCTTAAATAAAACAAAAAAAAAAAAAATCTAAAACGACAGGTAGGCCACCTAGTGGCTTAATCCAGCACTACTCACCCATACACTGAAAACACTTTACTATAATTACACGCGCACACTCTGAGAAAACCTCGGCTCTCCGCACTCACTCACTCTCTCTCTATCACTGTGTCCAGAGCTTCTCCTCTCTTGCCCCTCACTGGTTGGCTGGTGGGCGGGTGTGGGTAAATCTTCTGTCTCAGTCACTCTCGGTAGGTTCTGCCAAAGACCACTAACCTTGTCGCTCTCTCTCACTCACTGACTCTGTCTGTCTGTGTGTGTGTGTGTGTATGAGGTCCACGTGGTTTCTCTCCCCTCTCTTTGTCACACTCTCCAGTCACATAACACAGAGGCGCTCCTCTCCTCGCTCCTCCTCTTTGCACACATACACAGGCGCGTATACAAAACAGCCACCGCGGCCCCAGTTGCTCCGGAGAGATGTTGTTGGTATAG
Organism: Rhodnius prolixus; assembly: GCF_049639745.1. NCBI lineage: Eukaryota > Metazoa > Arthropoda > Insecta > Hemiptera > Reduviidae > Rhodnius > Rhodnius prolixus. Next base: position 64,353,964 of record NW_027411592.1, on the reverse strand, counting down.
ACAGGCTGCGAAGAATGAGCGGCCATGTTGATTGTTGCCATCCACCATCGGGTACGAGACTTGCCGAGCGCCAGCGTGCCACAACACCTCCCACCATACTGCCATACTCTCTATCCCCTCCACTTTTCTCTTCTCGTGCGTTCCTTCAGATAGGGGAAAAAAAATAATAAAATTTCTGAAGCTGCGTTCTACCATCGACTCTCCGAAAAAAAAATTTAATATCTATATTTATAACTTGAAATGAAAGCTTTTCACTTCGAATTTTAACAATTTTCATGGAAAGAAAATTAAAAAATTCTGTTGAGAACACACTCACGACTTAATCAAGATTCAAAAGCAAAAATTTTCTTCTTACATCGAACATTCGAGTTGTGTTTAACTCTCATCAACTTAATTATTTTATATTTTTCAGGCGGGGCTTGACGTCCAACTACCAATTAGGTGTCGCGGACGGAGGCGACTAGCAAACGTACTTTACTATAAATTTCTCATCTCATATTAACCATTAAATAAAATCCAAGGCTTAGACACCGGGAATCGAACCCACTAAACCAACAATACCTCTTAGCATTGCGGGTCTAGTCTCTAAACCGCTCGGCTACCGAGGCGCTTATAATTATTCTATACAATCATACATTACATACACTGAAATACATCCACAAAATAGCCACCTACCTACAAAAACAATTAAAAAATACAATTGTGATTTGTTTTAGAGGGAAGAACACTCTACTGCTCGCCTGGAATTCTGGGCAAGTCCCTTGAAACTTGATTTAATTTCAAGTTTTTAAGCCTTAAAATGTACCTTGTATTTGTAACTGGGCTAAACAAGCGAAGGTTTGGCTGTTGTTTACCTATTCTACTTGTAAGTATTCGCCGGAAATACAGTCTTAAGGCCACCAAAACGGAAATGTAGTTTTTGCGAATTATCAAAACATTTTATAAAATTAAAAAATCATGAATAGCTGCGAATATATTCAACGCATTCCAGCATTTCTGACTAAATATCGAAACAGGTAACTTTTTGGCATGAATTTAATTACCCCTCTCCCTCCCGCGGAAAATGCAAATGACTCAGAGGGAAAGCTTCCCTCACTCCTCTGCGATGAGTTTTCCTGGGAAAATGCATTTGATAAGTTGTAAAGACCTAGACACGGAGTTAAAAGAAAATTATTGGCGTTCCGATTCAGAAATAGATATCGATAAATATCGATTCAGTACAGTAGCACTTCCAATTGGCTGATTTTATCTAAAAAAAAAAAACTGACATTCATATTTGATATTGGAAAGTGAATTAAATATCAGTTTTGAAGTTCGATTTTGCTGTTTTTGAGTTCGCTTAGCCATGCCCAAATACTTTTTTATTTTGTATCAAGAACTCATTAGAGCATCGTTTCCCAACCTTTTTTGGCTCGCGTACCACTTGGTGGTACTACATCATGCTAAATTGTACCACTTCGTAAAAATGATAGCATTTCGTGTTTGTTATTCCGAGTGGGTTATTTTATTATTATATTATAATTATCTTCATTTGTATAGAGATAACAATGTATCTGTTACAAAGGAGTTCATGTACACTTTATAAACTTTGTAAAGTGTAAGATCTTAGTTTTAAAACTATTTTTAAATAGTTAATAAATTGCTTACATATTTTTCTCTTCAAAATTATTAATTAATTTACAAAGTTCTTCTTTAGGATTATTATATTTGTGCCCAAATCTTCTAAATTAATTTCTTTTAAGCATTCAACTACCTGTAAGTACCAATTAAATTTAATGTTGCTTGGATAGAGCTTACTCATTATAATCAGTCTCTTTAAGCAGATTTTTGTACATAGTCATTTTTCTTTTATTGATAATGATGTAAGCTTTTCCTAAATTTTCTTTATAGAAGGGGGTTTTGAAATCTAATTATCATTTGTGTTTTCGGGTTTTGGGAAAATACTCCATGAAAGACAATTTTAATCCTGTTAAATGTGCTATTATATTTTCTAGTATATCTTGAGACAGACCAACCTTATTACTGTGAACATATTAACAACTTTACTGTATAATATTATTAATTAAAATAATTTTTATGTATTATAGAGAAAAAACGTTTCTATGATATTTTTATGATTTAATTTTGTATGTCCGCCATTATTGATTATTTTTCGTGTACACAGGTTAGGAAACGCTGCATTAGACAATTAAAACGTATATTAACGGCGAAAATCGATGTTTGAATATTAGACAAGATCTTATGAATTGCTCATTGCTAGCACAGCATGAGAAAACGTTGTGAGGTACTCATATGACCTCTTTCCACTAACTGTAACGTCACATATATTTGTTGTTTTTTTCATAAATAAATCAGCAAAAAAAATTATTTTGCATGTTTAACAATTTCGTCATAGCTGCCGAAACAAGCATTTCCGTAAGTGGGACAGTGAGGAAAAATATTTCCTTTAACTGCGCAATTCATATTTGCAATGCAATTTTTTTTTTTTTCTTGTCCATGAGACCTAGATATTGAGCTATTCATGAGCATTGACTAACCTTAGATGACTAGTATATTATATGTTGCAAGTCTCCTGCAGCCTCCAAGACAGCGGAAGTGCACGATCTTTCCGCTAGCATGCTGTCCGAGATTGTCTTCCGCACCCGTCAAAGGGAGAGCGTCGTACGTCCATGTCACCAAATCGTAGGGATGACCAAAAATTCAAAAACTTGTTCGCTAACAGCCTACGAGCGGTTAATTCCTAATTGAAATAGTCTCTTTTTTTTACTCACTCCCGCTAATTGATGGAAGTATTGCGATCGTGCATTTTCTGTATCGAATTCTCACCGGAAATAACCCTTTTTTTTGTGGCCGGTCTTCTGCAACCTCCGGAAATAGTATACGTCTTTGTTGCGCCGGCCCTAATTCAAACAACGAAACCTCTCAGGTTGTTCAAACTTTATATTTCGAATGAGTTTTGCCTAGTGAGACCAGATGCGAAGTTAATGGCCAAAATCTCGCAAAAAGCGGAAATAGCACTTTGAGCTTTACTCGACAATTAGTCACGAAGTTACAATAATTAGATTTCTTGGAGGGGAACGAATCGAAAGCTAAAGATTTATCATCCAGCGTTTTTTTTAAAAAAAGATACATTAGAAATACCAACAGATCATGTTCTTAAAATCACTTTTAAGTCACATATGACGTCAAAATCGCTATTTCCGGTAAAAACCCATTTTTGAAGTCTTGGGCATGATCGCAATACTTACTTCCGGAGTATATACTCACTTCCTGATTCCTAGATCTGTGGAAGAGAAGCTTGGTTACCTTTAAAATAAGACTTTTTTTGTTCTTACATGTACTTTTTACTAAACAATCTTACAAAGGACAAATATACATTTTACTTGATTCATTATAGTCATAATTCGGTGTAGATGCCACGTTTACTTCCGAGTTCTTCGAGCACAGCCAAACACTGAACAGAGGATGAGGGCGGGTGTATTGGTTTGGAAGCGTGGTTTTGTAATTGGGGGAGGATCCGGTTTGAATCCCGCGTGTTAGACAAAATGCTGGTAACCAAATAAGGGCTTCTGCCCTCGTCCAGGATATCTAATTGGTAGATGGACGTCAAGAAAGGGAATGAAAATAAAATGACGAGTTAACACACTAAAACATTGGGAAGATGATGGATGAGTCGGCACATCCAACCAGAAGATGATGAGTCGCCACAACCAATTAGAAGATGATGAATCTTTGCTACAAAGCTGAGTCACCCGGAGAAGACTCAGTGGAATGGTCTGTCTTTGATTGTACAGAGTCCCCCCGCAGAAAAGAGCGCAGCTGTTCACTGCGCAGAACTTGATCGACTCTGTGATATCTCCTGCAATAGAATCTCTTGGAATCGTGTCCGTACACGCAGCTGTTGAATTTGGTCCAGGCACTTGAAGTAAGGCAACAGCGATCTCAGAAAGAGGAAATTCTCATCTTCAGACTTTTCATAAAGGGCCAGCTTCTTGGACTCGATGTCTAACTTTCTTTGCTCCAGATCTGTGTCCTGTCGTTGTCTCTTCCTATGGGAATATGATTGCACCGGCACCGGCGACAATGAAGGCGGTGCTAGCAATTCTGAAACATCAATCCCAGGATTGGTGTATTGTTCTTCTTCTTCTTCTTCTTCAACGTCGTCCATCTCTTCGCGACTAGATGGATTTTGTTCATCAACCAACGGTAGATTTCCCTGTACGTAACCTCTCGGGATAACCGTATCCTTTAGGAACAGCATACTAGTGAAATACTGCCATCTACCTGAATAACTGTCAGCACATTCTTGAGCATCTCCTGTTCTGGATTTGGTACATTTTTTCAGCTCTTTGATGAACTGATCGCGTAAATTTCTCCATTTCTTTTTGGCATCTTCTTCTGAAACACAACACAAAGAGAAAGAACAATTAGATTGGCAACCCTGCTGTGAAACATTCAAATACTTTCTCATATGGTTCTAGCAGCCCTGATAGTTTCTCGAGCCCGAGAACCGCAATTATACGAATTCTCAATCATTCAAGAATCATTCAAATGAAATGTTTATCTGATCAAATAGAAGCTACAGTATGTCATCTACGTACGTAAATGTTATCTGATCAAATAGAAGCTACAATATGTCATCTACGTACGTAAATGTTATCTGATCAAATAGAAGCTACAGTATGTCATCTACGTACAAAAAACGGATTCTTTAAAGGGCTACTTCCGGCTGAGAGGTTACGATCGCTAAGTTACAGGAAGTAAAAAAATTTGGCGCGAACCCTCAAAACATGCATTTTACTCAATTAAATTTTCTTGAGACTTGCAATTTGTACTGAAAAGACAGGTTGATTTCAATATTCTATATTTTCACATAAAAACGGAAACCATTTACGGAAAAAACAAAAATCGATAAATAACTGAATAATCGATTCACGAGAGTTATTTGCTCAACATATTTTCTCTTATCTATTTTTATGGCGGTGCGGTATTCTCTTTTTGAAATAGAATATTCATTTAATGTTTCCTGATTAAAAGAGTTCTGTTTACAATTCTTTAGCATGCTTTTAACTTTTTGTTTTGCTTGCAAACAATCTGCAGCAAACAAAAGTTTTATTTTCAAAACTTTTGTAATCATTCATCTACTTAATTGTTTTGTTTACTAACAAACATTCCAGAATTTACCATTAAGTAGTGCATACTAGTGACAAAATACTGAGCCATATCCAATACATTATCAAACTCAAAGTTAATCTCATTAAATTCATTAGTTAGCTTTTTAAACTGCTGTAAATTGGTGTTATTTCTTATAACAACTTGCTTTGAGAAAGTAAGCTTTCTTATTATTTTGAGATAAGCGTTTTGGACATGCCTGAGATAAACTTAAATGTGCAAAGATTGTGATCCGAACAACTAGCGCTATTAATAACTTTAAAATCATTTATCAAGTAAGCAATACCTACTCGTATATTACACCAAACTAGATCTCTAACATTGCATCCTTGTGTTTTAATACGAGGGTCGTTTGAAAAGTCCGTGCAAAGTCAGAGAGATAGCACTACTGGCGCGTATCGAGGTTATGTTTAGTTAGTAGCATCTCTTGGAAGAACACACACCAAGTTTCAACCAGATCGGTCTATTTCTTTGTGTTTGGCATTCGTTTGAATCGAGGAAGTCGAGTGATTTTCAAAAAATGGACGAAAAAGAATTTCGTGTGTTGATTAAACACTACTTTATGGAAGGCAAAACGCCTCAGGAGACTAAAGAGAAGCTTGATAAACATTATGGTGACTCTGCACCTTCGATTAGAACAGTTTATAAGTGGTTTCAAAATTTTCGGAGTGGCCATATGGGCACAAGTGACGCTGAACGTTCTGGACGCCCTGTTGAGGTTACTACTCCAGAAATAATTGATAAAATCCATGATATGGTGATGGATGACAGAAGAGTGAAGGTGCGTGAGATTGCTAGTGCTGTGGGCATCTCGAATGAACGGGTACATAATATTTTGCATCAACATTTGGACATGACAAAGCTATCCGCAAGATGGGTGCCGCGATTGCTCACGCTTGACCAAAAACGAAATCGTGTGAAGTGTTGCAAGGACGGTTTGCAGCTGTTCCAGAAGAATCCGCAGGACTTTAAGCGTCGTTTCGTCACTGTGGATGAAACATGGATACATCACTACACACCTGAGACCAAAGAACAATCTAAACAATGGGTTACCAAGGGGGAATCTGCGCCAAAAAAGGCGAAGACCGTTCCTTCGGCCGGAAAGATTATGGCGACTGTCTTTTGGGATTCGCAAGGAATAATCCTCATCGACTATCTGGAAAAGGGTAAAACTATTACAGGTGCATATTATTCATCGTTATTGGACCGTTTGAAAACCGAGCTGCAAGAAAAACGCCCACGATTGGCCCACAAGAAAAGTCCTTTTCCATCACGACAACACACCAGCTCACACCTCAGCAGTTGTGGTTGCAAAATTAATGGAAATAGGGTTCCAACTCGTTTCACATCCCCCCCCTATTCTCCAGACTTGGCTCCCTCGGACTACTATTTGTTCCCCAATATGAAGAAATGGCTGGAGGGAAAAAGATTTTATTCAAACGAGGAGGTGATTGCAGAAACGAATGGCTATTTTTCAGACTTGGACAAATCCTATTATTGGGAAGGGATCAACAAACTAGAGCAGCGTTGGACGAAGTGTATAAGCCTAAAAGCAGACTATGTTGAAAAATAAAAAAGGTTTACCCCAAAAAATTAAGTAGTTTTTATTTTTGCTCGGACTTTTCAAACGACCCTCGTATACGTAAAATTAGCTACCCGATCACTAATAGAACGGCCGTTACAGAGAAACCATCCAAATTTTTCCATTAGTTCAACTAGCAAGCTCCCTCTTTTATTTACTACAGAATCATAGCTTTCTCTTCTTCTGGAAATTCGAAAACTTCCAAACACTTCGTCATCAATAAAGTTAAGTAGCCCTATTCTCGAATTGTAGTCTCCCCCAAGTATAATGTGATGATTATTATAGTTATGCATGAGATGATACAAATCATCATAGAGAGAATCAATAATCTTTTTATCTGAGGGACTAGGCTTTAAGTAAACTACCCCAATAATCAAATCAATACTTACTACTGTAATTTTAAAAACACAATAAATATTCTTTACATCTTTCTACTTTACAGATAGACAAAAAATTTGCTTTTTAAATAAGATCATTAAACCTCCCGAGGCCCTTTACCCTTTACAGCTAGTTTAGTAGCACTTGAAATACAAACATTATAACATTATAATCTTTTAGAAATTCTGGCAAAGCTATCTTATCTTGGTGAAGCCAAGTTTCAGTGAAACAAATAATATCTAACCTTCTCAAATCAGAAACTTCCTTCCTAGACAGATTGGATAAATGGCAGGAAATCCATTTAGATTCCAGAATCCACACTCTAGATGGCAATAGTTTTTTCTCCAGTATCCTGTTGTGAAAAGAGATGATATTCGGCAGTGTTCGGGTTGATGTTGGTAGGTTTCCTCGAAGACAATCCCTCGTACTGTATTCCTAATTTGTCTGTAGGTAAGGTTTTCCTTGAAAAAAGGTTTTAAGGATCCCGATGCTGAGTTGAACTTCTAATTTTTCTTTTCTTTTTTCTTTTTTTTAGAAGCAGCAGAACCTTGGGATCGAACAGAAGAGTCCGTTTCAGGGTCAGATTCTGATGCTGGAATATTCTGTGTTGGGAAATACTTCGGATTGATATACTAGGTCAGTGGTCGGCAAAGTGCGGCTCCAGAGCCGCATGTGGCTCTTTGGCTCCTTAAGTGCGGCTCTGGCACGAATATCCACGGAAGGCGCAATAATATTTTCATAAAAAAAAAAGACTTGGTAAGAAAAAAATTACATCTTATTTTGATAAATTAAAATTCTTCTATAAATCGAGAACATGTATAATTTTTTGTTTAAGTTAAAAGATAGATAGGTAATTAAAATCTTATATTGTTGTGAAAATACGTAACGAACATCGAGTTTAATTTTATTAGTTTTCGTAAACGTAAACACAAACCATGGACAAGCTACCGGCTGAGATTGTTCGTATGTTATAGCAGGTTTCAGGAATTTAAAAACAGCAGAGCAAACTTTAGCATTTGTCAAAAATCCTCTTAATGCTACGATAACCGAGTTGAAATTTTCTCCTTTTGAAATTGACATTGGTAGCTTTGAAATACAATTGCTGGATTTAAAAAAACAAGGAGATATGGCGCTCTAAATTCGAACGTCTTTGTGTTGAATTGGAAATATTGGAGAAGAAAAAAATGTGATTTTAGTTCACAACACAAGTGGGGTCTGCTTTGAATGACCTGGAGAAGGAAGACATGATCATTTTCAACGTTTGGGAATAGTATTCCTGACTCTTAAGATCAGCTGAAAAAGCTCGCGTTTGCTGTTCTTTCCCTTTTCGGTTCTATATATGCGAGCAATCTTTTTCAAGCATGAACATTATCAAGAGTAAACTGAGAAGTCGTCTTATTGATGAGAACTTGGAATCATGCCTAAAATTAAAAACAACAACATACAAACCTGACTTACTCAAACTTTCCAAGGAGATGCAAGCACATTGTTCGCATTAATAAATATTTATTATGTATGAAATTTAGTATTATTTAGTGTACTACTTATTTAGTGTTATAAAAGTTTACTAAACAAGCAGATTTGGCTCCCAATTTTTTTTTTTAAATTGTTGTAATGTTCATATTTGGCTCTTTGGCTAATAAGTTTGCCGACCACTGCCCTAGGCCATTAACTGATCGAATATACCTTGGGGAGGATGTTTCAGAATACTTACATCACAAATATTTTAGAATTTCTAGACCAGGCTCTAAACAAGTTTCCTTCTTTGACCAATAATTTTGCCCGCTTGAGCAGTGAATAGCTTGTAAGGGGACAGAAATTCATTTATATATATATTGGAGATTTTTTTCCGTAAATCCAAGAAGTTCACAGTTTATTTTGTCTATATTTAACTTGACAGCTTTAAGGAATGCTGCTTTAGGCGATTTTTTTTACAAATTTAACTAATATAGATGGCTCCAGCGTATTAGTCCTTCTCCGACTACGATAAATTCCATCCACCATTTCTTCATCAAAAGGAAATTCTATTTCTTTGGCAACCGTTTTCCTATAAGACATTAACTCTTCGTTTCTACCTGAAGGTATATTATCGAGTTTAACTGTATTCTGGTAAAATTGGAGCAATCAGTTACCACTCGTTGCAATTCGACAATTTTTTTGCTCCAGTTGATATTTTCAGTTTTCAATTCTTAAAGTTGTTTACCTCTATTTCTTATCAAGTTTTGTTAAAAAATTATCAGTTTCTTTTTTAATTGTATTTAAATCAGAATTCATTTTATCAAGCTCTGTGAGAATTGTAGCAAGCGCATGCCCACTGCCGGCACTAGCTCCAGTACTCATACTGTATGTGTTTGGGTCGCTAAATAAACTATGGACTGTAAATAAATTCAGAACTATTTTAAACACTTTGTTCAGAACGATTTTTTTCTTTTAATACTTTTACCAGCACCGGAAAAATTATGTCCACTAGCCCAAAAAAAGAATTTGTGGTTTCACTGATATAAAATTCACGAACATAAACTGAATATATAACCTTCAAAAACTGGAAAAAAAAAAATGAAGAGCACTATTTTGTACGTCTTTACTCTACGAAACCTCAAGGCCAACTCTGCATGTAATTGATATTAATATTACTCTAAATAGAGAAGGTTACTCAGAGGTTGTAGAAAATATTAGTGCTTAATAAGTATACTGAAACTTAAAGAAAGCTGATAAAAAGCGGTACTTCCGTTTAACACGAACTTTTAACGGCTTGTATAATAAAGTTAAGTTAAGACACAAAACCACTTCATTCTAAAAGATACTTTTAAAAAATTTGTGTATAACCTACTTGAAAAACTAGTACACTCAGCTACAGATTCCCATTCCTTGTCCACGGCCAACCGATGATTGTACAAAGGATTCAATTTGTTCCATAGCACGTTCCTTTTCTGTATTTCACTAATAAAAACGTCCATGTTGGCACGTTGGCGTCCGCACGATAACTGCGTGCGGTGCCGCGGTGGCGCAACCTACATCGGCCAGCCCGTACCACGCAGCCAAACTAGCCCGGCCAACATTGCTTTATTTCTCTTGTGACGTATGTATACAACACATATTTTGAAACTATATTATATCCATTGCATGTACAATTGTAGATAGCAGGTTTCATTTATTTTTCGTCCCGATTCACCACTTTCATTTCGCAACTTTGTGATCACATTATTTTGCTCTGTGCAATATTCAATTAATTCTTTTAATTGTGTACAACTCTCTGTAAAACTTATTCAGTTCTACCAACCTAGAAATTTCAAAAATACGAAATTTCCCTAGAAAATTATTATTATTTTTTGCGTTAATTTTTTTTCTGCGAGTCAGCGCTATAAGTATCATTGATAACCGAGTAACAAATGATAAGGAAACGAATGGAGAAGTTATTGAGTGGTAACACTCCCAAATATTAGTTGGTTAGTCCCACTCTCTTCACTGGAGAGGAGATCACGAGGCCACTGCCTTTTAAGACGTCTTGTCCGGTTTATCAGGAAGAATTCTTGAAGAAAGATATTGTGAGCTAGAAGATGTACAGATTGAAGTGGAGTTTTTTTTGTATCGTGTTTTAGCAACTTTGGTGATAAAAGGAAGGTTAAGGTCAGTGTGTATAGTCCAGGTTGGAGAGACATAAAATGCAGCGTTTACGATAGTTCGAAGTATTTTCGATTGTACAGATTGAATCCTTTGGAGATTGGAGCGTTTGGTTGAACCTCACAGCTCTATTCCATAAGCCCAGATGGGTTTCAAAATAGAAAATTATTTAATAGGATGAAAAAATAATTGCCATTTCAGTCAAGTAAAATTTATTTTGCCGAGCTTTTCGACCTAGGGACTAGGTCATCTTCAGCGCTAGTTTATAATAAAGTAATATTTTTACATTACAAGGGTGGTGTGTGTCTTCTGTCTTGTCTGTAAACCACCCTTGTAATGTAAAAATATTATTTAAAACTGTCCGGTAGGACAGTTGTATAAGGGTTGATCATCAAAAACTGCACAAAAAAGCGTAACGTTGAAAAACTCCCAACTTTGATAATTTTTTTCTCTTTTTCTATAAAAGATAAAATTCCCAAATTTTCTTTAAAATGTAGGGCAAATCCTCCTTTACAACTGCAATTTTTTTGCAACAACATAGATATAATAGATTTCGAGAAAAAAGTTGCTGAAAATGAGCAAAAACGGCATTTTCAAAAATGGTTGTTGTTGTTGTTGTTGTTGTTACCTTTTTTGTAAACTGCGTAGCGCCTAAACGCGTGAACCGATTTTCATGAATGAGGTGTCATTCGATTCGGAATTTTATGTAGATGTGCCTTTTGGGAGTCTCGACGCTGTACATCGAATGGGAGAGGAGTTAGCCCCCTTTATGTAAGGCCCCCTCCAAAATTATTATTTCTAATTTCTCTGTAAATCTTGGCCCGATTTTGATAAAATTTGGTAGGATCATAGGGTAATGGCTTCCCTACGTAACATTAAAACGACATTCTGCTCTTACACTTGTTAAGAGGAAGTATAGCAATCGTTTCAAATTATCGAGACGTGAACCGATTTTCATGAATGAAGTGTCATTCGAATCGAAATTTTGTTCAGATATAAACTAGCGCTGAAGATGACCTAGTCCCTAGGTCGAAAGCTTAGGGCAGAATAAATGTACTATCACGACTGAAATGGCAATTATTTTTTCACCCTTTTGGAATTATGAATCAGTTACCAAAAATAATGAACGAAAATTATTTAAATATATATTTTTTTTTAAATCTACATCCTTCACACAAATTTTAGAGCAGTGGGGGTACCCCAGGTAATGGAATTTTCAGCAAACTCAGAAAACTGGCCGCAAATTCGATACTTAATGTACTTAATAAACAAGATACAGTAAGACCCCCGCTTAACGCTGTTTCGTTTAGCGCTGTTTCGGTTTAGCGCTCTTTTATTTCAAACCGGGGATTCCCAGAAATTGCTCGCAGCACTACGGGGATTCCCCGAAATTGTGGAAGAAATAGTGGAATTAGCGAAACAAACCGGTTTAGATGAGGTAAATGTGGAAGACGTCGAATAGTTCATGTTATATAGTTAGTAGAAACATAGCCTCGTTTAGCGCTGTTTCGCATTACGCTCTACTTTGATGGAACGTATCCCCCGCGTTAAGCGGGGGTCTTACTGTAGTTTAATCATACTTAAACGGGACTTCAAACAAAAGCCTCGGCCATCTTTCTTTACGGTTTTAACCGTCATAACAAGCGGTTTTTTTTATTTTTGTTTTTTTATCCCTGGCTGCTTTCTAACTTACTTCCATTATCAGGGGGTTGAGAATTTTGACTTCAACGATGTTTTCGTCTCACACTGCACTAGCTAGATTCGACAGTCGAATTCTCTGCTACTAACTGATCAAAACAAACAACCTCTAATGAAAGATAAAAGACGAGAGACCGTTCAGGGATTCCAAAAATCCGTGATGATAAAAATCAGCGTTTGTATATATATATTTTTTTTTTCAGAATCAGCTGATCTAACTAATTACCATAAGTTTCACTTACGCTTCCGTCAGCTGAAAAACAAAATGATTGAAAAAATTAAACGAAGTAATTTTTACGCTTTCACTGTGAAAATTTATCTAATTATAATAATAAATTAGTCAATTATTTTTTTGCTAAATAATTTTTTATTCAGACTAGAAATAATGATGTGTTATTATGGAAGAAAATCTCACCGAGACGAACGCCAATAAAATACGAGAGGGGTGAGGGGGTGAGGGGGGGGTAAAGCGTAGCCGAAAGGTTATCGGATAATAATTTTTTACGTCACATTTATATTAAAAAATCTCTCTAAAAGGAGTTCCTATTTTGAAAGGCTTTCATTATTTCCAATATTATCGGCCATTATCGCCTATTATCGGCCATTATCGCCTATTATCGGCCATTATCGCCTATTATCGGCCATTATCGCCTATTATCGGCCATTATCGCCCATTTAGGAACATTATTCCTTGAATATTTTCAATTCAATTATTATTTTTTCTTTTTCTTTTTTAAGCTTTTTCTTGTCTCTCCTCGAAACAGGAAATATTTGTAACCGTGTGCAGATTTTTCTGGTTTTGAGTTTCCCCCGGGAAAAAGAATTTTGGATGTCCTTTGAGTCAGAAAAAGAAGAAGGTCTTTCCAAATGTTTTGCAAGCATTTATCCTACCTATAACTCGTTCGATAGTTCATTTTAGTTGCACTATGAGATCCGACTCAGTAACAGCCAACTTCAAGAGATTACATTTTAAAAAGTAAATACGTTTTTTTAAAAAAATAAATAAAAATAAGAACTATGAAGCTTAACGTTCGTAAGAGAGAAAATTTTTTGAGGCTTCATAAAAAATTTTTCCAATTTTTCTTTTTTAAATTAGATGGATTCCCTCTATGCGTATTCCTGTCTGTCCGTATCCTCGGTAAAAAAAAAAACGCAGGAAGTCGCTTACCTAGCTCTCGAATATTAATAAGAATCAAATGTGAAATTGAATTTCCAAATTTTGGTGAATGCAGACTGACCGGAAGTGCCCCATTTTTCCGAATAGAATTTTCCCCGTATTTTAAGAATTTCCTCGCAAAACGGCTCCTACGATTTAATTTTCAGATTTGATTTGAGAGAGTGTAGACTCCTAAAGTGATTAGAATTCGATATAACTCGAATGTTCAGAGATAAATTTAGCGAGCGGTTAGTTTTTTTTTTATGATTTCTGGAGAGAAAACCATCTGCGAAATAGTGTTTCCTCTGCCTGGAGAAAGGGAAAGTAAACTGGACCCAGTTTTCCAACTATAATCATGGAGTATTTCAAACTGCGATGTAAATAATTTTTTTTAAAGTATTTTATTATTTTAAGAAATTTTATTGGCCATAAAGTTTGGTTGCAGAGCAGAGGTCGTAAAATCAATCGTCGGGTTAACTACTGTCATTTAATTACTAACAATCCAGTTGCTGTAAACAAAAAAACTTATTGTTTCGTCGAAACAAAAAAAAACAAGTCGTAAAAACTGCAGTGTTTGTGAGTTCATCGGTGATGACTCATAAACCAAATATTTTTTAAAAAAAGAAAGAAAGTCATAACAAACAATCGATTTAGAGATTCGATTATGTCTATTTCTACAACTTGATTACTTATTTATGTTGTACTCCTCACTGAGGCGCTACGCCTGATGGTGGCAACTGAACGAAACAACTGATTCACGTTTTCGGCCATGTCTAGGGAACCGGAAGTTCTTTATTTTCTAAGAGAATGTTTTTTTTTTTTTTTTTTATGATTTAAGGCGCGTCAACATCTAAGGTTATTGGCGCCCGGAGCTTTTTTCAGTGCACTGCCGGCCTCCGGACAGTGTTCTCTCGTTACAGACAACGCTGTCCATCACCGTACATGAGCTGAAAGAAGCTCCTAGGAAGAGAAAATCTAATGGCCAGCTACTGGATTCGAACCCGGGACCTCCGCGTGGGAGTCCAGTATGCTAACCTCATAGCTAATCCGTTCTCTTCAAGAGAATGTTCATTTCAAAAATTAATGTAAAACAGAAAAAGTAATAAAAGCGGTTTCATTGTTCAACATTCGGTCGGGTAATGTCTGTGCAGAAGACATCGCATTATTAAACGCCAAATAATGATTTAAATAATGTAATTCAAAATTATAAAGAATTACTCGCTTCCGGTATAAATCCATTATGTCTCTTCGTGACTAAAGCTCAGTGCACAACTTTTAATAAACTTTATTGCGATAAATTCGCGAAAGAAATAATAACAATAAATAGCATCGATGAAATTGATTATTATTCTAAAATTCTCAAATTAAAAAAGTAATTAAAGATTTGAACTTGATAATTAATAAAATTTCGGAAGACGTCTTTCGTACGGCTAATTTATCAAAAACAATTTTATGGATTTTAAAGATTTTCTCAATAAGTTTTTTTTAACAGGAGCAGGAAGTTAAAAGAAAATTTATTGAGTTTGTACATAAACATTCACCGCGTGGGAATAATGCTCTCACCGCAAATGGTTTCAGAAATGTTATTCCGGTTTTTTTATATACTAGAAAACTATACTATGAAACCATACTTCCGTTATGCAAGAAAACAATTGCGGCCAGAATGGATGCGGTAGGGAGTTTGCAGTCATCTGTAACGGAACTTCCTTGAGGTGAGAGTAAATGTATCCCTGGTTACAGTAACCAGTTTTGGGTAACCAAATTGTATAAATATATCGTTTAAGAAATTATATTAGATAAAATATTTAAAGTTTGTAGTAAATTTTTTTGGTTTAGTAGCTTGTGAATAGCCGTAAGTCGTGCGAGTAGTCTCAACAAAATGTTTTGTTTAAAGAAGTATTGCCGCCATTGTATCGCTTTGTTCCAAGGCCGAGATAATGATAACTGTTGTTGTCATACATTTACGATTAATTTGAAAGGTTTCATTGAAGGTTATTGAGGTTACAAAACTCAGCTGTGAACACCACACTACTTCCGCTCACCACCACAGTTTAAACAATAAAGTTCTCTTGAAACTTAACTTTTGTTATGAAAAGAAATTTTGACCTAAAAATTAAATCATGTTCACTTTAAAGGCACTACTTACAAAAAAAAAAGGTTTGCTAGCAACTACAAAAATGTATTCCTGGAAATGGCACTTCCGGCAGCTGATTGTCCTCAAATTTGGCAATTTAGTTCTATATTTGCGTATTAAAACTGTTCGGTAGGATCTAAAACCTAACTCAAGTTCTTAGCGGTAACAAAAAAAGGTCGTGTGAGTGTGCCCATTAGATTTTTCTAAAAATAGTTCCATTAGAATGTGTTGGTTTAATTTTTTTTTTTTTTTTTTTTTTTTTTTATGATTTAAGGCGCGTCAACATCTAAGGTTATTGGCGCCCGGAGCTTTTTTCAGTGCACTGCCGGCCTCCGGACAGTGTTCTCTCGTTACAGACAACACTGTCCATCACCGGACAGTGAGCTGTAAGAAGCTCCTAGGAAGAGAAAATCTAAGGGTCAGCTGCTGGATTCGAACCCGGGACCTCCGCGTGGGAGTCCAGTATGCTAACCTCATAGCTAATCCCTTCCCTGTGTTGGTTTAATATAAGCCAACCACTATTTGGTCAAAATTCTAGTTAACATGGAAATCTAACTATGTACGTAACGGTAACAGTAAGTCATGTGAGTGTTCTTATGTTAAATATTAAATTGGAAAATTAATTTAATATTCAAGGTCAACAGAGCCGAAAATTGCCGACTGAAACCGATAGAATTCGGCTAAAGTGAAAGAAATATGACATTAAAATGGGTTAGAGATTAAGTAATTCCTGGAAATCACCACTTTTTCCAAGTATTTCACTATGTTCTAACCCACTGGTCTTTGATGTCTTAGATTTGGACTGAATTTACTGCTCTGAACTGAGTTTATCCTCTATAATTCAGGAACGGTAAATCGCAGAAATTTCAAATTTAATATTTCATTCAGGAACCACCCGGGGGAAGTGACAATAAGTTTTTGATCGAAATACCTGCACCGGAAGTACCACTTTACTCAATAGATTTTACCATTTTTTTCACTTTATTTCAAAAACCGCTTCTTAGATTTTTTTTAAACTTGATATAATTGCAGCTCACAAATAGTTCTATATTTTTTATGAGGAACATATTTCTGGAATACTTCGATTAAGGGCATTTTTGGGAGAGGGGAGTGGTGGGCCAGTTCGGTGGAATGCCAGTTCGCTGTTATATATGGACTTAGTTCCTCGTAAACATTAATTATAATTAAATGTGAAATAAAAATACGGTATTAGAAAAAAATTGATCAACCGGAAATACCATTTTTACAAAATCGATTTTACAGAGTTTCGAGTTTTCTTAAATATGTAATAAGTTTATAAATAAATATTTAAGAATTATTTCCGGTGAAAAAAACTGAAAACTTCTGAAAAACTCGTATTTTCCACATAATGAAAGGAGAAAATATTGAATATTTGCTATTGTTGTGGAATTTCCCAAGGTCGGTGTGTAGCTGGTGGTACCGTTAGCACCGTCATTTCACTCTATCACCTTTCACCGCGGTTTCCTTTCTCAATGGCTTGAATTAATATTAGCAAACCAGTATGCAAATTAAGTTAAGATATGAATATAAATGGAATTTATTAACCCCTGTATTTGTGAAAAAATAAGTTTGAAAAAAAAATATGTCAAAAAAAAATTTTTTAATTCGATGCCAAATTTGGCAAACTAATTATCACTTTAGAATGAATATATCCGCCACTTAACAGAAGTACACTTCCGGTCAAAATTTGTTTCAAGGAAAAATGTTGTAGATTTATGTGCTTTTGTACTTTACTAAGTTTAAATAAAATCGTAACAGCTGTTTTGAGAGAAAAATCTTAAAATATGAAAACTTGCTATTCGTAAACGTGGCATTTCCGGTCAGATAGTTTACTCTGCTTCCACATTTGTTTCTTAATCATCATCATTAAAACCAGTTAAGCGCGGGAATTTAGTTTTAACCCCTTAACGTGCACGCTCGAGTTAACTCGAGCGCGCTAAACTGGCCAAACTGTGCACACTCGAGATAATTCGAGCGGCGTTGTTCTTTATGCTGCTATAATTTTTCACACTCGAATATAATCGAGAATTGAAAATAACAATGTGAAAGCAAAGAAAAACAATCGTTTTATTGATATTTATCAAAAAAACTGTGCATTAAGGGGTTAAACACCCCCCCCCCACACACACACAGTGTGCGGAATTAAAATCAGACAATGACGTGTATACACGTCGAACGCAGGGCCAAACAACTAAAAGTTTACAACGTCTTAATAGTCACTGCAAGCGACTTTTTCTGCAATCTCTCTCTGGGAGCTTGAGATTACCACAGCATTCTGTGCTCATTTCAAAAATCTTGCACCGCTTCCACGTTATGCATTGCTCCTAGTTAACTAGGGACGCCAAGAGCTTTTTACAAGGAAGAAAAGAGCTTTGAATTCTGTGCAAAATGAAATCATGCTCGTACTGAGGTCTGAATCTCTATCTAAAAGGTAAAAACTGGCATTGCCCAAGGGTTGAGAGCTTCTATTTGTGTGCGTAATTCTTCCAATCTCTAATGCAGAGACCAAACATGTACCAACAACCACTTATCATTTGGCTGGCTCCCACCGCAGTTCTATTGGTAAGATAAAGGCTACATCCCATCAAATAATATTCTCATTGTATTTTATTAAAATTTCGAGTTTTTGTAGTTAATGGCAATTTTATATTTTTCACAACGCGTAAACACGTCGAACGCACCGTAATTAGAGATTTGGTTTGACGTGTCGTACACGTCAAACACGCTTAACTGGTTAAAAATTACGTTCAGTAATAATGGAACATTTCTTCGCAACTCGTTAACAGGTTTTACCACCATATTGCTGTAACCAACCCGGGAGGCTATTCGGACGACGTATATTTCCGGTCGAAAACCTAAAAATAGAAGCTCATTACGTTTTCAAGACGTGAAAGAGTACTTAAAAAGAAAAACAATTTGAAGTAGTAATAAGCTACCAAATAGTTCTTACAATAAGATCTCAAAAATGTACTTCCTTAACAAAAAATAGATATTTAACTTATATTTATTTAACAAAAATAAAGAAAAAAAAACTTAAGTAGAAATATCAAAATAATATTTTTTTTAATTTATTTTTGGCGCTTCCAGTTTAGTAGCAATAGCGCCATTATTATTTTTGAATGATAATAATTAACAATAATAGAAGTTTTGAATTAAACGTCTTTTTTTTTAATGAAATCGTAAAAGGAATGAATGTACAGTAATGCTGAACTATGGAAGGGGAGGCTACAGCCTCCCCTCTCGACCCCTCCATCATCATTACTTGTGTTTTAGAACATAAATATTACACACATACCCGCGCGCGCGCGCGCGTGCGCACACACTCCATAAAGTAAGTTAAAAAAAGTATGTCTGTAGGGCAAAAAGTAGTACTGTAGATGGCAGTGTATTTGTACTAGGCAAACTGAAAACATCAGTGTAAACAGTGTCTCCTCCCATTGTTTACATGTTTTTTTTTTTTTTGGAGTAGACAGCAGTTTTGCTACTATTTTACATGAATATATAGAGGTATGTAGTCTGCCGGGCCCCCTCTACACTAATGTCAAAACACAAAATACGCCACATTGAGGCTTACGTCATACTTCTCTGTTTTCTGTATAACCTCTCTACCCAAAGAGGTTCAAAAAAAAATTTTCTGCGAATACTTTTTCAACAAAAGTACAACTTGCTACTATTTTCAAGCTTTTAACTTAACAAAAATTTTTTTTTAAACTCCAAACAATTTTTATTTTTTTTTATAAAAGTTATCATTAAGTTTAAAATTTTTTATCATTTAGTACAGTGTTTCCCAACCTTTTTTGGCTCGCGTACCATTTGGTAGTACATCATGCTAAATTGTACCACTTGGTAAAAATTATTGTATTTCGTGCAAATTTGTTATTCCTAGTGTGTTATTTTATTATAATTATCTTTATTTGTATAGTGATAACAATGTATCTGTTACAAAGGAGTTCATGTTCACTTTATAAACTTTGTAAAGTGTAAGATCTTAGTTTTAATACTTTTTTTTAAATAATCAAAAAATTGCGTAGATATTTTTCTCTACAAAATTATTAATAAATTTACAAAGTCCTTCTTTAAGGATTATTATATTTGTGCCCAAATCTTCTAAATTAATTTCTTTTAAGCATTCAACTACCTCTGTAAGTACCAATTAAATTTAATGTTGCTTGGTTAGGAGCTTACTCATTACAATCCAGTCTCTTTAAGGAGATCTTTACATGGTTATCATTTAAGCTATGTCTCAGGATAATTCTATTAAATTTTCTTTATCTTTTATTGATAATTATGTAGCTTTTCCTAAATTTTCTTTATAGAATGGGTTTGAAATCCAATTATCATTTGTGATTTCAGGTTTTGGGAAAATACTCCATGAAAGACAATTTTAATTCTTCTATAGAATACGAGTTGACTAGAGACTGGGTCTGAATAAAGAATTAGTAAGGCAATGTCGTCTGCCTTTGTGAAGATGATCGTGGGTGTATTGTAAAGATTCTAAATTTTAAAATTCACATCTGTATCGTTGAGATACATGGGGTTTTAGAAACCAAATTGATCTTGTTTTAGGAAAACTTTAAATTTTACCCAAATTTTTTTTAGCCCCATTCACTTGTCAGTACTTATCAAAATTAACTTTAATAATACAGACATTGTTCTAATTCGAACAATACAATTATATCTGCAAATTATCAGTAAAGAGGCTATGTTTTTAAATAAAAATAAATGATGTCTCAAAAACTGATCTTTGAACGGCAACTGGTAGGTGGCAGATTACTCTTAAGAGAATCATCATGTCTCAGACAGAGATAACCGTATTCTAGCACAAACATTTGACAAGAACCACTTGAGAATTGCGTCAGAGACTCTCCATCATTTTAAGCTTTGAAAAAGAAGGGCATGACTGGCTGATTCAAGTACAGCCTTTGTAAAGTTGAACATATGATATCTTGAGTACTGTTTAGCAACACACACTTTGTGTTGATGTGCTTAAAATGGTTCCAAACAAATGGTTTTTTTCCCAAAAACTTTGTGACTTGATGAGAGAGATGCAGAGGAAAGGCTTCTAGCTTACAAAAAGGAAAGACCTAACATAGAAAACTAGAAGACATACATTAAACACACGAATTCCTCCGTAGTAAAAAGAAAGTAAACAAAATCTACATTCGCTCTATAGTGAGTCAATGGTTGCAGCAACAATAAATGGGAAATGCAGAATAGTTTTGTGAAAGTATATTTAGGTCAACAGTAGAAGGGCATGTTAAAGAGAGATATTTCTATACCTCTAAAACAGCTGCAGGTCCTTTGAACCAGTTTTAAGATTTCAATATATAAAGTTCACTTTAGAAGGGTCCAGGAGCCTTTTTTTTTTTAAAAAAAAAAGTAGCTAAGCCATATCTTCTTTTGCTTCTTTAGATTCTTAACATCGTAGTTAGTAATGTCAATTACAGCCCACGTTCTCTGGAAATTGTGGAATATACAGTTAAAATGTACATCAAGATTACTTGGAAGTGGGTAATGACCTTTTAACTTTGAAGATAACAAAATAACTGTGATAATCAGAAATAGAAAAAAAAATTATATAATATTTGATTTGGTTATCTCTCAGCTCAGACACAACTTATTTAAATTAATATCTCCACTCTAACTGAAGAGAATTATGATTAAAGGAAAATGTAATTTATTTTCCAATATTAACTTGAAACCCTGTAAAAATTTATTTTTAGACTGAACTGACCTTCATTGGAAACATGACCCAAATAAAGCTATATTTCTGAAGGTACTAGCTCGTAATTACTGTTATAAAATAACAATTAATTCCTAAATATTCACAGCATTTAATAAGTACGATTTACAGAGTGGCGATTTAGTTTCACAAAAATAGTGAACTTAACAAATGATCTTTCAAGAGAAGTTTTGAAGAATATGGAAGTCTGGTCAGTTCAAACTGGAATCCATATTTGTTTTTCATTTCCCGCTTGTGTATAACCTTTCTACATCCTAACCCTAAATAGGTTTTATTAATAGCGAGTGTAGAAGGTGATAATATCAAGTTGAAATTTTCTCATTTTAGTTCTTTTACAAACTCCAAAACTTTGTATCATAATATTGGGTATTCTACAGTCTCGAACTGCATGAAAGATACCGTCTATCTCTACATTTGAGTATATCAACCATTCTAGTGCTACAATGAAGTTTATGATAGGTTTTGTAAAATGCATTTTTTTTTACACTTTAAATTCAAAATATATCAACAAGAACAAAGTGCGAATCACCATTGCTTGTTTTAAGCGCAAGTATAACATCAGAATAAATAATATAAAGGAATTTTAAGACGGCACTTGTGAGATACAACTTATGTTGATCAAATTTTTATAATTCTTAATTGCATGCAATACAATTAAGCATATTTCTGCTTAAAAAAGACATTTAAGTTCTTGAAAAAAAAAGGGTGTACATTATTAATTTTAAAAACATAATAATTTTTTAGCATGCTGACTTGCCTTACGTCAGAAAGTCTGAGATTCTGGCTCCAGTAAGAACTTTGAACATCAGTTTGGCAAGAGAGATTAAAAAACAACGCATGTATATCATAAAAGGAGTTATGTGCAATGGAAGCAGAACTATTTATAGCTGAGATATGCTTCAGAGCTATTGATCTGTGATTGATTGATTGATTTCCACGTACTATTTTCATATTGATAAAAGCCTTGGAACATATATTTCTTAACAGGTATTCTCTACATTTATACTTAATTAGGTTTGCTTAACGTGCTGTAGGTCTCTTTCATTAATGCCAGTGAAGAAGTTCAAAATAATGCAAAATGAACAAATTACAGCATAATATTACTGCTTCAAATTGTGCACTGGCTAAAGCTGCAAATTTCCATAATGCTGTGAATTTAATCAAGATATAAAAGATTACTAGTCAAAATTGAACAATGTGCTAAAATTGAGAAACAAATTTTGTATCTCTAATTAATACATTGGACAAATGAATCTAACAAGGACTTGAATGTTTAAAACAGACTTTGAAGTTAAATTGGTTTTACTGAAAGCGATATCCAAGAAATAGATTAAATTTAAAATAGAACAAACCATATTGTGCTTGATTAAATTCTGCTCTTCTTTAAAATTCAATAAACACTTGACTTGAGGCCATGCTGTGTTATTACAGTAGTTTTTATTTCTTTAAAATTCAATTCAATTTGGTCTTCTTAAACTTACATTGTAACTTAGAAATGCTCAGAGAATAATAACAGATTTTTATTCTAGGTAATTGCGCAGTTAAAATATACTCATGGAAAAAATTAAGTTGAAGAAATGGATAAGTACAGTTCATCTTGCTGAAGCTCCACTCTCCTATGGTTGGTTATATATTTGTAAAAAATTATTTGCATTTTTTTGGGAGAAAAATATAGTAAAATATTTTTGAGTAATTACGAAAGCTATTTAGTCTAAAGTAAAAGAAAAACAAAGAAAATTTAAAAAATATAATTTTAAAATTATTTTAGTTATTTGACATAAAACAGGGACTTGCAATCTGATTTAGATGTAATGGAAGGTTTTGTCTACGTATGAACGTTATGTTTTACCATTTTTGAACTATACGAGGTTTGGGCTATTAAATAACGAGATTATTACTCTAAAACTTTTTATTTTAATTTTATACATATTTAGTTATTATCACCCTTCCCCTATCCCTACAACGCTCCATGCGAATTTACCATTGTTCGAAACAGTGGTGGAAGTCTTTTTTCCGTGAGCTCCTGCATGACGCGTGCCGTTTTTTCTTTTACAGCTTCACAGCCGACTGAAATCGTGTTCGTTTTAATGCAGATTTGATTTTTGGGGAACAGATCTAAAGTCACATGGGGCCGCCAGGTCAGGCGGATGGCCCAAAAATTGGGATGTTGTACTTGGCTAGAAACGTCGTAGTCTTGACAGACAATGCAGTATGAGCCGGCGCCGGTTGTCTTGATGGAGAACCCCTTGTGACTTGTTCTTCCACAAATCGGGTCGTTTTTTACGGAGTTGAGAGAGTATTACCTCACGGTAGTAATGTTGATTAATTATAATCCCGATATTTTCATCCGTTTTGGACGTGGCAGGTCATCATCTCCGACCTTTTCTCGGCCATCTTGGAAACGCTTGAACCACTCAAAAACTTGTGCATGTGATTAAAATTCATCGCCATAAACTTCTTTTAATAAAAGATAAGTTTCAGTAGCGGTTTTACCAAGTTTCATGTGAAATTTCACGACAGTTCGTTGCTCTACTACGTTGTTCATGTTTTGCGGCAAAACGAAACTAACACTTCTTAGAGATACGACGGTTGATGAGACACTGCAATCGAAAGAGAAGGCTTTACGCCGCACAACTGTCGGTCGTTAGGATTTGGCTCACATGCATAGTTCTTCTGTAGCATCATAAGTTTCGTTATTTAATAGCCACACCTCGTACAACTTTTAGCCTCAAATTTGACCGAGCTCAAGATTACTAGTATTTAGGCGTAGTTCCTTTCAATTCAAGAAACAACTTCAACTTGAAAATTTCACGGGCCGCTACTAACGAAAAACTATGTCTTTTTTTTTTAAACATGGTCGAAGATTGCTTCCGGACGTAGATTGTATATCTCCCTACAACAGGAAACTCTTAATGACAGAAAGAATAAAAAAAGAAATACACTTTTCTAGATAACCTTGGCCTTGTAGAAGGTTTCACTAGTTTAATGCTTATGAATGGTCGTTACAAAACAGTGTTGCCGTCATAGTGACTTTTTTCCCCCTCTAGTCCTAACACAACAATTCTTATGTTTTTCCCTAGTGTTTGTGATGAATGGATAGAAGAATATGTGATTCTACTGTCTTAACGAACATAATAGTATTTTAATGAGAACCTATTATTATTATTATTTTTCTAAGAAGACGGATGAATTACAAGATGATTGTTCAAAGATGAGATCATTATTTTGTGTAAGGAGGGGGCCGTTGTATTTTTATCTCTACAGTCTCATTGCTGGCGACTAAAATTTATGATTATCTTATTTATTAACTTTTAATTAAACATTATTCAATTGTCTTCATAAATAACAAATAAATCTTAAACTACACATTCTAAATAGATTCCGCTTATGCACCCACAAGAAATTTAAACGCCATTTATTTCAGCGTTAGGTGGGCGCATGCGTGTCAGAGTAAATACTATTTGGCATTGAGTTTCTTCTACTACCCACAGTTTAAACATATTGTGGCTGAACTACCGCCAAATATTAGCTATTTTTACCTTCCTTTTACTTCCCAAGTAATGAGGAAGTCTCGTGATCGGATCAGTTTCTTTCGTTGCAGCATTTAACTCCGGAAATATGAGATTTGAGGTTCCACAAAATGAAACAATTTATAGCGCATGATCTATTTGAATAAGATATTAGTGAAGTTCTCAAAAGTCTGTATGATCTTGAAAACTCAGAAAACTTTCTTTCTTTCTTTCTTTCTTTCTTTGTCTAATGCTCTTATGCCTTTCAGCGTCGAGCTTTAGATAACTTAGGCCCTTAACCAACGGATGTACTCTTCCCTGTTGTTTGCCAATTTCTGGATAGAAGACTTAGTCTGACCTCGCTTTTGTGCCAATCTTCTCCTCTTCACTTCTCCTGCAGACGTGGCCAAACCCATCCCAACTGCCGATTCTCCTACTTGGTTATGAAGAGTTCAGTACCTCTAAGCTGTTCCTCATTGTCTCATTTCTAATTTTATCACGCTTAGTTTTCCCTTCGTTCCGGCGGAGAAATCTCATTTCGGCTGCTGTAACCCGGCTTGCATGCTTATCCAGCATAGTCCACGATTCTGCCCCATACTGCAGAATAGGTAAGTAAACTGTCTGGAAGACGGTCATTTTCACTTTTTTGCTGTCCTCTCTTTTACCAACCACAGTATTCCTGATCAGACCGTAGGCTTTATTGGCCACACCCACTCGATTCAGCACCTCTTTATCAATTGAGAAAACTTGGTAATTCATTTTGATTTTTCTGTCCTATTATATACAAAGGTCTCGGATGTAATCCGTCAATTGGATTTGCTAGTTTTTAAGCGATGTTTGAAGTTTTTCTTGATATTGTTGCAATTTTTTGTCAACTTCATATAATTTTTAAAAAAATTTAAATACATATGTTAGTCTTCATGCATCATACATCTATCCCTCCAGCCGACCATGTGCGGTACCTTGGAATGTACCTAGACATGAGACTTACCTGGAACCCCCATACGAGACTTAAACGTACCGAACTAAACAAACGATACAAACTTCTAGCCAGACTACTCGACAAACGCTCAAAACTCTCACTACAGAACAAACTGTCGACTCTATACAGCTCTTCTCACACCAGTATGGACTTACGGACTCGAACTTTCAAAAATCAAACATCAATAGACTGTGCAAACACTCCAATCCAAAATACTCCGTCGCATAGTAGACGCTCCATTCTATGTTAGCAACCACACAATACATACAGATCTCCAAATTCCACTCATCTCCGAGAACTTGCCAAAATCCGATATAAACATTTTCACCAAAAACTCTCACTTCATCCCAACCCTTTAAGCTGCAAACTTGTCTTCAACCAAGGCTACCCTCCAATCCTCCTCGAAGACGGGTGAGGCGCCGTTGGCCCCGTGACCAACTGGGTGACTAATGGCGACCATCACTGGATGACCGTCATTCACGACTGCCACGCTATTTATATACATTTATCTCATTTAATTATTGTACCCTGTAGGTACAGGTGTAAATTTCAATAAAAGGATAAATAAATAAATATAAAATATGTTAGTTCTGTTTAAAATTGTATTTTCGGGAATGTTGGATCTAGATAAGGTACATTGCTCCTCCAACCACTGATAAACTATCCAGGCTCTGCAGGGATCCCCAGATCGAGCAAGAAGTCCGCAGTTAGTGACCATCACTTCCTGATTCCATCATTCCAAAGTGTTTCTGAGGTCGACTTTCCAAGTGCTCCAGCAAAGAGGATCCACTAGTCAGCTTTAAGCCAGCCACTCCTGGGTGAGTCCATGCATCTTTCCCAAAGCTTTGATTTTATCCGTCATAGCTCTTCGCATGTTTGTCGCATCTTTGAACGCTTTCGGATCAACAATCATCATCGTCAGAGGTTGATTAATTAAGTTTTGGTGTAAAGATTTCCGACTTTACTTATGTTTCCGTCTCGCAGTTGCTGAGTTCAGTAAGTTTTGCATGAGACGGAAACATAAACTGATTTAATCTACCTCTGAGGATCATAGGAGACCAGGGTCAGGGGTGCAATAAACATGCTCGCTATCCAGCACCACGATCCTAACTACATTTTCAACTTTATCTAAAAAAAATTAACATTATTTGCGCCGCATTAATGGAATGACGCATTCCATTGATAACGATAATGTTATCTTTGATTTATTTCTGAAAATAATGCACTCAAAACGCGTAATTAATATTCCAACAATAATGATAGTAATGCACTGTTGTTGCACTCCGAATGCAGTCATTAAAGGAAAATTATGTCTTGTGATCGTGCCAAAATTTCTATTCAGAATTTTGGCCGGAAATACATGATTTGAAGCTTCCTTAGCCCAAAATATGGTTTTTACGTATAAATGTTAGTCTGTATGATTGTCTGTGGACTGAGTGCATCGTATAACTTAATCACATGAAGGTAAACTGAGATACTTATCTGTTTCAGGTGCCGCACTATTGGTCCCCGACAGCTTCTGGACAAAACCTGCCAACCTGATGTTTTACTTTAGCTCTTTTGAGATATTCAAGAAAAAAAAAGACTAACAAGATTTTTTTTTTAAACTTGGTATGTTTATTGTGCACATGCGTTGTTGTGCAGCTTTTAATTTATACATTTATGAGGGGAATTCGATTGTGAGGAAAATTGCTTCCATCTAAAGTAGCATATGGTAAACAAGGGTTAAATATATCAATAAACTATTGTTCTATTGTTGGCCAGTGAAACTTTGAAACTTAGTGAAATTGTTCCAGTTCGATTAAGAGGTCCCTAAGATGGGTATTCTTTCTTTAAGAGTATAATCTAAGGTCCTTCAAGATTTAGAAAGGCTGGAAAAAAAAAAGTAGAAAAGCTACCAACATCACTGAAAGCATTTTCCATAAACTTCGATTATCGATACAAAGTTGAATATTGAATCGGAAATTCATTTCGATTATTTTGATGAGTAAGTTTAAATATTCATAAAATGTTCCAACAACCTCGAGAATAATAGTAATACAATAGAAAGTATGTACGGGTGTTGACGCTAGTTTTATTACTTTTAAGGACAAGAAATAATTCCCAAGTTAATCAATATAGACAGATGGTACGATGTACGCTACCTGGAGTGCCTTTAATGGAAAGCACCACTCCCCTACAGGTACATTACAACCGTCTAAGTCTGCTGGTCTTGAGTCTGGGGAAGAGGGTGGGGTAGAGAGAGCGAGGGCGAGAGAGAGTAGAAGAAAGAAAGAACCAGTTTGGAGGGAGAGGGGCAGAAGGGGGACGGAATCTGGTGCCACTGCCATTAACAACGGTCTGGAATTTATCTGGTAGCGATTGCAAAAAAAGGAGCGCAGCAGTGAATAAAGAAATTAGAGGGATTAACCATTGCAGCCTCCAGATCAGGCGTGGTGTGAAACTTTCGCACGACTCCCCAGGGATTCTTCCAACTGGAAGACTTCGGTCGGTCCAGATTGCTGTTTTGGGTAACTCAGTTTTTTTTTGTTTTCTAAACAAAGGGCGAATGTGGCTTTTCCATGTTGGAGAAACTGTTGCAAATAGTAATTTTAATTTTTCTTCGTATTGAAATTTCCAGGGTACGAAATACTTGGCAGCCCAATGGGATAGACTGCATGATGTACTGGTCGAAAATGATTTCTCTTCAGCCAACAGAACGTTCTGCAGCATGATGAAGCAAGACAAAACTCTTTGCGTCCTTGACTTGGAGTTATCATCCCTCGCCTTGCTTGTAGCCCGGAACTCTTTCTGGCCGCTAATCCGATCCACTGCAAAATTTCTTGCAAGGAAAACAAGAGAAAACAGATTATATTCATTGCTTCCAAAGAACCTTTCCGCTACCAAAGAGCAATTAAATTATTCACGTAGAGATATGCTTATATTATTTTCAAATAATTACGAGTGGATTATACTTTAAAGTATAAAACTCGGTAAGTCGTAATTTTTTAATGCTAATTCAAAGTAAATTTTATGATAATGTACCATGTTCATTTACCGTGAAAGAATCACCGTGACGTCTAAGGTCTTAGCTTTTCTGGCCGCCCCTTCAACAGATCCACAACAAAAAAAGAGTATCCAGATTAATACCAGGATTATCGATCGCAAAGACTTTCTAGCTCCTCTATTTTGAAATCCCACAATTACAACATTTCCCCACAGAAATGTGGCACATTTGTTGCATCAGATAAAGGATCTTGGCTTAGAGCCTAGGCTAGGTATGGATGTGCAATGGTATACCTAATGCAAGAGGGTTCTAAAATGAATGGCCAGCACCAGATGCTAGTTTAGATGTAATCAGTGCTATGCCCATAACTAAGCTCTAGCCGGCCATGATTCTCATAGTTGTGTGTGCAAGGCAGTGGCGCACCCAGACTGTTTTGCTGTTTTGGGGGGTTACGTTTTGAGAAATAAGTACCTTACTATGGCTTTTAAAGCTCTTATTTTTTTATTAATTTGAAGCGCTTCAACATCGGCGTCCGGAGGTGCTTTTCCATCGCACTGTAGGCCTCCGGACCATGTTCTCAGATCGCATAGGTACCGGTCAATCGCTTTCTCTGTGAGATTTTTTCTGAGAATAAGAGTTTATAAAATACTTTATTGGTCTCATGATGCTCTTTAAAATACATTCATCAATAATTATCAGTTGCAGATCTTTTACGTCTTAGCTCCCACACGTTCTTCGTATCTCTGACCGTTTGTGGACTTTAATTTATCATCAGGGGTTGATTGATTAATCGGTTTAACTATGTTTCCATCTTGCTGACTCTGAAGTTCCCGGATGGCTTAAAGGCAGAAGAAAGGATAGGAACCAGGGCGCTAATCGCTTTTGCGATTGGTTTACCACCAGTAGGCCTTCGACTAGTTTGAGGTAGGCTAAGATCTGCCTGGGCAACTTTCAAGATTTGCCTCAGTAAACATACGTCCCAAATGCTGACTTAGTTTCCTCCGGGGGCTTCTGAAAAAAAAAAAAAAATTGGAATGCTATGACACTTGCAGATTGTGTAGGGAGACAGAGGAAACTGCAATGTATCTACTGATTGATTGCGATGTCATTGTCCCAGAGAGTTTTAGATTTCTGGAGTTATTTACTGATCAGATGCCTTTACCACTCTAAGGTGATTTATCTCACTTGCTGCTAATGGACCATTGTATAGTAGGCTCGAACCTAGGTCTTGTTTTATCTGTCTATATTCCAAAACTTGCTACAGTTTATCTTTAAATTTGACCTAGAAATCCATCCATTTGAATCCCAGCTCAACAACAGGAATATATCTTTGGACTCACATGACTAGCTCCAGACTTTCGTAAAGTTTTAGTGAAAATTGTACGGAAAATGTTAGAGAAAAATTTGCGGAGTAATAGCTTTGAACTCTAGATCTTTGTACAGAAAGGGTTTATTGTTGATTACTGCTGATGGCCAGACGGAGGAAATATCTTCACCCTACAAGGGCATGCCCTTATATTCCAGCAATTACTTCCAGTCAGTTATAGACAGACAGACATGGACTGGCACTTCGTCTCGGTCACCATGGAAACCAGGTCAGCACTGGGTACCAGCGCACTCACCTTCCCCCAACCTGGAAACCACCTCTGTTCCACCTCCATATACATTCTTCTATCGCTATTCCTTTCTTAGAGAATAATGGAACATTAAATACTATTTCCTTCTTTCTTCACTTCAGTGCTAGACTTCCGGTTAGCTAGTGTACACTATCCAAGTGTGAGTGCGATTTCTCGTGGTATCAACAGTAGACCGGAATTACGCACGCTGACCTCGCAACAGTCAGGCTTGGTTTGGCCAGTTCCGGTCACGTGGCCAGTGCACTTAAACAGGTTGTTACTGTAGACTGCAGAGAGAGAATTTCTTTTTTGAAATTCTTTGGCGAACAAAGTTGTCCATCTGATTTAATGGGAGTGAACACACAGACGACATTCCTTTACTCCAAATAATGCATTTACAATGCTAATTGTACCTCCGATGTATTTCAATTATTTTTCCAGTATTTAATTTTGCTAAGAATCGGTTGTATCTCTTATAAACAACCATAAATAAATATAAACTGTTAAATTAACTGTTTGTTGCAGACTTACCTGAGAGAGCTGCAATAAATAGTAAATTAAAGGGCCGGAAGTTGGATTCGAACTCAGGATCGCCGTTTGGGAATCCAGTACACTAACTACTGAGCTTATTCCTTATTTTCATTTCTTGTTCCAGTAGAAGTTTAACTCAAGATGTTTTTGGATGCAGGAATACGTCTGATCAAGATCAGAATTAGAGATAATGTTATGGACCATAAGATTTATAAAAAAAGATCTTTTTTTTATTCAACCTAATCAGGCAGCCATATTTAATAATAACAACATGCCAGGAACACAGCTGATTGTTACAGTTCTGCGCAATAGGAGAGAGTGAAAATTTCTAACCTGCAAGGTATGCAGTGATCATAGCAACCATTTGCAATCCTACACAATTTGCATTTCTACCTCCTCTCTAAACGAATGTTGCTACAGCTGAATAATCCAATTGACATTGTGGCCGATATGCACAATGCATAAATTTTGCACACTCGTGCTTCTTCACGCATCTACACAGTTGTTGTTAATGCCGTCGGCTTTGTTGCAGACCATGTTTTTTTAGCACGTGTTTGCCATTTCTGTCTAGAGAGGTTGTAATTTTGTTTGTGCCTTTATAAAGTCTCCTGGGCAATTAGAAGGGTTGCAATTATTGTTTCTCGGCTTTTCTTCACAAATAAATGTCCTCTGAGACAGAAAAAATGCATTTCTGTTCGTCTAGGTCAGTGATGGCGATCCTATGGCCCGCGGGTCAGACACTGATGACCTACAATTGCTAGGCAACCATTTGTTTGTATATGTAGGTTGATTTAGATTTTCTAATTGTGTGGATAATTTATATTCTATCTGTATTTTTTTTCAATCACGCATTGACACAATAGTTATTTATTTAACAAGTGCGGAAAGTAGTACTTTTCCTCACGCGAGGCAGGGTTTGCACGCACGAGCGAGCGAAGCGAGGCAAATTGCTGAGTGTGAGGAAAATACTTTACACTCGAGTTAAATATTATAATTTTTCTGCAACCATTAGATTTATTAACTAAAAAAATTAAATATTCCATTTTTACAGTCTACAAAAAGTAATTTATTTATTATAAACATTTATTGTTATATTACAATTATTTACATTACTTATTACATTTCCTGCTGTTTCTTTTATTGATGGAGGAGTGTTTTCTAAACAGGCATCACTAGAATCCATTTTAAATTTCTATAAGGTAACACTATAACCTTTTTAACTGTTATAATTAAAAATATCTAATTATTTATTAAAATATTATTTTTATTTCTATATTCCTTTCAATTTTTATTTTATTTTTTAATATTCGTTTTTTAATTATTTAGTTACGTTAAATAAGCTTATTAAAGTTTTACAGAAAATATTTATGTTAATAACAAAACTTCTTATATCAAGGAAGCACAATAAAGTTTTTCCACTCACCAGTGAGGAAAGTGACACTAATGGGAATTTTTCCCCACTAGTGTGGGAAGTTGGGCATTACACAGCTGATTTTAATTGAGTAATGAGAACTTCCCTACATGATTGCAGAAAAACATACTTTTTGTTAAGATTTTGTTCAGTTATGTTTGTAAAAAGAGACGACTTCCATAGCACTTGTTTCGTCCCGTTTTACCCAGTTAAGCCAACTGAATTTTAAAGATGTTTAGTTTTGAAAATATTCAGTTTAAAATTGTTTAAACTTAACTCTTGTGCCAAATGGGCATTAGTGACCCAAGAGCTGGTACTAAAGAAAAAAAATGAACAAAATTTGACCCACGTCTTAAAAAGGTTCGCCATCTCTTTAGGTATTAATAGAAAATATAAAAAGAGAGAAATGTCGCCCATAACTCCATACCTGATGTGTTCCTGATTGATACAATCGTCGTTTCAGGTAGTAACGACTATATTTGTCCACCAAAAGAGCAATTTTACTCTAGCGATTTTTCAGTTTTTCACAATTTAAAGGAAAATTGGCACCAGCGATTTTCCTTTATCTTCCCCACACACCCACCCTCCTAAATATCTGTAACTTTCAACTGATACGATTTCCCGGTATTTTTCTTTCTCTCTTCGTAGAAACGTAACTGTGACTACCTCACTTCAGGAATTAGATGCAGTTTGGGCGCTTAGTTAATATCACGTAGTATTGCCTGGAATTTTAGAGTTGAAAAACGGGTGTTTAATTCCATCTTACTGTCTCTACGAGCAGTACGAATCGGAAAATTAAGTGAAGTAGAAATCTCTACGCCAAACTAATTAAACTACCGCTGATAACGGGTGTAAGTTCGATATCGAGATATTGAAGCTGTATTAACTGATCATTAACATGATCTTACTTTTTAAACCCATGCCAAAGTTTTGATGAAAATCCATTTAATTATTTTCGGGAAATTTAAACTTCCAAACAAAATGTAATTGATAACAATTTAAAATGAAGGAAATAGTTGGAAAAGCTCTTGAAAAACCCAGCGTATAATTAAGATCGATTATATTTTAATTATAAATTAATCGATTATATTTAATCAATGGCGTGACTCAAAAGTTAGAAGAAAAAAAAGTGTTAATCAGCGGTAAAACAAATTATTGAGATAACCAGCTGATCTAAGAGATCAGGCTGACAGAGCCACTATCCATCACAACACGTGCGTCTAGTTAATAAAATTAAAAAAATAATAAATAAATAAAGAAAATTACATATAGCAGCTTTGACCCTACGACCTGCACGGGTAATGGAAATAAAATATGCTGCACTGTCTCTGTGAGAGATTCCGCATTCCAGAGCCCCCTGTCCATAACTAGCAGTTATGTGTTTAATTATGCAGAAATAACGGTGTGTGTGTTGGTTGGTATGGCCAATGTACCGCAACTCCAACCGACTGTTTCTTCTAGGTACTTATCAGCATGAAAGTTTCATGGGGTTCTTTCAGCATAACCAAATTCACCACTTACAACTTTCTTGGAAAATATTTATTTATTTTTTCCAAACTAGGAATTTTTTAATGAATAATTAACTAAAAAACTATATTTATCCTAGCTCAGGGATGGCGAGAATCTTTTTGAGACGTGGGTCAAATTTTGTTCATTTTTTTTTTAGTTCTAGCTCTTGGGTCACTAATGCCCATTTGCACGAGAGTTAAGTTTAGAAATTTGAAACTGAATATTTTCAAAAACTAAACATCTTTAAAATTCAGTTGGCTTAACTGGGTAAAACGGGGACGAAACAAGTGCTATGGAAGTCCTCTCTTTTTACAAACATAACTGACACAAAACTCTACAAAAGTGTGTATTTTGTCTAAAGAAAAATCTAAATATGGTTATTTGCTTTGGGTTGTCGATTTTTTTGTAACAAACAAAATATGAGTAAAATTATACATTTTATTTGATATTTTGTTAACACTTTTGCTTTATTTCCAAATACTATGTTGTTGCACGACAATGCCCGTCCACATACTGCTGCCCACACTGCTGAAACGTTTCTGAAACTCAATTTTGAAGTCCTGGATCATCCTCCGTATAGTCCTGACCTTGCTCCATCGGACTTCCACTTGGTTAGTCCACTCAAAGAGGCATTAAGGGGCCGTAGATTTATCTCGGATGAAGCAGTAAAAGAAGCGGTGCATTCCTGGCTAGCAGCTAAACCAAAAACCTTCTTTTATGACGGCTTCAGAAAGCTTGTGCAACGATGGACCAAGTGCATTGAAAAGCAATGGGAATTATGTTGCAAAATAATGTTTTCTATTTGTATTACAATAAAATTTATAACTACATTGCGGATAATTATTGACTTACCCTCGTACAAGAGCATTTGTCATCATTTGCGTTTTAGAACTGGTAATGATCAAACTAAAGGTTATTCGAGATAGCATTTAAATTGCTTTTGTGTCAATGCGTGATTGAAAAAAATACAGATAGAATATAAATTTTCCACACAATTATAAAATCTAAATCAACTCGCGTAAACAAACAAATGGTTCCCTAGCAATTGTGGGTCAGTGTCTGACCCGCGGGTCATAGGTTCGCCATCACTGTCCTAGATGAAACCAAAGTTGATGACCAACAATCATATTCTCCTGAAAAACTGAAAAGTGGCACCTTCGGCCTAAAGCCGATTTTCTTTAAAATTTGGTAATTTAGCTCCAAATTATTGATTCTTAATAACATAATATAGGTGGCGACACATGTACACCAACAGTAATGGGGCATTCAAAGGAATGTCTGACCACAGACATCGAATTTCCCAGATTAATATTTAATCACCATAATTTTTACAAAATTTAAATAAAATCATTGAAGTCATTTTCTTAAGAGAGGAGAAAAACAATCTCAAAAGGTGAAAAAAACTGTACCACCAGTGGTGGAATCTGCGAGCTTTCAGTCATGTCTTTTTTTTTTTTTTTTTTTTTTTTTTTTTTTTTTTTTTTTTTTTTTTTTTTTGGCCTTCTGGGCATGCAGATTAGCCACAGTCATGTCTTTTGCAGGGACTCAATCTAAATATCGGAGGCTCTGGCTTCAGAGATCCTTTTAGTCACTTTTCTGAAAACCACTTTTCCGGACTCAGAAGGACCTCTTAATGAGTATTTCCGGGGCAAACTTAACGTGATCGTTACCTTACCTGTGGTTAATGTGTGATGTATCTAAATAATATAATTAAATTCACCAAATATTCGATTGAGTGTCAACTGTACAGGGTTGCATGTATTTCTGGAGCTCGAAAATCAAGCTCGAAAATCTACTGGAATTTAGGTTCAAGCTGTCTCCAAAGAAGCTAAGTAATAATAAGGTAAAAGACCTGTGACAAAGTAGACTGTACAGTGGCGGATCTAGAAGGTGGGCCCCACACACTGGGGCATGACCTACTTCAGCTCTCTGTCACACGCCATTATCCGGCTGTCTCCTCTCTATTGTATCCCCCACCACTTGCTGTCAGCTGCGTTCAAGGTCAGCCGAGTCACCTTCGCTTAGTCATGCCTCACGTCGCCAGACACCCTCACCCAGCCAGTCTTTAGGTGGCTCGGTACTTACCTATTTTCAGCTAGTCAGCAAGAACAGCTGGAAATATGCCCGCAGACACCTCTATCATCGTCTCCAAACCCATTCTACTGTCTCTGTAGCTAAATCCATTTTAAAGGAAGTACTGCAATCATTCTGATTATCAATCTTTTGACTTTATAACGGAAGTACACGTTTAGCGGGATCCTTGATCATTGAAAAATGGTTATTAATAGTACTCTGTGTGGGGTTAGTTAGCGTAATTTAAAGATGAAATTCTGTTAGCACTAACACGATTTTTATGTGCTCAATTTAAAAATAGATTAAGGGTGATTTGGGTTGGATAGATTCCCTCTATAATGAATGAAATACAGTCGAACCTATAACGGACACTGGCGGGGGAAAGCAAAGTGGCCGCTGTTTGGAGGTGGTCGTTTGAAGGAGGTTGGCAAGTTTCATAATGAAAAAATATGGGCTTTTTTCCAAACATCTATTTAAAAATATTAATAGATTTAAAAACGTACATAATTGCATAATTATTGCAGCTATATGATATGCATCAGATTTTTCTTAATTATCCAAAAAAATTATCAAAAACCTACATATTATTGACTTAATTAATAATTTTTATAATAATCATCACATTTATTCACAACAATAATAATTTATGGTAAAATTATCATCATACTATCATCTATTATTAGAAAAATAGAACAAACCATTCGGCAAGATGACGATGGCTCGATTTGGTTTTTTGGCAAAATCTTCCAACACATTTATTTTCTCTTCTGGAGTTAACCACTTTCGTTTGAGAGACATCAGAAAAAATAATATTGTTCGTCCAAAGTAATATTGAAAAATGATTAAAATGGTACAAGCTGATATAGGAAACTTTAGGAAAAACCAGAAAAAAACAAAAACTTGAGAGGGGATAATTCTTTTGGTCACCGCGTCAAACGAACTTTTAATAATAAGGTGGCCGTTAGTGGGAGGTAAAACATAATAATCCGTTCCCCAAAATTAATGTCCCCTATGTAGAGTGTCCGTTAGACGGATGTTCTTTTATACAGAAAGTGTATTGGGGTAAAACGGGGAAATCCAAAAACTGTCCGTAAATGGAGGTAGTCGCTAGTGAGAGTGTCCTTTACGGGAGGCTCGACTGTATTGCTCTAATGATATTTAGTTAAATTTGTTAAGTTTGAACCTTGAGAACGGAAGTCGTGTGAGTCTTAATACCAGTTTTTTGTTTTAGGTTACCAAAGAGGAGATTGGACAACACCGCGGTGATGCCGGGTTCGAATCCAGCTGCTGGCTCTTAGATTTTCTCACTTACTGTCCGGTAATGGAGAGTGTTGTCTCATAACGATTGCCGGCACTGATCTTATTGCGTTACCGCCTCAAATTTAGGCTAACGGAAGCTTAAATTGGTCCAACATTATGCAATTCAAAATATTTAATGTTCCCTCGTAATGGCGAGATGGTTACTCCAGCAGAATCTAAATAGTTCCAATATATTTGAGGCAAACGTTTTTTGGGACGAGTTGAATGACCTGATCACATCATCATATACATTATACACATTTATGAATGAGATGAACGTTGTGTGGGGCGGCATTCTAAAGAGAACAGTGCATTGTGTTTGTAATAGTTACATTTAGGGTGGGGGCGGACGGTTTGAATGAAGACCTTTCCAAATAAGCGAGAGTCGCAAGGCAGATGTTTTTGTCGCTGGAGCCCTTTTGACGTCAGAGCCACCGCCCCTGTCTACCACATGTTCCTCGTGTCCGTCCCCGCTCCCGGAGGCATCACCAGCCCCCGTCCATGTCAAGACCATTGCTGGTGGCTTCATCAGTATTAATTATTTTCCTCGCTATTTTAGTTATAATTAACCAAACTGTAACGAGGATATCATATTGCGGCCAGTGACGTAATCTAATTAATACGAGGAAGAAATTTTGTTTTTGTTTTCTATTAAACTTGTGTATACGATAATTTCTTGTTGAAAGTAAATAAATTGGCAATCCTGTGTTTCTTTCAGTGATTTCTAAAGGTAAGTATTGCAATCATATCAAATCATCTGAATCCAGTTTCCACCTGAAAAATAAGTTTAGAGGTCCCCTGAATCCAAAAAAAAGTGATTTTTAGAAAAATGGTCCATGTACGAGTATATATTTACAACTACTTAACGCTCCATTCCACATTTCTAACCTCACCATTCATAATGTTCTCGAAATCCCTTTCATCAACGACCTTACTAAAACTCGTTTCTTAAAATTTCATTCCTTTACAGCAGCAGCTCATCCTAATCCTTTAATTGAACACCTACTCTTCTTCCACATTAGCAGGTAATCCTCCAAGGAGATTGAAGAGAAGATGGCCCCGCGACCTACTCTCCTCATAAGAGTATAGTGCATGTGTTCACGTTAATGGAGTGTCGCCACTGGGTGCTTTCTCCTGTATTCATACAAGACATTATATTACATCGCATTTGCTTGTTGCAACAACCGTTGCAGTCGCAAATTTCAATACAAGATTAAAAAATAACATTCACAAGGTTATTGTGAAATTGTTCATTTCAAAAATGTAGACGAGCTTTATGTAAAATGAATTGGAAATTTTAAAATTATGCAATACACACGCGTGTAATTTTTTGGAAATGGATTTAAAAGCCAATGTTTTTTTTTGTCGCCACGAGCCGACATTATCAAAAATTAGAAAAAAATAAAATAAAAAGTAAAAACGCCATAGTTGACGAGTTGAAACATGAACAAACAACCGTGCTGATTAGATAGAGTGTACATACAGACAAATAACTATAACAGTCGAATACTTGATGGACCTAGTGTGCATTGACCTTTACATAATAAAACAAGCACACTTCCTGTTTGCGTTCGACTCTGCCCCTCCCAAACATACAGACGAGCTAGTAATTATATCAAGGACTTGGTAACAACCATTTTGTGATACAACTCTTTTACTTTCTTCTGTTGTGGCACTTACCATGCAGGCTGTCGTGCAGCTGGCCTCCAAGCAGGTGCCTCTCACCTGCAGCATCTTTAGTGTAGGTATCTTTGCTTAGCATTCATGCTTGATGCAGGCTGCACAACATGCAACAATCTACTTGCGCAGGTTGATGCTCATCCCGAGCAGATGAAACCTGCGTCTAGCCTGCACACTATGTGGATGACCGGTTCCTGTTCTATTTAGCCCTTTTTCCCTTCATTTCCAGCTACCACCGCGTACTTTGCCATTATAATTTATCCTAAAATCCCAACTTGAATACGTGTCCTCTGGTTTCTTCATCACCGTCCTATATCTTTCTTTTATCTTCGGCTGAAACCACCTGAATAAAGTACAAAGTTGCGTTTTTTTTAGTCCATCTTCTAACTCATACTATTGCACTTTCTGAGCCAGCCTTACATCGACCCAGGTAAGTATTTTGAATATACAGGGCGCCAGGAACGATTTTGTCTTAAGCCCATTAAGTGGCTTGGAATGTTCTGGGATTCCAAAGCAAAATCCCCTCCAAAAAAATGGAATTAAATATATTGTTCCGCAACTTGGAGGATTGTAGCAACAGAAAATCTTGTGTATCCAGCAGATTGTTGAGGACATCAATTTCAGTGAAGTTTAAGGGAAGATCTGATGCCTCGCTGATCAAGTAATAACAGTGGGACTTGCCCAAGGTATAGAGTTCTTAGTGTTGGCTATTTGATAGACTGGATGATAGAATAGTTATGGATTGGAGAAAACACGTTTTAATGCAAAGAGCTTTTATTTAAGTAAACACTACTTCAAAAATAAAGCACACAACGAAAACAGCGTATGTTACTACTTTTTCTTTTAGGTTATATTTCTATGTTCCTGATGCTATCTACTGGCAATAGTTGAAAATTTCCTTGAAACACTGTTATCAGCTAGGGAACGGATTCGTATGTATTTTCATATTTTTTTCTAGGCAATTTACAGACGTTTTTCAACTAGAAGTATTCATACTGACACTCTTTAAGCCGTTTGAGCCTACTTTTATTTCACATATTTGGATGTTATCGCATATTTATACATATTTGATTAAAATAAATAAATATTTCTACATATTTAATCAAAATATGTACATATTTTTCATTTTGGGCATATTTTCATAATTGGGAGGTGGTTGACAGGAACTGTGAACCACAGACTGTAGGGCTGTGAATCACAGTGGTTAAAAAAGTGTTCTTAAAAGCACCAAGTCGCATTAAAATGCTAAAAGATCTCTATCCAGACTTGTGCCTTCCACCAGAACCAATATTGACAAGATGGGGTACTTGGCTGGAAGCAGCTCAGTATTACTATGAAAACTACAATAAAATCAAGAATGTCCTTTCACATCTCGAAGACGAAGCAGTAGCGATAATACAGCCAAGTCTTTATTCGAGAAACCTAATTTAAGGAACGACCTTGCATTCATTTCTGACAATTGCGTATTTCTTGCACAATCCATTACCCAACTTGAGTCCCAAAATGTTCGACTGACAGAAAACGTGTCCAACGTTAAAAAAGTCATCGAAAAGGTGGAAGGAATACCTGGGATTAAGGGAGATCTGATCAGATCAAAACTGGTAGAAGTACTGAGCAAGAACAAAGGGGTGGGAGACCATCTGCCAGATTTCTGATATTATCAGTGGAACAGAAGTCACCTCAGAACATCGTGTACCCTTTAACAACCAACGAGATAACTTCTTTCAGCAAGGCACCTATAACATCTGTAGATGTTGAACGATCTTTTAGTCGTTACAAGTCCATCTTACGCCCAGATCGTCGTCACTTTACGTTCCAACATTTGAAATTTCATGTGGTTGCAAACAATTTTGAAGAGTGAAGTTTTCAAAATTGAAAATTTAACACATCTTTTTATAAATAGTAAAAATATTCTTTGTTGTAAAAATCATTATAACTTGTAA
Source organism: Rhodnius prolixus (assembly GCF_049639745.1). Lineage (NCBI taxonomy): Eukaryota > Metazoa > Arthropoda > Insecta > Hemiptera > Reduviidae > Rhodnius > Rhodnius prolixus. Next base: position 64,312,920 of record NW_027411592.1, on the reverse strand, counting down.
AAACAAATTATTTTGTTCCTAATAAATTATTATAAATTGTAAAAATGTTCTTTTCTTGTATAAATAATTATAACTTGCCAAAAAAAAAAAATTCCATTTTAATAAAAAAAAAAATGTCCATTTTACTTAAATATTCCAGAAAATATTTTAAGAAAATCACATATTTTCCACATAATTGACGAAAATAAATGCATATTTTAGTTAAATATTTGGCATTTTTAAATACATAAAAATCCGTTCCTTAGTTATCACTGATAACGTCGTAACACGTAAGTTTTTCCCTATTTATGTTTGGTTACTATTTTTTTCATTCATCATCAGAGTGAAATCATAGAAAAATAAAATTGGGTAAAAACTAGCGAAGTTATCACCAATTTTTGTCGAGCAGGTCTTAACATGCAACTACCATCGATTTTGTTTTAAAATAATTTAATTACCTAAATTACTATAAAAGAAGGTCGTATGAGGGATTTCTACCCAGTTTTTTTTGTTCTGCTTTGATCCCGCACAAAGCACTACATTAGTGGAAGATAGTAAGCTGGAGATACATACATCCCACATAGTAGTGCCGCTATAGCATGCTCTACATAACAACACTTATCTCGCATCTGTAAAAACTAAAACAAAATAAAAAATAATTATTTTAATTAATTTCTCACATTCATGCTCATTACTTTTTTTTGTGAAACTAATTAGTAGAAAAAAATATGGATGTGAAATTTAGTTTTATAATTAATTAAAATGAAATCTTGTTTACAAGTTCATTTCCACAGTTTGTTTTGCTTTCCAAGTGTTTTTGTTCTTTATTTTGAACAATAGACCGAACTGTGTTAAATTATAGATGTGAATAATGTCTCTAAGAAATAAAAAAACACAATTTTTGTCAATATTTGTTAATAATTTGGTGACCTCTTACTAAATCCCTGGATATAACGTCGAATTGAAGAGCTTGGTGCAAAAAGGAGTTACAGTAAGACCCCGCTTAACGCTGTTTCGTTTAGCGCTGTTTCGGTTTAGCGCTCTTTTATTTCAAACCGGGGATTCCCAGAAATTGCTCGCATCACTACGGGGATTCCCCGAAATTGTGGAATTAGCGAAAAAAACCGGTTTAGATGAGGTAAATGTGGAAGACGTCGAAGAAATAGTTCGTGTTATATAGTTAGTAGAAACATATTAAGATGGCCTCGTTTAGCGCTGTTTCGCATTACGCTCTACTTTGATGGAACGTATTCCCCGCGTTAAGCGGGGTCTTACTGTATCTACATTTTTTTTCAGAAAATGTGTTTAGTGGCGCCCCCTATTGTACGAGTATGTTCAATTCTACATCTTTTGGTGCATAAACGAGTCTTTATGCAGACTCGTTTATTACTACTTATTCTTTAACCTAGGTTAGATTTGGAGCAAAAATGAGTTTTCTACTGCAGATAACTTTCTTTTGCTCCAAACAGAAAAGATGACGCCATCAATCAAACAATTTTTTTATTAGGTTTATTTAATGTTTATATTAGGTAGATATTTTTTTATTTTTATTTTGGCGCATCAACAGCTGAGGTCATTAGCGCCCGGAGCTTTTTCCAGTGCACTGCCGGCCTCCGGACAGTGTTCTCTCGTTACAGACAACACTGTCCATCACCGGACAGTGAGCTGTAAGAAGCTCCTAGGAAGAGAAAATCTAAGGGTCAGCAGCTGGATTCTAACCCGGGACCTCCGCGTGGTAGTCCAGTATGCTAACCTCATAGCTAATCCCTTCCCTGGTAGATATTATTATTTTTCTTTTTGACAGGCATAATATTACATCTAACATTCGCTTCGACAAGACACAAAATAGCCACTTAAAAGCTCAAAAACAAGAAATCTGTTAACTGAAGTACTTAATATGTACTCAAGTTTTACTGAAAATTATGATTTTGGTGCAAAAAAGAGTTAGCTGCCAAATAACTTTTGCTTATAGCAAGCTTAAAAAAAATGCCCTAGAAAGTTCAAATTGAGCCCCAAAAATGACCCCCATCACAATATATTAACTAATCCTTACAGCGGACACAACATAAGGAATACGTACATCTTAAAGCATATTTAGTTTTTTTGTCCCTACTAAAAATTTTAAAAAAACTGTAGATAACTCCTTCTTGCACCAAGCTCTTCAATTGTCCAAATTTTGACTATTTATGATGGATAATATTTCGTCAAAAAATTGTTTTATTAATTAAGGCAACAAAAAATTGTTAATTGACTTTGCAATATCTTTTTAATTTACTTTTATAATAAGGAAAAAAAAACAAAGATCATTTTGATCAAAATGTTTTTTAATATTTCAGCACAAAATACGAGTAGTCAATTTTTATTTGTGGACAACCACTCAAATCTTTGATGGGTACAATTTATATCCAAAAATTTTTAAAGAAAAACACTGAGAAAATCTTTAAAAACGTTTGTCAACTTCCTACGATTTTTCATCTCATAGATTTGTTTTTTCCCCAAAAAAATGCACGAAATCTACGCTCAAAAAACAGCTGTTTGGCCTTTAGTAGTTCACAATACCAATATTTCGTAGATGAATACTTTAAAATCGAAAATTTTTCGTGATTGCTATACTTTATGAGAAGACAAAGTGGAAAAAAAGATGGTAAGTTTTTTTTGTACTAGTATTATTTGAAGATTTTAAAATATAATATAAAAAAAGAAATCATTCTATAGAGTAAAAAATTAAACAAACTTTAAAAATTCTTAAATTTGTTATAAATAGAATTGAAAAATAAAATAAGAAAGCAAAAAATAAAAGAGTCTAATAATGCCCGAAGTGTTGAAATTACTTCTCTTGTTATACAAATTTGTATTCAATTGATTTGTTTAACATTGAAATGTTTGAGTTTTGTATTGGGCTTCGAGTTTGTCTTTAGACAGAACTTGAGATTTTTTCGCTGATGGCTAAGCCATATGACGACCTAGGTACACTTGGACATATCGGACCCTTGCTGTTCAATCGAACACTCCCAGTATATATACTGTAGTGTGCACTGTAGTTGGATACTACGCGAACTAACAAACAGTTTTTCTTAATATTTCACTTAAATATATGAATTATTATTTTTTAAATAATTTTTTTCAATTTTACAACATTAATACCAACCTATACATATAAAATATTAAATTTAATTTCAAAATTTAAAATATAAAAAATTAAACATTAGTAAAGGTTAATGTTTTTGTGTTTCAAGTCATGTGTTAAAAACTTTAAAGTAAAATAAGTATCTAAAAATAATCGATTATCGGTGAAGAATCATTGTTCACCCGTGTTACTGAATTATGATTTAACACTCCTTAAAAAGTAAAAATTAATTTTCGCCCAAAAATTACCCAAAATAAAAATTTCTATTTTTGCGAATTTAGAGAAAATTGAGAAAACTTTATTCGAAAAGAAAACAAAAAAAAAAATCTCAGAAAAGTGGAAAAATCAATTGTGCAAAGAGATACTTCCGGTTCAGGCATTTGCATACAGCCTGAATTTGAGCAACCCATTCAAACTTCCTTAATACTACGTAGCACCCAAAAACTTGGTGGTTAAACAATTCTTTGAAGTTTTTTTGGGGGTAGTTTATCCCCCCCCACTCTTCTTAGAAAGGGCCTAAATCGAATTTTCTTCGATAAATATCGTGGACCACTATCGAGTTCAATAAATACCAGTGGTTTAAAGAAAATTTTTAAAGAAAAATTGAGAAAATCCGCTCAGTGGTACTACATCCGGTTGACAAGTGAAACTCCATGTTCGCACCAACAAACATGCAGATCATCTTATAGAAAACTGTTTTTTGTTTGTTTTTACTTGAAATAGCTCCCAAGATTGGGTCTAATCTTAGTATAATAATCGCTGATATCTAGCTGTAAAATTGTTATTTTAAACTCTTCTTCGAGATAAGTTCATTTAAGGACACTTTTGGATTGGGGGAGGTGGAGGCTTCCCCCAAAATGTCATTCAGGTGCCACGATAAACGAACAGTTAAGAGACTAGACCCGCAATGCTAAGATGTATTGTTGGTTTAGTGGGTTCGATTCCCAGTGTTAAGGCCTTGGATTTTATTTAATAGTTAATATGAGAAATTTATAGTAAAGAATGTTAGGCGGTTATGAGACTAGACCCGCAATGCTAAGATGTATTGTTGGTTTAGTGGGTTCGATTCCCCACGGTCAAGGCTTTGGATTTTATTTAATGGTTAATATGAGAAATTTATAGTGAAGTATGTTAGGCGGTTAAGAGACTAGACCCGCAACGCTAAGATGTATTGTTGGTTTAGTGGGTTCGATTCCCCCGGTCTAGGCCTTGGATTTTATTTAATGGTTAATATGAGAAATTTATAGTAAAGTATGTTAGGCGGTTATGAGACTAGACCCGCAATGCTAAGATGTATTGTTGGTTTAGTGGGTTCGATTCCCCACGGTCAAGGCTTTGGATTTTATTTAATGGTTAATATGAGAAATTTATAGTGAAGTATGTTAGGCGGTTAAGAGACTAGACCCGCAACGCTAAGATGTATTGTTGGTTTAGTGGGTTCGATTCCCCCGGTCTAGGCCTTGGATTTTATTTAATGGTTAATATGAGAAATTTACAGTAAAGTATGTTAGGCGGTTAAGAGACTAGACCCGCAACGCTAAGATGTATTGTTGGTTTAGTGGGTTCGATTCCCCCGGTCTAGGCCTTGGATTTTATTTAATGGTTAATATGAGAAATTTACAGTAAAGTATGTTTGCTAGTCGCCTCCGTCAACGACACCTAATTGGTAGTTGGACGTAAAGCCCCGCCTGAAAAAATAGGCGATTACTTTACTTTTTTTTTAATAGGGTTAGGTATGGGCGGGTGTTGTTCTAGTGGTCAAGAGCGTGGCTTTGTAAGCAGTAGATCCCCAGTACGAATCCCTTGGAAAATTTGGGGCAGTTCTGGGAAGGCACAGTTGTAGCCTCCCGACTCTAGTGTAACCTCATTACAATTTTTGATTTTGCCATCTGCATAATGAGTGTAAGGGAGTTAACTAACATTCCAAGTTAGAATAAAATGTATTGATTAGAAATTATGGTTAAGGCAGTTAAGGAGAAGTCGTGTGAGTGGTGCGCACTAGGATTATTAACTGTAAACTTTCTGGGGTCATCTACTGCAGAGTCACGTCATTTTGGTTGATTAATAATTACGTCACAACACAGACGTAACGCTCACTTTCTCGCAGCGCAAACGCAGCAAAAAACAAAAACGCGAGAAACAAGAAAAAGTTGATTGCTAAATACGGTGTGAGTGTGTGTGTGTGTGTGAATACTGTTGGCAGTGAACGCGTTGAGGAACTATGGCCGGCCATTGTGTTGGCTAGGCGGGGGGCAGGGGTACCGCTGTCACAATAGAACGCCTTCTGCTGCCATTGTCACGCAGGCATACATTCTGACACCATTGTCTATTGTGAATGCACTCAAATTGTTACCATTGTGGCCCCCCTCCCCCCATTCTTTCACCACATTGTACTCTTCAATTGTCTTCTTTTTTTTAATTTAAAAAATGTAAAATAAAATAAAAATATAGCACTAACATAATTTTTCTAGGAAAAAAGTAATAATAGCCTTTGATGTTTTAACCAACGAATTTAGAGGAAATCATAGCAGGTATTTCGAGGGGGGGGAACATTGAACAAAATCTAACTCGTCAAGTAGCACTTCCGGGGGATTTTGAACGCCAAATTGCAGTTAGATCTTCCGGTAGGACCAAATCGTACTAATATGTACAAATTTTCAGCTTCCAGCGATTTTCAGGTTTTGAGATATTTTTATTGTTCACGCTCGCGTACACACATAATTTTTTTTTGGACTCTAGGGCCCTAAAAATCGATATGATTTACGATGATTAACTCGATAATTTGACATGTTCTAAATATTTTCTTACCAAAAAGAAAAAAGTAACAAAAAAGTGAAAGAAAAATTTTTGTAGTGAAGTTGTTGAAATCATTTTCAAGAAATCGTGAAAATCTAATAAACCCAAATAGTATCGTAGTATTTCCGGTCGATTTTAGGTGGTAACCAAATGGAGTGACCAAATTTGAGCTACAGGCGATTTTTTTTTATACTTACTGACCCACAGCCCTATTTCGTAAAAATCCACTTTATCGAACTTTCGGACTCTGAAAGCGAGTATTTTTTTTTTTAGTGAAAAGTAGAAGGAAGTAGGTCTCGAATCCTTGTCTACGACTCCTTTCACCTCTCCGGAAATAACAACAAGCGATACTTTGGGGACCTGGCGTTACTTCACGCCTCATGAGCACGAACAGAGAAACTTTTATAAGACTAGAAGTAGAGAAAACTCGAGACACATTAAGATTAAGAAAGCAGGACGTCATCTAGAATGAAGTGATTGCATTTCAGCTAACTTAGCTGTAGAACATGTACGTATGTATATCTACAGAATGTGCAGATTAAGCTGCAACCATGTAATATGAGAGTGAAAAATATGTAAAAGCATTGTGTTGTCCCGTGTAAGGTTAGACTAGGAATGTTTGGGAGAGGTTATTTATATAACCGTCTGAGAGGTTATACTGCCTATCTATAACCACCGCCCAAGTAATTTTTTTTGTTTGTATTCTTTTTGTCCAGCGATTGTCCAGAATAGGCCGCATATATGTATATATATGCATACATAGTAGATTGAATACCCAACCTGCTCTGGAGTACATTGTGCGGTCAGAAAGGCCCTATTTTACATGTGAAAGCCAGCCATTTATGTACATAATCTATGGATGGGCCAGTGAAGGTGTGACCGTGGTGCCAACATCGGCAATTTAACGTAACTAAGGCCGTTGAACTTTAATAATATACTGGGCAATATAACCTGCAGTAGTGTAGACTCTTCTCATTAATGTTATTATAGTTTTTATTACAAAAAAAGTTTGTATGTTTAATTATAACTTTAAGTATACCACATTTATTAAAATTAACCTTAATGTGTTTATAATCCTGAACAACATCATAAATATGTAAAAGATAGCCTTAGTTACATTTTAATGAAGATTATTGTGAGTCAGTAACCTGCTTTATGATTCCATAGTCTTCATTTTCTTCAGAACCATCGGGAAACATTCAATACTATATAAAGGGACTGCCAGTACATCCCTAACTGTTATTCTAGGACTTACTTAGTAAGTAGATGTTGAAGCAGAAAATACTTGACTAGGATCTTAGGAGTATTTCCCTTAATTTAGGAGATTCTGCTTACAAATGTTTTGAGGTGAACGAATCATCTATTCGAATATAAATGAATCAATGTCTCATCTAACTGAAAGATATCACGTTTTTTTGTTTTTTCTTGAATGTGAGATTTAGTTACAGACAGAAAAATGAATACTTACTAAACTATTAATAACTATTAATTATCTTGGCTTTAATTTAAAACATTTCTCTAAACTTTATAATTAAACTAAAAGTTTTCGTTCCAATTCCATTTTGAGAAGACAGCAACTCGAAAATTTTAAAAAGAGTCACGCCAGATTTTAGTTTAATATTTCATTCTACATAATATTTATTTATTTAAATTTATTGAGCACTTATTTTTGGTGGGGTACCATAAATATTAATTAGCGAGATAAATATGAATTTAAAAAAAAAAAAATAAATTATTCAATAATGAATCAGCTGTAATTACAGCTGTCTTGATAGTGTGAGGTTATGAATAAGCCAATGCCGTCTATATTTGAAAAATGAATTCATTATTCAACAAATAACAATAAATAATAAATTCTCTAAATATATAATGCTAATTTATCTGCACATGTGTGGCCTAGCCTGGGGTCATTATGATAACACTAATGATTCTGTGTAGAGACAAACAATTTTATATGACTTGTTTTCTCTTATAATTTAACGTAAAAGGGGCGGTCCAAAGTAGAATGAATTCGGAAAAAACAGGAAACAAGTTTTCGTGTCAAAGTTTCTAAATTTAGTTTTCATCGGAAGTAATGAAACTGCAACATTTTCTGTCTAACAAATATTTTTTTAATTCCAGTAGAATTTAATACATAAACTCAGTTTTCGAAATCAATTTTTTGGATTAGAAGCTTTTCCTAATCACTAAGTTCATAAATAACGACATAATTGATTCAACCAAAGCTCTGTATAAGGCGTTTTCCAAATTGTTTTCCAATAGCCATAACGAGATTCCAATATTGTAAGCATGTTCAGCGATACATATCTCTGAGCCAATATACCATCAATTTCAATCCTCTATAACTCTCTTACTGATCATCAGAATTCAATGATTTCTTTACCCAATTGTAGAGAAAACTTAGCTCTATAACTGACATACATGGCGATGTTTTACTCATAATAGTTATTGAGATAAAAAGGTTTAAATTTTTCAGTTTTACAAAAAAGTTCAAATTTCAAACCTCTATAACTCTTTTCCTGTTCATCAGAATTAGATGATTTCTTTACCCAATTGTAGAGAATACAAAGCACTATAATTGACATACATGGCGATGTTTTACTCATAATAGTTATTGAGATATAGCGTTTTAAATTTTAGAGGTTCGCAAATACGTTCAAATTTCAAACCTCTATAACTCTATTCCTGTTCATCAGAATTCAATGATTTCTTTACCCAATTGTAGAGAATACAAAGCACTATAACTGACATACATGGCGATGTTTTACTCATAATAGTTATTGAGAATAAGCGGTTTAAATTTTTGAGTTTTGCAAATACCTTAAAATTTCAAACCTCCATAACTCTCTACCTGTTCATCAGAATTCAATGATTTCTTTACCCAATTGTACAGAATACAAAGCACTATAACTGACATATATGGCGATGTTTTACTCATAATTGTTATTGAGATATAGAGGTTTAAATTTTTGAGTTTTGCAAATACGTTCAAATTTCAAACCTCTATATCTCTCTTCCTGTTCATCAGAATTCAACGATTTCTTTACCCAATTGTAGAGAATACAAAGCACTATAACTGACATATATGGCGATGTTTTACTCATAATAGTTATTGAGATATAGCGGTTTAAATTTTTGAGTTTTGCAAATACGTTCAAATTTCAAACCTCCATAACTCTCTACCTGTTCATCAGAATTCAATGATTTCTTTACCCAATTGTAGAGAATACAAAGCACTATAACTGACATATATGGCGATGTTTTACACATAATAATTTTTGAGATATAGCGGTTAAAATTTTAGAGGTTCGCAAATACGTTCAAATTTCAAACCTCTATATCTCTCTTCCTGTTCATCAGAATTCAATGATTTCTTTACCCAATTGTACAGAATACAAAGCACTATAACTGACATATATGGCGATGTTTCACTCATAATAGTTATTGAGATATAGCGGTTTAAATTTTTGAGTTTTGCAAATACGTTCAAATTTCAAACCTCCATAACTCTCTACCTGTTCATCAGAATTCAATGATTTCTTTACCCAATTGTACAGAATACAAAGCACTATGGCGATGTTTTACTCATAATAATTTTTGAGATATAGCGGTTAAAATTTTAGAGGTTCGCAAATACGTTCAAATTTCAAACCTCTATATCTCTCTTCCTGTTCATCAGAATTCAACGATTTCTTTACCCAATTGTAGAGAATACAAAGCACTATAACTGACATATATGGCGATGTTTTACTCATAATAGTTATTGAGATATAGCGGTTTAAATTTATGAGTATTACAAATACGTTCAAATTTCAAACCTCTATAACTCTTCCTGTTCATCAGAATTCAATGATTTCTGTACCCAATTGTAGAGAATACAAAGCACTATAACTGACATATATGGCGATGTTTTACTCATAATAGTTTTTGAGATATAGCGGTTAAAATTTTAGAGGTTCGCAAATACGTTCAAATTTCAAACCTCTATAACTCTCTTCCTGTTCATCAGAATTCAATGATTTCTTTAGCCAATTGTAGAGAATACAAAGCTGTATAACTGACATACATGGCGATGTTTTACTCATAATAGTTATTGAGTTAAGCGGTTTAAATTTTTGAGTTTTGCAAATACGTTCAAATTTCAAACCTCTATAACTCTCTTCCTGTTCATCAGAATTATAAAACATGTTTCCGGTTTAGCTGCAAGGACACTCCTTTTTACGGGTAACAGCAAAAAATAAAAGTATAAATTGATTGATTGACACCGTTGATCATTGTAAAAATCGCTTAGTGAGTGCAATTAAGCATGATTTCGTAGCCAGTTTCCATGAAGAAGTGGGGTTGGGGGAATCATCGTGATGATGTCAATCAAAATGATACTTCATCGAAGAACCGAAAAAGATTTTGAGGTTGATTAGGGAAATAGCAATAAACTCTTCACCAAATGTCCTACGATCTCCTAAAGAATAGGGAAGCGAGGAATGTTCGCCGGCGTTTTACCTCCAGGATTATCCCCTTAGAAGGAAGGAGTTAAGGGCACGCCCTTTCTCCCTAGGGCTTCCTCCCCCTCTAACCGTGAGGAAAGTGAGGGAACCATTAGTTGTGGGTGCAAATCCTCCTAGACAAGGGCTTTAGACAATGACAGCGGAGTAATGACGACATCTGCCGATGACAGATGCTTTTCTCTATCCTTTGCTAAATCCGCCGGCTGCATGGCTTCAGTTTGCGCGTGTTTATAGGCAAACTGGTTTGCTGTATGCACTAGTACGGCTGCACATTATATAATATAATGCGTACAAACGTTCATGTATTATATAATGGATTTATATTTAAATTCTATTATTTACTTGCTACATCAAGAGTACCGCTGACGTCACCAAGTTTATTGATTCATGTTCTATAATCTATATTAAGCGCAATAGCGTAGCTTCCATTTAAATTGCAAGACTTAACCTCCTCTAAAGAGACTAGACCCGCAATGCTAAGATGTATTGTTGGTTTAGTGGGTTTGATTCCCGGTGTCTAGGTCTTGGATTTTATTTAATGGTTAATATGAGAAATTTATAGTAAAGTATGTTAGGCGGTTAAGAGACTAGACCCGCAATGCTAAGATGTATTGTTGGTTTAGTGGGTTCGATTCCCCTGTTTTAAGCCTTGGATTTTATTTAATGGTTAATATGAGAAATTTATAGTAAAGTATGTTTGCTAATCGCCTCCGTTCACGACACCTAATTTGGTAATTGGACGTAAAGCCCGCCTTGAAAAATAGGCAATACTTTACTGTGCATTTAAGTGGTACTTTCGGTCTAGAAATTTCGACCGCTCATTGCAGCCAGATCTTCTTTTCTCATGTTTCCTGTAAAAACTCAATTTTGAAAATTTTGCTTTCACTCAATTCCCAGTAAAAGCATTAAAATCGAAAGAAAATATTATTTTGTCTTAACTTATTTTTCGTAAAAGTAAACTTGTTACCTAAAACAATTTCATTTAAGCTTACTTCACTCGTTGTGGAATAAAATCAAAATGTTTCTAACTAAAACAACTTTCGCCGATTGTTGAGCCCCTCCAATACAAAAAAAACAAAATAAAACAAAAACAAATTAAGACTTCAGTTTGCACACGCTGACTTGATAGTGGTGTGTTTGTTTACTGAAAACGGAAATCAAACAAGTTTTAGTTCTTTGTATATGTCACTGCCACTCAACACTTCAATCAGGTTTTTTTAATTAAAAAGAACAAAAAGAAGGTTTTACCAGATTTACTGTGCAAATTTAATTAGATTTGTGTTTACGAATGTTAATGTAATTATTTACGTAGAATTAGGAGATAGAGTTTTTGGCGAAATTGGAAAATTTTCTAATTTGGGCAGACACCACTTTTCCTTTGCTACGTCGCTCACATTAATGCGGCTCCTCCCCCCGGGCAATTTTAACAGTTTATAATTTCCATTTAGGCGCCACCGATAGCCGAGCGGTTAAGAGACTAGACCCGCAATGCTAAGATGTATTGTTGGTTTAGTGGGTTCGATTCCCCCGGTGTCTAGGCCTTGGATTTTATTTAATGTTTAATATGAGAAATTTATAGTAAAGTATGTTAGGCGGTTAAGAGACTAGACCCGCAATGCTAAGATGTATTGTTGGTTTAGTGGGTTCGATTCCCCTGGTCTAGGCCTTGGATTTTATTTAATGGTTTAATATGAGAAATTTGACTATTATTATCAATGTTTTAATTCATAACTATTTCTTTGAATTAATTCGAGATCAACATTATACGGATTTTAAAAACGTATATTTCTCAGAAATGTAACCTTCAGGCAAAATTTACCCCAGACTTCCTGAGAACTGCCTTGAAATGATATTTTCCTAGTAAATGAACCACGCTTAAGAAATAGGATCGTTCACCACCTCCAGAGGAATGGCACATTAGAGGCAATCTATCCTACTCCTTTTTCCCCCACAAACTCTTCCAGCTTCAAATACTAAGATATGTGCAGTTAATAAACTAATTCTTAAAGAAATTTGCAGTGTTTCCTTTTCAAGAGAATCACCCCCCCCAAAAAAATGGGTACTTCCGGTGGACATATTTTGGACAAAGAAACCTTATAGTGACTTCCTTGTAATATCACTTCGCATATACTCTGAAAATGTCGCCTATAATTTGTCTGATCGCTGAGGGTGTGCGGTAGATCTATAATTTGGATTTGACCAAATTTTTTTTCTAAGATCCAGGGGCACTCCAAGGATGGGCGAGGGTTGATAAGTTCTAGAAATCTCGAGAATTGTTTGAAATAGTGAATTCGAGTGGAGGATATTTGGGTAGGTTAGTTTTTTGTAGAGAAGAAAAGAGATAAACATTCATAAATTTATAAGAGGTCGTCATTATGGTGAAGAATCAGAAATCACATCTGCCAGCTGTTAGTTAGAGGAAGGTTGCAAATCTGTTTACATCTGTGACGTGAACAATAGCCATGTTGTCATGGTAATCAAGGTAAATAACATTGTTGTTTTTTTTTTTAATTCTCCAAGCTGGCCTTATAACCTTAAGTGGAGGTTACAAGAAACAAGCTGGCCAATAGAACAGACATTCCTCAACTATTTTCTACTACAAAAAAAAAACCGCATAACACGTGCTAAACCAAGTTGGGTTGGTATTACTGCAAGTTTATTACTCTGATTCTTTAACCTCGTATAGCTACTGTTTTCTTCTGTAGTTATATTTGTTCGGTTCATTCATTGCTAGTTAATTGTTACCAACGTTAACTATGTTGTAAAAACTAAGGTAATAAAATTTCTTGTTTGTTTAACATTGTGTACAAAATTCTTCCATTTGTACAAAATATAATTGAGAACTATTTTTTTTTTGTTATTTTTCTTTGTAAATTTTTTATATCGATATATTATAAATCGATTTTGAGTTTTCACTAGAAATATACATTCCAAGGACCCGTGAGTTCTTATCTGAAAAATTACCCAAACAAAAGATTGATCTGAATCGAACAAGAGAAAATCATAAGATGAATTCCAGAAATGGAATTTTCTACAAAATTGGACTTTTTACTAACGTTATCTAATCCTCTTTCATGATATGTAAGTCATAGAACTGTACAATAAATTTGAATGTTCTGAAGAAGGAATTAAACCTATTCAGCCTTTCCTTCTGGAGGACCATTTCAATCTTATTGAGCGCCTGTAATAAAAAGTTAAGATGTTTCTACCACCAAAAAGAAGACAATTATTTCCTCATAAAATATTGCAATAATACATTTTTTACAATAATCTTTCCTAATCTTACCTTAGTTGTATAATGTTGGTAAGATTTCTGGCCCAAAAATTAGGAGTTGAAAGTTAAAGAATGGTGCGGTAACAGAAAATCGGGTGCTTGTACTGCTCCTGATTTTGTGAGGTTTTGGAAAAGCCCGTTTCACAAAAAATGTAAACCAGTTAGTTCCTTTATAATTTTAGGTAGGGGAATACGTATAAGATTTTTATTATTGTAATAAATTTAATGCTCAACAACATTTTTGAGCTCCTTGGCGTCACCAGCTTTTTGCAGTGCACTGCTGAACTCCGGTTACAGGCAACACTGTCGCATCACAGGAGTGTGATCTGTAAGGAGCTCCTAGGAAGAGAAAATCTAAGGGCTAGCAGGCTGGATTCGAACCCGGGAATTCAGTATTCGCTAACCTCACTCAGCTAATCCTTTCCCTTCTTATAATAATAATTAATATTATTATACGTAGTAAATTTAGAATTTACCGAGCATATTTATGCATAAGATCAATTTATAATGGTTTAAAATAAGATTTGATGCGAGTTGGGGGCCCAAAGTTGAATGAACTCAGTGTGTCTGTGTGCGTGTAAGGATGTGTGGAGGGCTAAGGAGAGGGGGGCAGAGATAGACCCTGAACAGGTACATTGATTGCTCAGCCATTCCTGACGTAATACAAACAAAACAATGAGGTCATGGACTGGGCACCATATTTTTTACTCTGTTTACCCAATCACATATAAGCGTACATTCTTCCACTGTGACCAATATAGCCTTGCCTTCTTCGTCTCTGTTTTTTTTTTTTATTTATTTTTATTACCTTCTAGTTACCTTCCACTCAATCTCACTCACAGACAAAGAAAAGAGATTTGTAACAGTAACACCTGTCTATTTGTTTTCATTATTAGAGTTGGCTAGATAAATATAAACTACCATCGAAAGCCAAGTATCCACTTATAGAAATAAGAGAGTTAAAAAAAATAATAATCGCCATATTTTTTCAGGCGGAGCTTAACGTCTAACTACCAATTAGGTGTCGTGGACGGAGGCGACTGGCCTCTATACTTTACTATAAATTTCTCATATAACCATTAAATAAAATCCAAGACCTAGACCGGGGAATCGAACCCACTAAACCAACAATACATCTTAGCATTGCGGGTCTAGTCTCTTAACCGCTCGGCTACCTATTGATAAAAATAGAAAAGTCGTGTGATTATTCAAATATTAATTTTTAGGTGAAAAAAACTCAGGATTTACAGTGATAGACCGAGAACTTTTCACATTATTTGCTAGCTAACCTTGTTATTTTTTTTTTTTTTTTTTTTTTTTTTTTTTTTTAGTAAAGCAAAGAAAATTACTAATATTAGAAGCAACTAGGGAAAGGATCAGCTCAGTGGTTAGTGTACTGGATTTGCGGTAACAGAAAATTCTCCAGAGACTGGCAGTGTACTGAAAAAAAAATTGCTCTGGGAGGGGGCTAATGTCCTTAGGAAAAAAAAATAGAAGCAACTTCTGAGGCAACAAAATTTCGCCATATTGAATATTATATATTACGCAATATGGCTGCATAACTCTTGGTGCATAATTATTTTTGATGTGGTAAAAACAAAACATTTGATTAGAAAGAAATATGCAGGCAAAAAAAAAACATGCAATCTGTAATGACGCGCGCCAATATTTCTATATTAGACGCAATTAATAATCAGTTGTGTAAATTCAGTGATAACAGTGTTGCCATCCATGGAAGTACACAAAATACCCAAGAAAATAATAATTCTGTTGTTAAACTTGGGTAAATAAAACTCCATGGTTGGTATCACTGCAGGTTGTGCCACTATTTTCTGCTTTTTTACTGAAAAGCAATCTTCTTACCAGATGTTGAAAACTTTTTCAAAATTTAACGCCCCCTTCCTAAAGGGGGGAAATTCTTAATTCCCACCCAAAAAAACGCGCCATATGGAGTAAGTAAATTCCCTCCACTATAATGCACCAATTCTTTGTTATGTACGGTTCTATCTCTTGTGCACTGTTAATGGATGTACGGTAATCCAATAAACCAAAAGACTTCTAATAATACAAAAAAAAAATAAAAATAAAAAGCTAACTTCTAAATTACAAATATTTATCAAAAAAGAGATTTATGATTACAAAAAGATAATTCATCTTCAGATCCCTTTCTAGAAAAGCGAAGCTTCTCACATATATAAGACCCTGATAAGACCGATAGTGCTTTATGGAAGCGAATGCTGGGTACTGGACCCAAGAGAGAGCCAGACAGCCTTGAGAGTGTGGGGAAAGGAAAGTATTGAGGAAGAGATATGGTCCTGTGAACGAGGGAGGAAGATGGAGAATCCGCACCAACTTGGGTACTGCTAACTCTTTATGGAGAAGCCAGACATCGTTGCACACATTAAAAAAAGGAAGATTTGAGTTGGTTAGGACATGTGGGAGAGGATGGTGGATAGCCGCATCTCTAAACGCCTTTTTGTATGGAAGGCCCCCTGAGGGGTCGGAATAAGAGCTAGGCCAAGAATGGAGATGGCTCGATGACGTCGAAGGGGATTTGAGGAAAATGGGTGTGCGAAGGTGGAGATTGAAGGCTCTTGGATAGAGCTCAGTGGAGAGCCTTGATTGAGGAGGCCCTGATCCTTTCAGGACTGTAGCGCCGAAGAGGAAGGAAGGAAAGATAATTCATTACCCGTCTAAGTTACAGGAAATTTAAATTTATTACTAGAATCGAATTTGAAATTAAGAAATTCTTTAATCGGAACTAAAAAATTCTAAAAACAGAAAAACGATAGAAAAGAAGTCTAGATGAATAAGAACAGGTGATTGTGTTGAAGGAAGCCATCTTTGTGAATGATAATTGAAAAGAAAAAAAAATGCTGAATAATCAATAAAATGACAATACTTGGAAGATAATAAAATGATATAAATACTTTGATAATCAAAATTTTTAAATTGATAAATCATAAACGTTTTTGCAGATTGATGATATACATATTATTAACATTTATCAAAGATTATTTTCTTATAAAACCACATTAATTATAACAGAACATTCTGAACAAGCCTCCAAAGATAAGCTCAGGTTGACCTGAGACGTAAGATGATTGTAAACATTAAATAAAGAAGATAAGAGACCAGAGAAAAAAAGAAAGTTACAAATATCGATAAAAAAAAGACGACGATTTTCACGATTAAATATCAAAGCATTGAATTTGTTTTTGTTCTTTTTGTTATGAAAGATGGAACAATAAAGAAATAATACTAGTTTTATAGGTTTTATCCCCTACGACGCCTCCTTTAAGACCTCCCCGTACGTTGTTTTTCAACCAATTGGATTCGGTATAAATATTTTCAGTAGAAAAAAACAACTACGCATCAACTGTGACGTGTCATGGACAGTTGTTACCATTTTTTCATTTTTACCATTTTTACACCCTCGCCCATAAAACATTTTTAATTTTAAAAATAAATTTAATTTGTTCTTAAACAAGAATCTTTATTAAATATTATGAGTAATTTAAGTTTGCGGAAGTAAAGTTTACATCAGCCATTACTCATTCCATCTTTACGACGAAAAATTAGCGCGAAGTAAAAGTTTCTGCTTAGACTTGTTGTACTTAAAGACGTCATCTCTACTTAAAGTAACATATAAGTTTTGGTTTTGCTTCAACTACTCCCCACCAACTTGCTTTACTCCACAAAAATTACTTATAATTACTTCTTCACTAGATACGCTTGTATCTACTAAGACGATCTGTCATAAAAGTTTGGCTGGAGGCTGTTACATTGATTAGAATCATAAACCCCCTTTCCTCCTACTATCAAAATAAAATTACTTGAAAAGTATCGTAAATTTGTCAAAAACCTGAAAGTTTCAAAAACATTTTTCTGGATAAAAGTGGATGTGGATGATGGATGACGTAGTGGAAGAGAAAGTTTGGTGGCAAGTTTTTAGAGAAAGAGACAGAGTGAGCGGGGGGGGGGAAAGCTTTGGAGTTTGCGCAGTTAAGGTATTTCTAAAGGTTTTTAGGGGGATGGGCTGCCAGTAGTGCTCCCATGTGGCCACTTTCGCAAATAGGCACACACACAGAGAGTGTTAAAGTGCTTTAACACAACAATAATAGTTCCTGTAGCGTTCGTTCGCAAAGTGTTGCCCGAAGTACAATTGTCACCCGCCAACATTGGTGGAGCTCTTTTTAATGGTTCTGTGAAAAGAACTAAAATACCACCTCTTCAACTTTTAAGTCCTTACAAAGTTTTTTTTCTTCCTCTCGCTCCCGAAGTGTTTGGCTGCAGGACTACTAAGAGCGCTGCAGTGCTCTCAGTACACACGTCACCAGCACTAAATTGCATTCTACTAATTCCACTTTTAAAACAAATCCCAACTTTATATTATTAAATCAATTGTAAAATTGCCATAGACAATGTAAGAATAGTTATAAGTCGAACAGAAAATCATACAACTAAAAAATCTAATCGTTACGAACACTCGCATGACTTTTTCTGACTACAATTCTCAAGGTTTCAACTTACACAATTTTCTAAAAACTTCCAAACTTTTGGAGTCGTCACATTGTAATTATTACCAAACACTACACACAGTTTATAAAACCTAACAATAAACTGAAATATAACCTTACAGAAAAAAACCTACCCTCCTCGAGAAGGTTATGTTTTCTCGTATAGTTTATTATTTATCAATTATTTAATTTTGTTTAATACGAGTCCTTTTCATTAAAAAAATTATCTGCACATGTGGGAGATCTTGCCCGTAACATTTTTGTTGTTAGTAACAGATATTTTGAGGGTTTACCACTTTTTTACTGTGGAACCTTTAGTTGTTTATTTTGTTTACTGTTTACTCTATTCAGATAATTTATTGACCACGGTTGATAACCAAATCATTATTTGTTTACAGTTTTATTTCTCAGTCATATGTTCGTGTTAACCTTATATTTGTTCATGTTAATTCTTTTAGCTGTATTGAACCATTAACATTTTATTTAATCATTAAATTTAGTAGTAATGTATCAACTTATTACTAATATTTAGAAGCATAAATTAGTATTAGAATTAAAAACGGGGCGGGGCCCAAGCCCCATGGCACCGCAGCCACCAAGAGGCTTATTGTGCTTTCGCCTTTTGAGTCTAGTAGACGTTGAGGACATTTCCTACCAGTTCCTTCTACAATCTCCTTTGGCCTCAAAGTTCCAAAGATATCTAGCATCACTCGATTGCAACGCAATCGAACAGCAAGTGAGAGGCCGTTTCTTCCTCTTCCTAGCACAATCTGCACACAACGGTTCCCAGCTGATAAGCCCTATCTTGTGCAGGTGCTTTCTGAACCTGCCGTGCCCGCCCCCGTGTATAGGCGTGTAACCCAGAATAATTCCTGTAGACTTGGTGGCCGCCCAGATGTAACACTATAACGTTTACTTGAATAATTTCTCTTGTAAAATTAGTTTTAGGGGCGTTCCCGGAATAGGAGTGGGGATAGATATTCCTCTAACGTATCATTCAGTAGAACATGTGGCTTATTATACTTTTTTTGGGGCTATAAAAAAAAAAAAAAAAAATGAAATTACATGTTACTAAATTCTTGGAATTCGAAACTTTGAACCTACGAGATCCTGTAGTTAGAGATAGATGGTCGTGTGAACACAGCAGTTGTTTGCGCATGCGCCTAGCAAGAATAATATTTTTTTTTTATTAGAACGCCATCTGTCCCAAGAAGGAATATAATGAAGAGCGGGAAGTTACCAACAAAAACTGACCGTAAAAGTTGGGGGGTTCGTCCCAGATGTTAATCAAATTCCAGGACGTTATGGACGCTGTAGAGAGTAATAAAGCCAGTTGTAGTAAAAACTAGTTAATAATATTCTGGTTGTAGTCCAACCTTGCCGTTAATAAAAACTTTAAACGCCGAGTCGGGGCGCAGTAAAAATTCCCTTAATATTTCTTTATAACCTTGATGATAACGGATCTATGGCGACGTTTACCAAGAAAATAAACTTATATCAGGCGATCCTGCTGTCAATTTCCAGGATAACTGAACGCTTTAAACCTTCACAGGTGTGTGGTGATGGACAACTGGGCACACAATGAACGGGTGGCAACACTGTCAGGACTTCCTCTTTTCGCAGTTTTTTTTGGTTTTCCAAAGGCGCGTCATCATCTGAAGTCATTAGCGCCCAGAGATTTCTTCAGTGCGCTGCCGGCGTCCGGACAGTAAGCTTTAATAAGCTCCTAGGAAGAGAAAGACTAAAGATCAGCAGCTGCATTGGAACCTGGAATCTCCGATTTGGAGAATCCAGTACGCTAACCACTCAGCTGATCACTTCCCTTAATTATCTCATTAGGATGTATTGTTATCTGCAATATTACATCTGTATTCAGCGTAATAGTGAGTAATTAGAAATAGTGGAATTTTGAATGAAGTAATATAGAAACATTATTCAGTGGCGATTGGAGGCCTAAATCGAGGAGAGCGGTGCGATCAAAGAGCGAGTAAGTGGGCGATATGAGCGATGAGGCAAGCGACCAACTCGTGCAGGTCGGCCAGACTGGCAAGGTTAAGTAGGCGATCACGCGGCAATGGACCACGTGACTGCAAAGATGGCGGAGCTGTGCACGTGCAGAGAGACTCTCCCGCCATTTCTTATGTCTGTGTTGCCCACAGTGATCGCTTCGCCGCTGCCCCCACCAAGATTTACTTGACATCGTCTGCATGTTTGTCTGTTGTTGAACATTTACCATGAAGTTGGTCCAACGGCTTTCTCCGTCTAGCCAGAGAAGGCATTGTAATACTGCAGATTTTCGATTTTGGAATTTCACATTTGGAATATCCGATCTCCTGAGTGATCTCTCCTTCCTGTCTGTCTGGATGAGAACGGGCGCAAACCGGGAGAAAGAACCTCCCAAAATGGCAGTCACAGCAAGTCGAGTGAGTGTCCAGGTCCAACGTGCGCGCTCTTATGGCAGCCTAAGATCGCGAGTAATTGCCAGGAAGTCGTCTTCCTAGAGGAAGTGAAGGCTATCCACAAGCCATCTACACAGTTCACTACCGCCGACAAATGTTTGTTGACAATGAAATTTGGTCCGCACTGCTGTTTGTATCCATTGTAGCGTGCACGCTCTTTTTTTTTTATTCCTGATCGATTCGGATTTCTATCCATCATCAGAGGTTTTGTACATTTCTACTCTTTCTAAGACGAAAAGACGTTTTCCTTTCCTTGCTGTATGGAACATCGTCTTTGTCCGGTTGGTGACTTTGTTTGCTAAATTGAGTCTGTTTCATTGTATTTGTACGAGAGCGGAAGTGATCTCTGTCTTTGATTTTTCTCCTCGATCACAGTGTGGACTAACTAGCCCTGTTGTTGCCGTAAGGGTTGGTAGTATGTGCACGTATCCGGTTTCCCAGTTAGTTGTCAGTCCTAAACGCGGTTTCAAAACACGCTTAAACGTTGTGCCCTGTGTCCACATATCTTTACCCCCTCCAGGTGCCTTTATTAACCCCACTATTATACCGGAAACCATCGATGATACCATAACAGTTGGACTTAGCCCAAATTCCCTTCTCGCCCACCCCCAAGATATTAACAATAGCCCTAAACCACATACCAATAAAAATAGCCAACGCAGAACGAACAGTCCGCCTGGCGTGCTTGTTCATTCCTGCCATTGATTATCTTTTCCAAATAATAAATAACAGGAAATGAACAGTGTAGCCAATATATAGAAACACAAAAACATATTTCAATACTTTTAGTCGCTCAATATGGGCTATGAATTGTGGTGGTGCTCTAGGTATTTCCTCTGTTTGGATTCTCGCAAGTTCCGGTCTGCGGAATAAAAAATATTTCTCTATTCTCTATACTACATATTTGCAGACTGTTTAGATTATAATTTATGTAAAACTTAACTAAGTAACTTTTCATTAGAAAAATTAAAAAAAAATCGAAAGTCAAACAGCACATTTAGGTTTTCAAAAACACATCAGTCTTCCGGAATATCCACTTCCTGTTATGCCTGGCAAGTGGAAGTTCTTCCATTCTTTACAGAGAGTGTCTTACTGTGAACTCAAAAAAAACTATAAAACCCTATAAGCTGAAACTAGATAGAGCTGTGGTTCTCTAAGTTCAAAAAAGTTACGATTTTACTATTGGTCTGTCTGTGTGTAATTCTCTCTGTCCGTATGTATGTACGTTTATACAACGAATCAAATAATAATAATAATAATAATAATAATAATAATAATAATAATAATAATAATAATAATAATAATAATAATAATAATAATAATAATAATAATAATAATAATAATAATAATAATAATAATAATAATAATAATAATAATAATAATAATAATAATATAAGGGTAGGGATTAGCTATGAGGTTAGCATACTGGACTCCCACGCGGAGGTCCCGGGTTCGAATCCAGCAGCTGACCCTTAGATTTTCTCTTCCTAGGAGCTTCTTACAGCTCACTGTCCGGTGATGGACAGTGTTGTCTGTAACGAGAGAACACTGTCCGGAGGCCGGCAGTGCACTGGAAAAAGCTCCGGGCGCTAATGACCTCAGCTGTTGATGCGCCAAAAAAAAAAAAAAAAAAAAAAAAAAAAAAAAAAAAAAAAAAATAATAATAATAATAATAATAAGGGAAGGGATTAGCTATGCGGTTAGCATACTGGACTCCCACGCGGAGGTCCCGGGTTCGAATCCAGCAGCTGACCCTTAGATTTTCTCTTCCTAGGAGCTTCTTACAGCTCACTGTCCGGTGGATGGACAGTGTTATCTGTAACGAGAGAACACTGTTCGGAGGCCGGCAGTGCACTGAAAAAAGCTCCGGGCGCTAATAACCTCAGCTGTTGATGCGCCAAAAAAAAAAAAAAAAAAATAATAATAATAATGTAAGGGAAGGGATTAGGTATGCGGTTAGCGTATTGGGTTCCCACGCGGAGGTCCCGGGTTCGAATCCAGCAGCTGACCCTTAGATTTTCTCTTCCTAGGAGCTTCTTACAGCTCACTGTCCGGTGATGGACAGTGTTGTCTGTAACGAGAGAACACTGTCCGGAGGCCGGCAGTGCACTGGAAAAAGCTCCGGGCGCTAATAACCTCAGCTGTTGATGCGCCAAAAAAAAAAAAAAAAATAATAATAATAATTAGAAAAATTGATGTTAAGAAAAGGTGACGACTCAATGGAACAACAAAATAAGGTTTTGGCGTAAAGTGTCAACCAAAAGTGTCACTTGACTTGAATCGATTCCTCTGCTTTTTGACTTTTATCCAGAAACGGCTCTCACAATTTTCCAATGCCTCTATGATTAAGTTATAAACATTTTCATGGAGAAATTGATTAGGGCCAAGTAGTGCCCTTTGTTTACTTCGTTTATAATGAACACTATTCCCCTTAGTTTACGAAAATACTCAAATTATTAAATCTATTGTTCAGAATAAGTAATTCTTTTTCACAAATACCCTTCACAAATTACGTACATAACATTATTTAAGAATATTTGACAATGATGTATTCAGAGAAAACAATTACAAATGAAATGGTATTTTAGTGTCAGCTGATGTGGCTACGTCATTGATCAGTGATTATAAAACAATTTAGCAACAAAGGGGAATATTTTTCGTATATACTAATAACTACAAATCATTCCCATTTATTTATCGATTGCAATGATTCATTGAACATCATGAAATGGCAATTATTTTATCGCCAACAAGTAATCGATATAAATAAATCTTTTTTTTATTATGGCAGAATCTAACAAAGAGACTGAAATTAGGAAACTAATATAGCTTTACGGATTTTATGTTTAGTTGTTTATGTAGGCAGCACCAGTAAAATTGAATTAACTTCTGAAGTCTGAATATAACATCAAAACTGGTAACAGTTTGTTAATTATAGAGAGTGTGATTGGACAATCTTTGAAGATGTTTATTGGAGTTACAATAGTAGAGGAAATATCAAATAATACTCAAAAATTTCGAGGTAAACCAAATTACGGCTAGCTTTATCATTTTAAATTTGTGATCAATTCGGTGACCAATAAAATTTATTGATACCGCTTCAGAATTTCACTTAGTTAAAGACTACAGTCTATCTCTACGATGAAGTAAAATATCAACCCAGAATAAACAATAGAATACTATTATATTCTATAGTATTAATAGAATAATAGGCCTAGACCAGGGGGAATCGAACCCACTAAACCAACAATACATCTTAGCATTGCGGGTCTAGTCTCTTAACCGCTCGGCTACCGTGGCGCCATTGTTTTATTCATAATAAAACTATGAAATTCCTATTCAGTTAAAGACTAAGTCAATCTCTACAAAATTTATTATAAGTTCGTTAAATTATACGTAGTATTAAAAATATAATTTGCATTACTATTCTATAATTATTTTGTATTTTTTATTTTTTTTTAAATTTTATTATTCATTAGTTTATTTTACAAGAAATGCACAGTTGTATCAAGATTAATTAGGCGCAAAAACATAACGGGATGCACCGATTTGGTGTGTTGGCTGCACTGCTAGATAGTTAAGGTTTATAACCTTCTCTAGTGCCGTGAACTGTTAACTGGGAAGGTTATTATTATTCTTCATCTATTTTTAGTTTTTGGATTTAATTTAACCCACACCAATCATTAAAACAACTTCAACCTTAACCACGTAAAAGAATATAACTTGTTATTAACCCTGAAGATGGACCTAGTCCCATAGGTCGAAAGGTTGGGAAAAAATAAAAGAAATAATGAATTAAATTGTAATTATTCTTTCTTCCCTTTAGATTAAATAAATCAGTCACCGAAAATTAAGAACAATATTAGTTATTTTTATTATTTTTAAATATTTTTGTAAAAAAATGTGAATTGTTAATAAGAATATATTAAATATGATTTGCCTTCATAACAATTCATGTTTAAATAGTTGGCTAAGGCCGTGAAACACAATTTTTGGTCAGGGCAAACGATTCGTTCAACATATGAATTTACAGGGTGTTCATTTTAAGACGGCTCAAATGCATTTCATGCTTAAACGGGTTAATCTGAGCAAAAAATGGTAGAGGTAAAATTTTTTGCCCGTCAACTCTAGTTTCACAATATGTGACTTGATTTTTGATTCCTGCCCGCATACGCGAATGACGCGCGACCAAAATTGAGGGTTCGCAGTTGACCCCTATTTTCATACACAGTTTTAAAGAGTGTAAAACGTTATGAAAGAAACCGGAAACCGCAATTCGATATCTTCAAAATTAAAGGTGCTAGGCCATTTCTCAAAATCTGATATTTATTAATCATATTTCAATTTTTTTAACTTGTTATCAAAGAGAAAGAAGAGCACGCGATAGGTCATTTTTATGTATTTTTTCATCCCCTTTCTACTAAAAATATTGCCAAGGCAGTAAAGCTAGTATTTTTCTTAATATCAGGGAAATGAGTCGTTTTCAGAGTGTTTTTTCTAAGAAAAATCAAATGTTAAGAGCTTTAGAGGTTCTCAAGCATACACCAAATGGCTAAACATTAATGTTACATCTGTTACAAACAAGAAGGTTTAATAATTATTTGGTAATTTTGGGAGAGTTGCGTTTATAATTACCAAAAAAATTGGAAACCTCCGGCCACATATTTCTGTGATCGATATCTTTCTTGTAAATGATCAAACTTATTCCTTAATTTATCAAATAATGCACTTTACTCAACTTGTACAGCATGTACTGTGTCTTCAAAGGTGCCTCCTCAGATACTGAGAGAGCAGTTGATAACCTCCTGGTTAATCTGGCTTGCGAGTCAGAGGAGGCACCTTTGAAGGCACAGTACAAACTGTGTATATGAAAATGGGGGTCAACTGCTAACCCTCACTTTTGGTCGCGCGTCAGCCGCGTATGCGGGTAGGAATCTAAAATCAAGTAACATATTGTGAAACTAGAGGTGACGGACAACAAATTTTTCCTCTACCATTTTTCGCTCAGAACAACCGTTTAAGCATGAATTGCATTTGAGCCGTCTTAAAATGAACACCCTGTATATATTGGTTTCGTGGCCGTAAATTATTAAATTAAGGATTCAAAATTTGGCGAAGAATCGGTCAAATAAAAACAACAACTCGTCTTTTTGCCAACGTTTTGACATGGCTATGCGATAACAGTTTTCTGTAACTCACACAACCCGCAAAGCCCACGCTCTGAAGAAGGGGCAATATATTTGTCGAAACATTGGCAAAAAGATGAGTTGTTGTTTTTATTTGACCGATTCTTCGCCAAATTTTGAATCCTTGATTTGTTCAACGTTTTGGAACTCTCTCTGAAACGAACTAAACTGAACGACACCTAAAGGTGACCGAAACATATTGAACTAATCATCTGTAATTTTTATTCAAGACTTATTTCTTGACCGCAGTCAACTGTTAGTAACAAATTAATTATGTCACATTCAAATTACAGTAATGAGAAATTCGCCTAAACGTTCGTAATAATTGTTTTATTTCACTGCAGACTTATTACTGTTTAATCAACCGAACGAGTAAAAGCATGGTCGCCATATTGCCTATGAATCACAAGTTATGACGGTGCCCCACCAGAGTTCGTCGCTTATCGAGCTATACCGTAAATAAACCCAGACACGCTAATGGCGTATTCGGGTTATGCCGTTGCAAAATTTACGACGAGAATGCCTTCTGTTGTGTTGGAAGGGTGGAGGGGAGGGGTTTCACGTAAATATTGACTCTGGGTAAATATTGACAGGAAGTCGAGTGGAGAGGTGGAGAGACAGAGAGCACGCTCTGTTGTAAAATTTCAAACTAGAAATGTTTACTAAAGCGAACTTAGAAAGCTGTAATAATCAAACTAGGCCCCCACCACACCACACCAAAAAAAGCAATGGAGAGAGATAAAGCTGTCAAAAAGCTTGGGTAAATTTAATAGGGTAGCTTGGCAGATAAGTAAAAAGATACACAGATATGGGTTTAGTGAGGAAATAAGACGTGCTGGAGGCCGTCCAGAGCTTAATAAAGTTCAGAAATATGAAAGCTCAATATTCAGAGGCTACAAGTTTGGGTTAAGTAAATATTTAAGCTTAATAATTGCAGAAGCTTTTAAATATGGCCATACTCAGGATTAAGTGGCCGTCTTTCATTTCACAATAACGTTTTAGTCAATATATTTTAAGCATTCTAAGCGAGCGGTTAAGAGACTAGACCCGCAATGCTAAGATGTATTGTTGGTTTAGTGGGTTCGATTTCGGTCTCTAGGCCTTGGATTTTATTTAATGGTTAATATGAAAAATTTTGCAGTAAAGTATGTTAGGCGGTTAAGAGACTAGACCCGCAATGCTAAGATGTATTGTTGGTTTAGTGGGTTCGATTTCGGTCTCTAGGCCCTGGATTTTATTTAATGGTTAATATGAAAAATTTATAGTAAAGTAAGTTAGGCGGTTAAGAGACTAGACCCGCAATGCTAAGATGTATTGTTGGTTTAGTGGGTTCGATTTCGGTCTCTAGGCCTTGGATTTTATTTAATGGTTAATATGAAAAATGTATAGTAAAGTATGTTAGGCGGTTAAGAGACTAGACCCGCAATGGTAAGATCTATTGTTGGTTTAGTGGGTTCGATTTCGGTCTCTAGGCCTTGGATTTTATTTAATGGTTAATATGAAAAATTTATAGTAAAGTATGTTAGGCGGTTAAGAGACTAGACCCGCAATGCTAAGATCTATTGTTGGTTTAGTGGGTTCGATTCCCCCGGTCTCTGGGCCTTGGATTTTATTTAATGGTTAATATGAGAAATTTATAGTAAAGTATGTTTGCTAGTCGCCTTCGTCCACGACACCTAATTGGTAGTTGGAAGTTAAGCCCCACCTGAAAAAATAGGCGATTAGTTTACTTTTTATCTAAGCATAACTCAAAAATATTAAAAAAAAAAAAAACATCGCACAGTAAATTACCTGAAAGGAAATGAGCTTCTTGCGATTTTCTAATTTTGAGCACGAGTTTTCAGAATCAGTGGTAACTAACAGCTGTTTCCGCTGTTAAAAAAAAAGAAAATAAAATCATAAAAACGTTAAGATATTTGGCACTTCGAGCAGAATAACCACTTTGCAGTAGCGATTTTCTCGTTTTTTGGGGGGGCGGAGTGAGTTTTCTCAAAATCAGCGCAGGTTTTATTAGTTAAGGAAGGAAATGCTGTCATGCCAAACTTTTAAAAAAATTACGTTATTACCGGAAGTATTTGTTTTTGGCCCGTTCAGTCCGGGATTAGGCATTTTTGACGGGAATGAAAATGTTCCTATGAATCAAGAACTGTATGTTGTGCCAGTTCACGCCAAAACATTTTTTTATTTAATATAAAATACCAAATGGATTAATTTTCATAGCAAATACTGACAATAAATACAAACAGAAATACGAGTATATACATTTAAATGTTATTGAATATCATAAAATAATAATTTGTGAATACAAATGATCTACAGAGTTTTTTACACTCTATCATCTCTGCGGCTCTTGCTAAGATTTATTAAAATTATTTAAAAGGAGAAATGGCTCTCTACTTGAAATAAGTTGCCGACTCCTGGAATAGGTCATCTCACCTTCCAGCGTAATCCCTCCAAGATACAGGGAATCCGATCCTTCCGTTCCAAAAATACCCTTCGTCATATAGTCAACACTCCCTTTTGCTTCAATTTAGTGTTCATTAATGGCTTCCATTTAATACGAATTCAAAAACACTGCGAGCCAAACTGTGTCACAAATTCGACTATTGTCTTCATGCCATTTTGTAAGAGAGCTGAAGCCTATAAACCGCTTTACGTTTTTCAGACTTGGACAAATCCTATTATTCGGAAGGGATCAACAAACTAGAGCAGCGTTGGACGAAGTGTATAAGCCTAAAAGGAGACTATGTTGAAAAATAAAAAAGGTTTACCCCAAAAAATTAAGTAGTTTTTATTTTTGCACGGTCTTTTCAAACGACCCTCGTAGCTGGCTAGTAGAGTGATTGCAAGGGCTTCTGTTTAGAATCGTGTTTTATGAGGCGCTCGGCCCGGCCATGCTGTTGTTGTGTTAGTACAGTGTTGCCAGCGCGCTGAGCTGTCAACAAGAGCTGGCAAAACTGCCATTACCAGCATGGCCATCCCTACTTGTTCGACCTTCACTACCACATACACACACACACACACACACACACACACACCTTTCTCAAGAGAAAGAGCAATTTTTGGAGAGAATACAAAAGTCAAGAGAGGTGAGAGAGAAGCGTGGCTCGTTCAGACGACATGTAGACCACAGAAATATTTCTCCCTGAATAACAAATACTACGCTCACAATGAACAGCCCTTCCAGATCACCCTATCTACTATAGGAAATGACGTCTAAATTCCTTAATGGCGGAAACGTAGCCTAGGGTTTCGCTGTTTCTATTAGAATAGAAGTTAAACTACACAAATTTGTTTATTTGTGATTTAAAATAGAATTCCAGCCCAATTATAAAATAGGGCAACCTTTTTTTTTGTACTTTCACTTTATCCCTTATTTTAAGCGGGAGAAGTCAGTGACCAATACAATTCCATTATCATTTAAGATACGAGGTGTGGCTATTAAATAACGAGACTGCTGCTGTTACAGAAGAACTATGCATGCACCAAATCTTAACGACCGACAGCTGTGCAGCGTAAAGCCTTCTCTTTCGATTGCACGTGTTTGTAGAGAAATCTGTCTGACCGGAACCGTCGTATGTGTAAGAGGTTAGTTTCGTTTTGCCGAAAATATGATAGCTACACAACGTCGTGAAATTTCACATCAAAACTGGGTGAAACCGCTACTGAAACTTATCTTTTATTAAAAGAAGTTTACGGCGATGAATGTTAATCACGTGCGCGAGGTTCAAGCGTTTCCAAGATGGCCGAGAAGACGTCGGAGATGATGACCAACCGGGTCGCCTTTCCAAGTCACAAAACGGATGAAAATATCGATTATAATTAATCAAACATTACTACCGCGTGAGGTAGTACTTTCTCAACTTCGTAAAAAACGACCCGATTTGTGGAAGAACAAGTCACGGGGTTCTCCATCAAGACTACTGGGCGCCGGCTGTCAAGACGATGTTTCTAGCCAAGTACAACATCCCAGTTTTAGGCCATCCGGCCTTATTCGCCTGACCTGGCGGCCCCATGTGACTTTAGATCTGTTCCCCAAAGTCAAATCTGCATTAAAAGGAACACGATTTCAGTCCACTGTGAAGCTGCGAAAGAAATAGCGGCACGTGTCAAGCAGGAGCTTACAGAAAAAAGACTTCCAGCACTGTTTCAGAACAATGGTAAATTCGCATGGAGCGTTGTAGTGATAGGGGAGGGGTGTATATTGAAGGTGATAATAACTAAATATGTATAAATTTAAAATAAAATGTTTTACAGCAATAGTCTCGTTATTTAATAGCCACACCACGTACATTCACTTTCTTTGTTTCTGAGAATATGTTTACAAAACAATTTAGATAACCTAATTTCTTTGTAACATACATTAACAATTAACTGTAATAAAATAATGTAGTTCACTATCCCGCATTTTGCACGGTGCTTGAATTTTACACGGTTTTACCCTTTTGCATGGTTAAAAAATTAAAATAGTTTTTTTTTTTTAATGTTTAATTTAACTATTTTTATTTTTTGTGTCTACAACTGTGTAGTGGCACCCGTGTGCAAACTGCTAACTAATACAACACTGGAGTTTATCGTGTTCTATTGTTAGGTATTTTTATGAGAGAGATTCCATTGTTCGATAAAGATGTGTACATTCATTGTTCTGGTTTACTTTCTTACCTACTATGGAGCACTAAAATATTTCTAAGAACAATTAAAAAAAAAATGTTCTTTTTCAAATCCATTAGATTGTAAAAACTTAAATAATAATAATAATAATAATAATAATAAGCCTTTATTTATAAAAGAAAAAATACAATAATAATACATACAAAACAAATATAAACAACTGACAGACCATACTCTTGGTCATACGACCGTCAGAGGGTAAAAACTTAAATATTTTCACTGTTTTTATAATACGAGGTCTGTAAATTAAGTAATGAGACTGATTTTTTTAAATTTTTTTATTCAAAAAGAATTACAATTCTACGAGGGTCGTTTGAAAAGTCCGTGCAAAGTCAGAGAGATAGCACTACTGGCGCGTATCGAGGTTATGTTTAGTTAGTAGCATCTCTTGGAAGAACACACACCAAGTTTCAGCCAGATCGGTTTATTTCTTTGTGTTTGGCATTCGTTTGAATCGAGGAAGTCGAGTGATTTTCAAAAAATGGACGAAAAAGAATTTCGTTTGTTGATTAAACACTATTTTATGAAAGGCAAAACGCCTAAGGAGACTAAAGAGAAGCTTGATAAACATTGTGGTGACTCTGCACCTTCGATTAGAACAGTTTATAAGTGGTTTCAAAATTTTCGGAGTGGCCATATGGGCACAAGTGACGCTCGTACGTTCTGGACGCCCTGTTGAGGTTACTACTCCAGAAATCATTGATAAAATCCATGATATGGTGATGGATGACAGAAGAGTGAAGGTGCGTGAGATTGCTAGTGCTGTGGGCATCTCGAATGAACGGGTACATAATATTTTGCATCAACATTTGGACCATGACAAAGCTATCCGCCAGATGGGTGCCGCGATTGCTCACGCTTGACCAAAAAGCGAAATCGTGTGAAGTGTTGCAAGGACGGTTTGCAGCTGTTCCAGAAGAATCCGCAGGACTTTTAAGCGTCGTTTCGTCACTGTGGATGAAACATGGATACATCACTACCCTCCTGAGACCAAAGAACAATCTAAACAATGGGTTACCAAGGGGGAATCTGCGCCCAAAAAGGTGAAGACCGTTCCTTCGGCCGGAAAGATTATGGCGACTGTCTTTTGGGATTCGCAAGGAATAATCCTCATCGACTATCTGGAAAAGAGAAAAACTATTACAGGTGCATATTATTCATCGTTATTGGACCGTTTGAAAACCGAGCTGCAAGAAAAACGCCCACGATTGGCCCACAAAAAAGTCCTTTTCCATCACGACAACGCACCAGCTCACACCTCAGCAGTTGTGGTCGCAAAATTAATGGAAATAGGGTTCCAACTCGTTTCACATCCCCCCTATTCTCCAGACTTGGCTCCCTCGGACTACTATTTGTTCCCCAATATGAAGAAATGGCTGGCGGGAAAAAGATTTTATTCAAACGAGGAGGTGATTGCAGAAACGAATGGCTATTTTTCAGACTTGGACAAATCCTATTATACGGAAGGGATCAACAAACTAGAGCAGCGTTGGACGAAGTGTATAAGCCTAAAAGGAGACTATGTTGAAAAATAAAAAAGGTTTGCCCCAAAAAATTAAGTAGTTTTTATTTTTGCACGGACTTTTCAAACGACCCTCGTATATTGTCACCTCCAAAATAACTTCCTTCTGAAGCCACACAGCGCTGGAGACGTTTCTTCCACTCCTCGAACTCCGATACTGGAATAGCCTTCAGCTGGTCGGTTACAGCCGTTTGAAGGTTTTAGACTGTCCCAAAATGAGTTCCCTTGAGGTGATTTTTTAAACTACGGGAAAAGAAAAAAGTCACAAGGACTCCAAGTCAGGCGAATAAGGAGGCTGGAGGAGCCACAGGAAAGTTTTTACTGGTCAAAAACTCTGGTTTATTGAAATTGTAAGGATGGCGAAGTCGAAGATCAAATGCATGATGATTTGTTTTTTTGATATCCACGGAATCGTCCACAAAGAGTTTCTACCTCAAGGTCAAACGGGTCAATCAACACTTTTACCTTTGAGGTTCTTGAAAATCCTTCGAAAAAAGGGTCATTCGTGTGAGACCAAACATCAAGAACAAGTTGATGTTGCATCACGATAATGCTCCTTGTCACACAGCAATTTGAAATAGTCCGTCTAAGTGTTTCACGAAGTTTTCTTTTAGTTTAATTCATGAAATAACGACAAAAACTCTCTTCAGGTTTATTTCTAAGTGAAATTGACACCAACTTGTGAAGATATTAAAGGCGATAAGGCTGCACAATTCGGTGCACGTGGACCTGGTAATTATGTAAACTAGCTTGGGAAGGTCAAATCGGCCAGGGTAGGGCTTCTTCATTTTTATCGCAATGTAGCCGCCAGTATAAAGGGAAATTTCTTTTTGTTTTTTAAATGGCAACACTGCAATCAATTTTTTCTTTCTTTTCTGTGTACGTGACACCCCCCACAGAAACACGTCTTTTTTTTTCGGGAATTATCTTTTAGATTTTTTTCATTAATTAAAAACCCCGCCCACATATTTCTTAGACACATACATACTCACAAGACTTCCTACAATTATTAGAGTTACTCAATCGCTAAAATGGCCTCCAACAATTTTATTTCAACTTATTGTGGTAGAATTTTCTTTGAGATTGACCGTTGGCTGCCCATCCAGTTCCTGGTGTACAGCAGCAGAGGTTATTTGTCCTTATTCTTGTAGTCTGTTTCCTCTTCTTACTCCTCCTCTTTCATCAGGTTTTACTTTCATTAGCTACCTTCCCTCTAACATACCATTTCACCATAACGTCAGCTAGCATGTTTTCTTCACCAAATTGATAAATCTACTCTGAGGATGGTCGAAAATTCGAAATCCATCAGGGATGCAATAAACATGAGTGGCTAAGACGGGATAAAATCAAAGATACCAACTGAATTACCCAAGATAAAAAGTCTTACATCATTAAATAAAACAAAATGATGCACCACAATCTTATTTAGCCTCGAGTGCAAGAGTGTGGGTGGTAAGTACGCTACAAGATGAAAACAAATACTTGCTAAGTTTTTTGCGAGAATTAGTGGTGAGTTGTCATTAATGGGGAGGAATGAGTCACTGTGCGAAGTTGGCACACGTGCTTTCATTATTTCCTGAACGATCAGCAAATATTTGCCACTTCATTAGTTAAAATCTTGCCTCCAGTAACAGCTGGCCTGAAGTACTAAGCAACATCCGGCTGGTGCGTCATCATAACTTTCCAACAGGTTACGGCTTTCTGTGATTTTTCATTCAAATGAACTCAGTCCATGAACAGACAAGACAGAAGACATACCAACCCTGTAATGTAAAAATATTACTTTGTAAACTAGCCCTGAAGATGACCCTAGTCCCTAGGTCGAAAGCTCGGCAGAATAAATGTATCACGACTAAAATGGCAATTATTTTTCCATCCTATTCAAAATTAAGCTAAAAAAAATTTGATTCGGACCCTCACAGACTTTTTTTTTTAAGCCTCAATTTAAGGGAGGAATTTCGATAGGATGGAAAAAATAACTGATAATTTCAGTCATGGTAAACTTTATTAAGCCGAGCTTTTCGACCTAGGGCCCAAGTCATCTTTAAAATATTATCTAAATAATATTTTACATCATTAGAGGTGTTCAATCGTACACAGCTTTTCTTGGCGGCCTTTTAACTTTCCCGCCATGCCTTTTCCCGCGTTTTGGTTCCCGCCCAAGTTCTGTAGCCTCGCATCTTGTAACCTTCATTGTGTTTTCACTTCTCTTCTTTCCAGGTTACAGTGCATCTCGTTCATCGGCAAGAAGAAGGAGCAACAACCGCCTTCCTGTATCCTTTACATTACACTTCTCTTCAGCATCAGTTTTTCTCCATCTTCCATCTGCAGGGTTGTCTCGGTGTCCTTTTGTTTGCCTTCTTTTTTTGGTCCTGGTCCTTCCGGCCTTGACCCCCCACCTGGTGTCCAACTTTGTCGAGGTGGTGGGGCTTACGCACTAAGGGCACTAGAGATTACCCCTCTCTAAAATTCTCGCGTTTTCCGCTTCTGGGTGTAGGCGTCTTCGCGCGCTTACATCATGTAAGCTTAGTTGAAGATGGAGAGAAACTGATGCTGAAGAGGAAGTATAATGTAAAGGATTCATGAAGGCGGTTGTTGCTCCTTCTTCTTGCCGATGAACGAGATGCACTGCAGCCTGGAAAGAACAGAAATGGAAACACAGCAAAGGTTATAGAATGCGAGGCTACAGAAGTTTAGCGGGAACCAGAAACGCGGGAAAAGGTATGGCGGGAAAGTTAAAAGGGCCACCAAGTAGAGCTGTGTACGACTGAACAAGAGGGTTGGCGTGTCTTCTGTCATGTCTGTTAATGGACTCCTAGATAATGAACAGTGAGGAATTTCTTTTTAAACAATATTGCGAATCAATGGCTAAAAATAACTACAAACAAATTTTAGCACTTCCGCACAAGTGATTGGCTTACAGCACAGGAAATTCCTGCCAACATTTTACAGGTAATAAGATCGTACATTACACCTTATCTAGGGAAACCACCTCTTCTCGCCAAGGTCTGGCAGAAAAGAGGACACGTTTCTAGCAGAACTGTTACTAGTAAACATTTTTAGATCTACTTGTGTTAATTTGTGTACCAACGTTTACAGAAAACATTTTTCAAGAACATTTCCACAAAAATGAAACATCGATTTGGTTAACTGGTACTTTTCTGGTAGGCATCCCTCTATAAAGGAGCATTTGAATATAATGTCCAGTTTTCCTTCCTAAAAGGAAAGTTGAATCCATGGCTGAAATTCCGAATTATAATGGAAATTACTCAACTGAATGGATTATTCTCCTAATTTAGATTTTCTTAACAATTTTCCAACCTCTTGAACTTCAACTTTTTTTCTTTTCTTTTTTTTTAAGATGAAGTTTTCCTGGACAATTTTGAATTCAAGGGGGCACTTTGTGAAGGAGCTTGGCTATTCTTATCTCTAAGGTTTAATTTCAGTACGGCGTGTTCTGTAAAACACGTACATTTTGTATTAAATTCCCAAGTTGTAGATACACACAGCGCGCATGCGCCAAATGCCGACCGCAGCACTGCAGCGGCCGAATTTCAAAACGGTACTTACTTGAAAAACACGTCTGGTTCATAGGAAGTTAAAATTCTAATCATTATGAGATAATTCCAGATTCACTAACTAGGCTGTAATTAAATCCACAATTAGTTCCAATTGACGATGGAGAAAAATTAAAATTTCTACACTAAATTTAGTTAATATTAATACGAGACCTTGTATTTCATAGGATTTGTAGAGAAAAGTTATTAATTTGTGTATAGAGTAACTACTCAGCGCGCATGCGCCAAATGCCGACCGCAGCACTGCAGCGGCCGAATTTCAAAACCGGTACTTACTTAAAAATACACGCCTCGTATTTAATAGGCGAATAAATGTTTTGCAATTAAAATCAAGAGTTCGTAGAAAATTCCTCAGATTACCGGATGTACCATGTTTAATTTTGCGGAAAATATTTTTTAAATTTCGCCCTCTCCCAAAACTTCAAGTTTATATTTGAATCATTCTCAGGGAAATTTAGTTTTATCTGTTTTTTTAGGTATGGTAAGATGTTTCTTATAAGTCAGCTGCTCTCTAGAACTGTAGTAAGAGTAAGCCGCGTGTGTTCACATCAAATTTCAAAACAAATTGTGGAAATAATATGATTTAAAGTTTAATATCAAGGGAGAGTTGTTTCCCCAATAATTCGAATTGAATATTCAACTGCGTCGCCCAGTCACTTATTATTTACTAATTATATGTGTTGCTCTCTCACAGCCAGTTCAACATTCCCAATTATGGCCGCGTCAACTGTTTAAAAATTATCATTTTTTAAAATTTTTTTAATCACAATTTAATTAAAATTGGATTCCATTTTACCGTTATAATTATAAAACTCATTAATTATTCTCTTTTTTTTTCGTTTGCTTTAAATTGAAAAAGAAATTAAAAAAATTTGGTTTGATGAAATATTCTGTTCGGTCATTTAGCACTTCCGTTCAGTCCATTTTAAGCAAATTATGGCTTCCTCTGCTTGCTACTAAGAGCCTAAATATCAAATTTGAATTTCTGCAGCTTTTTTTCTCGTTTCTGGAGTTGTACTGGATATGAACACACAAAAATCCACATAACTGAAAGAGAATTTTTGGAATCAAAGGTCCTCAAAATGGATAATTCTGGTATTTGCGCTAAAAACCATTATCATTTCTTACTTAGATTGGATAACAGTTATATATAACTAATAATGATAACACATAGTGGAGAGAGGGGCCACATTTGAACAGAATTTACACTTTTCTGTAACACAGAGTGCACCAGAATCGTATTATTGAACCTTTTTATTTTGTTTTCTACAACTTTCAAGTCTTCTTAACAGATCTATATCAATAAACGGTACTTTACAATACATATCTATATTTTTTTAATTCAAAACTTTTGTATCAAATGTTAATATCTGCCCCACTGGTGGGGGTTACCTTTGAACACAATATAAAATAGAAAGAAATGATATTACTTTACTCTGAATCTACCTTCTATCAGTTATTTCTCTCTCGACAACTGCATTACTTTCTCTTTTAAACCACTCTGAAATCTGAGTGGTTAGCGTCTACTGGGATTCCAACGAGGAGATCCTGGGTCCGAATCCAGCTGTTGGCTCTTACATTTTTTTCTCTTCCTAGAAACTTCTTACAGCTCACAGTCCCGGTGATGCGACAGTGTTGTCTGTAACGAGATAACACTGTCTGGAGGCCGGCAGTGCACTGAAAAAATCCCCGGGCGCTAACTAACACCTCTTACACAAACGGACGGTTCCGGTCAGACATATTTTCTCTACAAACACGTGAAGCGCTGCAATCTTTAAGAGAAGGCTTTACGCTGCACAGCTGTCGGTCGTTAGGATTTGGCTCACATGCATAGTTCTTCTGTAGCAGCATCAGTCTCGTTATTTAATATCCACATCTCGTATGTTTGGACCAAATTTCTCTAACTGCAATTCTTAGGATTCTAAAGAAATAAATTTTCCGGGCAAACGTTTCAAATGTCTCAGCAATGGGCCTGACTTCCTATTAATGTAAACAAAATTAACAATTGGAACTATTTTCGCCAAAAATTAATACAACACCCATAAATGAGTTTTTATAGTTGTTTAAAAACTACACTATAAAACCTGTTCATTTCAATCAGAAGCCAATTGCAATCCGATATGAAATGGATATGGGTGTGGTCGCCATTAAAGTACCAGCTTCTGATTGGCCAATCTAACCGCCCATATTTCACACCTCTTCTACCACTGAATTGCGATTGGCTATTTATTTAGCACTAATTATTTCTTATAAAAATGCAGTTTACTTATTTGATAATTAATTAATTTTGCAACTAAAATTGCTACTCTACTGAATTGATTTTTTTCAGTCTTCAGCCTGAAGACTGTTTTGTTTTCAAGCAATTCGTAGGGCATTCTGAATAGCGGAA
Organism: Rhodnius prolixus; assembly: GCF_049639745.1. Lineage (NCBI taxonomy): Eukaryota > Metazoa > Arthropoda > Insecta > Hemiptera > Reduviidae > Rhodnius > Rhodnius prolixus. The sequence goes on along the minus strand of NW_027411592.1, from coordinate 64,274,914 downwards.
CGGATGTTCTTTCAGTGCGGTTTCAGCAGCAGCACGTTTTTGAAAAACTGTGAAATTTAGTATCTGGAGAATAGTAGTGAGGGAAACTCGTTTTAGTGTATCGTGCTCAAGTTTATTAAGTTAATCTCCTGTACGTTTCCATTACGGATATGACAACAGAGGGGGTGGGCAGCGGACTTGACAGGAAGTCATGCCAGTGTTGCCAACTGTGCTTAACATTCCCAGTGTCCCTTTATTTTGTCCCTTAATAATTTCCTCACTTACCTTTATCATACTTGGCGCCTCCCCCACATAGTGGGGCTAAGTGAGAGGGTTAGTGTGCGTGTGTAAGTGTAAGTCAGTAGGGTGTAGTACTTCCCCATACACCGAGGGGAGAATATAAATTGCGCCGAGGGATCCCACTGGCTTTTCATCCCTCTTACTCACTCCAACCTTAACTTCACCAGAACGTCATCCGTCTTGCTCGTATGTCCACCCGGGTACGGTGACAGGTCTCCTGGGTTTGCTCGTGACGAAACACCAGCACCAGCCCCAATTTGTCCTACAATATTTTGAATCCCCCAAGGATGCAATTTATCTTCCAAGCGGAAGGTGTAGTAACTTCATGCCAGTAAAGCCCCTTGCATGGTGAAAACTTATTCACCATATCTTATCGATAATTTAAACATCGAATACTCTAAAAAAAAATTAGATAATTAAATCGTAAAGAACCCAACAATTTTTACTCGTTCTTGTTGTAGGTAAAGGAGATACTTTATTGCATTACCATCAAAGTTTCAAAATTGAGTTTAAGCTGGAGATACACCTTCAAGGTTTCCTGAAGAGGAAACAAAATGTTTCTAAGACAGGAAACTCAAGATGGCCGAGAAGACTTCGGAGATGATGACCGCCCTTCCACGTCAAAAACGGATGAAAATATCGATTATAATTAATCAAACATTACTACCGTGAGGTGCTTGCTCAACTCCGTGAAAGAGTAAGAGAAAAAACGACCCGATTTTGTGGAAGAACAAGTCACGGGGGTACTCCATCAAGACAACCGCGACGCCGGCTGTCAAAACGTTTCTAGCCAAATACAAACGTCCCAGCTTTAGGCCATCCGCCTTATTCGCCTGATCTGGCGGCTCCATGTGACTTTTATCTGTTCCCCAAAGTCAAATCTCTGCATTAAAAGGGACACGATTTCAGTCCTCTGTGAAGCTGTGAAAGAAAAAGCGGCTGACGCGTCATGCAGGAGCTGACAGAAAAAGACTTCCAGCACTGTTTCAGAACAATGGTAAATTCGCATGGAGCGTTGTAGGGATAGGGGTGGGGTGTATATTGAAGGTGATAATAACTAAATATGTTTAAATTTAGAATAAAATGTTTTTTACTGGATCAGTCTCGTTATTTAATAACACACGTTATTTCTTGTGCCAGATTCTCATCTGGATGTTTTAATATCGCGTCGTCTTACGTAAATCATTTTTAATCAATAGTTTTATCGTATTAATAAATGATCTGATGTGAGGAGCACGGTTTGTGGCCCTTAATCAACACTTCCTACAATTTCTAGCCCTCAGACTTCCGTAAGCCTACACCTTCACTAATAACGGACCTGTGCTCAAATGTGGCAACAATGTTTACAAATAAATTGTAGATCAACTTGAGATACTCTCAAGTATGGAGACAATAAATTCACCATGCATTTCTGGTGTGAAAAACACGGTTTTCACGTTTCCCTCCTAAATAGAACCGCCTTAATATGAACGATCCTTAGATGCTAATCACTTTCCCTCAATTAAACCATAAATATAATGTTTATACTTCAACTAATTCTTTAATATTAGTCATAAATTACGTAAAGATAAATTTCAGTTTAAATAAACATTTAACATCAGCTAAGGATTATAATTACTGTGTAAACAATTACGTCACCACCATTAAAAAAATACTTGCGAACAAAATACGAGACATGACAATTTTACTGTCTGCTTCTATGTATTAACTAATTTATTTATTTACAGGAGTTTGATCTCCTTTAATTACATTACTTGCAATTATTTATTTACATTATTCTTGTTATTATTTTAGGCTTCATACAAAAATTTATTAATAAATACTAAAGTTTTAATTTATCTTTACTTTCTTTTATATCATCATAACTCATAACTGTTGTATATCACAACTCGTAGTTCTACATTAAACTTCACAAACTTTTCTTTATAATACCCTGAAGAAGGTAGTAAAGATTACCGAAACGTTGGTATAAAGCCAAAAAGTTGTTTTTATTCAAGACCGCACCTCGATATTCACCAAAAATCATCAATCGACAGCGGTCGAAAAAACCATAACCATCTTTGTGTCAAATGTTAATATCTGCCCCACTGGTGGGGGTACCTTTGAACACAATATAAAATAGAAAGAGATGATATTACTTTACTCTGAATCTACCTTCTATCAGTTATTTCTCTCTCGACTACTACAATTACTTTCTCTTTTAAACCACTCTGAAGTCTAGTTCCATAAAATCAAGAATAACACAGTTCGGGGATGTTGTACTCCCAAAGTGGTGATGGGTTTAGGGAAGTTTGTACAAAATATTCGGGTTTGTTGCGCTTCTTAATGTAGTAGCTTCGGACCACTTTCCCCTTCTCTGCGATTAAACAAAAAAAAAATCTTTACTACCTTCTTCAGGGACTTGCAGAGGTCGGTAGGGCGGCTCATTTTGAACTGGTGATGTTGAAATGTGGCCCCCCTCTCCTTCCATAAAAGAAAATATAATATCCAACACTTTTTGCTGGCAAGCTAATAGACTTTTTGTAAATACTAGGATTTAAAAATACGAATTCCAAATGTTAATGTGGACTAACAATACTTACACCTTGTCCACTACAATCTTCACAATACACTTCCACAAAGAAGCAACAAAAATTTTTACTTCCACCTTACAAAATATAACCATTCCTCAGTTCTGGGACTTTACCAAACCATGCAAACAATGAAGGGAAACTCGTGTCAATTACACAACAGGTCTACCACACAAAATATTGGAGAAAATAACCAATCATAAATGTTTTAAATATTTGGCGAGAAATTAAAACTGTCCAAAGGTGCCCCCTCCTCCTAATCGTCACTAAAACTGAATAACCCTTCAATTAATTATATATATGTATTATAAGAGTAAAGTTCAAAAATATGATTACTAAGCCATAGTCCATAGGTGTCAAGCCCGGTGAGAGAGGTGGCTACTGAATCGCCATATAACACGCCCATCAAATTGTCTATCGAGATATCTCTTTACATGCCTGATGGTGTTATATCGACACGGGGGGCGATTCAGTAGCCACCTCTCTCACCGGGCTTGACACCTATGGACTATTTCCTTTGGGGATACCTGAAAAACAAGGTGATTATTCATAACTTTTTTCTTTCTTTCCTTATTACTGCTTATCTAAAAGCATTTCTAAATCTAGGTGTATCAGAATCAAGTCGGGATGGCATCTGTAGATGAACTAAAGCAGAGAATAATAGATACCTTTAAGTCGGTTAAAGCCGAATCTATTTCTTTGGCAGTAAGGGGCAATTGGCAGGAAAGAGCATGTCTATGCATCTCTAATGGTGGAGGCCATTTCGAGCATGATTTGTAATATTAATGAGGAGTAAAATTTATAATAAAATAGTACTTTTCTTCTTATTCAATCAAAAAACCATTATAATATTATCATTTTATCATTTCTTATAAGAATCTTGTTTTCATTCCTAACTTCTAAAATATCGCTCACAGAAAAAAACCGTTCAAGTAAATTTTTCTTTAAAAAAAATAGAGGAATCTATTTCTGAAATAAAAACCGCACCTTCCCATTTGAAAAAATGAAGTTGGTGCCTGTACCTCGCTTCTGGAAGCACCGAAAAAAATTTACAAAGTATATTTGGATTTCTATCAAAAAACTAAGGGAACACGTATTTTTTAGTTTTTTTCTAGCTATCTTAGTTTCCGAGAAAAAGTCGTTATCCATATAGCTTGGGACACCCTGTATACCTTTTGTGGTTCATTAACCATCACATTACTAACAACTCATTAGTAGTACTGTAAACAGCCTGTGGCAGCGCTATCAGTCGTATATTTATTTTATAATTTGTATCTTTAATTAGAAAGTTTTCTAAATAATTCTTAATCATGAAAATTATAATCAATTACAAACTAGAATCACTGTTAAATGGAATTGTATTTTTAGTTGGGTGGGTTATGCAATCAATCAAAATACCTCTTGTCACCATCAGTTTGATAACTAAATTCTGCGTTGTATTAGAAATAATAATAATAATAGAGTTACTGTTCCACCTAGCGAGCAAAACGTGCATCAAAACTCACGAAGACCACCGAACTCTGCCGATTGTAAGTACGATTGTTTTCAAATGAACTACTTCAAATTATACCGCATTTAAAGTTGCTTATTTTGCAACAGCCTATTTTTTTAACTAGTGGACAAAATTGCTTGAGCTAGCTAAAAACAAAATGAGAGAGGTTGTTTTTTTTTTAAATAAATAGCGATTAATTATAATGAAAATATTTATTAATAATGTGACAATATTACAATAATTTGCATTAACGATGAGGTAACTAATGACGTCATTAGGTTAGATGTCTTGTAGTTTTCCAGCGATTAAACTTCTTCCGCTAAATAGGCCAACCAGCTTAATAACTCTTGCTAGTATCTGCAAGTGAACCGTGTTGGTACGCCTGGCGTGAACATATCTTCGGCCAGACTGCACGAAGAAGATCCACTGTTTTCATTAAGATCTAATGTTTCCGGCAGGATGTATGCTGGCGTCGGATGATCATACTGGCCCATGGCCGCTTCAAACAGTAATTGCTGTATCTTATAGCGTACCAAACATCTAGCAAAGGTTGTCGGCAATTGTCTAACCCTGGTGGCCACTTCTTCGCCAAGTAAACTGTATTCATCAGACGGATGATTGCTGATGGTAGTGAGTTGATTGGCCAGTGAGCAAGTAGCCGTGATTACCGGCAGGTTAATTTTAGCGCTCGTTATATCGCCATCATTACTGGTACTATTATTACTGGTCTTGCTGGTGGATCTTACGTCATCGTTCGATATTACTTCGCTAGATTGGCCAGAGTCTTCCGATTTAATTGGTAAATTCAACCCTAGTGGCACATCCAACACAGAGTCATCATCTTCGACTTCTTGTACTTCACGTTTCACCGGCAGTTCATCACTACTTCCTTTAGCTGCTCTAGTTTCTTTTGGGATTTTGGTTTTGTTATCAGTGCTTTTTTTCACTTGCTGCGTCTAGAAAAAAAAAACAAAAAACGAACATTAATCAAATTAGAACTTTCTACAATTTCTACAGTTTCTGAGTTACGGACAGACAGATGTACACCACTTTTGTAAATAAAAAAACTCTTGCCTCTTAGGGGACCAAAAAAGTGAAACTTTAAAAATAAACTCAAAGTCGTCCGTGAATGTGTACATTCTGACATATGAAGAATAAAATGAATGACTAAAAATTCAAGTCCCCGCCACCGAGAAAATGCTTCAGAACTACTGAACCATTTTACTTGATTATTGATTTCTCCACAACTACATGAATGGCAGGATCAACAATAATTAACACATTTTTAGTGAAATACGTTCTAAATCAGGGGTCGGCAACTTATTTTAAGTAGAGAGCCATTTCTCCTTAAATAATTTTAATATATCTTACCAAGAGCCGCAAGGATGATAGTGTAAACAAACTCTGAAGATCATTTGTATTCACAAATTACTATTTTATGATATTCAATAAGATTTAAATGTTTTATATATTTATTTTCACATATTGCAAAGTAAATAAACAAATAAATAATAACTAAACCTGTGTTTGAATGAAAATGGCGGCAGTCCTGTATATTACGTACTGTATTTTAATATAAATCTATTCAATTTCTAACCAATCACATTTAAAATTCTTTTTGAAAAAATATCTTTACTTTAATAAATGAAATTTTCATTTGTTTCAATAAAATTTAAATATACAATATATTTTGGACAGGCTGAAGAGCCACAAAATTTGTATAAAACAGCTGCGGGTTGCCAATCCCTGTCCTAAACCCATCACACTTTGGGAGTACAACATCCCCGAACTGAGTCATTCTCAGAACCTTTGAACTAGACTTCAGAGTGGTTTAAAAGAGAAAGTATGTAGTAGTCGAGAGAGAAATAACTGATAGAAGGTAGATTCAGAGTAAAGTAATATCATCTCTTTCTATTTTATATTGTGTTCAAAGGTACCCCCACCAGTGGGGCAGATATTAACATTTGACACAAAGATGGTTATGGTTTTTTCGACCGTTGTTGATTGATGATTTTTGGTGAATATCGAGGTGCGGTCTTAAATAAAAACAACTTTATTTGCTTTATACCAACGTTTCGGTAATCTTTACTACCTTCTTCAGGGCAGGGTATTATAAAAAAAAGTTTGTGAAGTTTAATGTAGAGCTATATCATCATACCAACAGTTATGATGATATAGCTCTACATTAAACTTCACAATTTTTTTTATGATACCCTGAAGAAGGTTGTAAAGATTACCGAAACGTTGGTATAAAGCGAAAACGTTGTATTTATTGATGACTACAGCACGATATTCCCCAAAAATCATTTGACACAAAATTTTGAAATTAGAAAATATAGTTATGTATGTAAAGTACCAACTGTTTATTGATGTAGATCTGTTACTGAAGACTTGAAAGTTGTAGAAAACAAAATAAAAAGGTTCAATAATACAGATTCTGTGCGCACTCTGTAAACAGAAAGTGGAAATTCTGTTCATGGCTTTACGTTACGGAACAGTTTCTCTTTTAATGTCCGAAGAAGTTAGTTAGCAAAGTTATAGCAAGAGAAAGGCTAGTTTGGAGTTAGAGAAAAAACTAACTAATATCGTGCATTGTTACTCACATTGACAGGATGTGGTTTCCTCAGCGTAGTGAGCCCATGGCGGCCCATGAATCTAACTGCCCATCCACGGCTGGCCTTGAACTTATCCTCGCCGATGCCTCTAATACGGGCAACTTCACGAGCCTTCATCATCAGCATTTCATGAGTGACCGGCCGGCGTTGTTCACTACTCTTCTTCAACCATTCTAGCACATCCTCGTCAATCTCCTCGAACTTGCCACATTTTGGCCCACGAAAAGCTTTCAAATTGATTTCCACTTTTTCCAGTTTCTCTTTTTGATTTCGCCAGTAGCGAATCATGTTTGGTTGTACGGAGAATTTCCTACCGGCACACTTTACACCATTCTGTGTGGCGAACTTGAGCACTTCCAGTTTGAAGGAAGCTGTGTAACTTGCACGTTTGGAGCTCATGGTTTTTGGTTTGAAGAACTTTAAACTAAATGAACTTAAAATATTATATTGGACACTGTGAAACGGCTAGCTTAAGAATCTAAACTAGTACTGAACCCTTTGGTGGACAGAATACTAGCCACTTGATACACATTATTGTTGTTTTTTCATTTATTGTAAAAGACAGGGAGAAGGGGGACTTAAACAAAAGACCCGGGGATTTAAGATTTTCCCAGAAGGGCAAAATTCTTTAACTTTGGCAACTTATAAAAGAATAAGGTACTAAAAGCAGTTAATTACTTTAAGATAGCAGCCAGGAACAAGAGAGCTATTCAGTAACATAACTGTACATCATCAAATTTGTAAAGAATTGTAATACACGTCATCTTTTAGCTTCAAAGCAGGTAGCAAGATTTTAAAGGTTCTGTAGTTCAAAAAATCATTTTTAAAATTGAAGAGAACGATTTTCATTCACGTATCAAGGGGCTAATTCTGCGAGTTAGTCCAAAAATTAGATGTCCAGGGTACTCGCATGACTTTTTCTATCTGCTGTCTACCCAATAAAATTTTCTTGCAACCATTTTGAGGGAAATATCGCCCAAAAAAAAAAAAAAAAAAAAAAATAGTATTCCGTAAAAGTGTCACTTCCGCTTTACAGATTTTCTCCCAAATTTGGCATTTTTCACTTTCCTAATTAATTACTTATATTACGAGGTGTGGTTATTAAATGCTGCTACAGAAAGAAGTATGCATGCGCCAAATCTTAACGACCGACCAGCTTTGCAGCAGCGTAAAGCCTTCTCTTACAGATTGCAGCAGCGTCTCACGTATTTGTAGAGAAATCTATCTGACCGGAACCAGTCTGGTTTGTGTAAGAGGTGTTTAGTTTCGTTTTGCGCGAAAACATCGATACTACACAACGTAGTAGAGCAACGAATTGTTGTGAAATTTCACAACAAAACTTGGGTAAAACCGCTACTGAAACTTGATCTTTTATTAAAAATCCTAGGGGCGATGAATGTTTATCACGTACGCGAGTTATTTGAGTGATTCAAGCGTTTCCAAGATGTGGCCGAGAAGACGTCGTCGGAGATGATGACCACCCGGGTCCGCCCTTCCACGTCCAAAAAGGATGAAAATATCGATTATAATTAATCAAACATTACTACCGGGTGAGGTAGTACTCTCCCAACTCCGTAAAAAACGACCCGATTTTGTGGAAGAACAAGTCACATGGGTTCTCCATCAAGACAACCGCGGCGCCAGCTCACACTGCATTGAAGTTGCGTCAAGACGACGTTTCTAGCCAAGAAGTACAACATCCCAGTTTTTTTAGGCCATCCGCCTTACCTGGCCCCATGTGACTTTAGATCTGTTCCCCAAAAGTCAAATCTCTGCATTAAAAGGGACACGATTTCAGTCCGCTGTGAAGGCTGTGAAAGAAAAAGCGGCTAACGCCTCATGCAGCAGCTCAGACAGAAAAAGACTTCCAGCACTGTTTCAGAACAATGGTAAATTCGCATGGAGCGTTGTAGGGATAGGGGAGTGGTGTATATAGAAGGTGATAATAACTAAATATGTATAAATTTAAAATAAAATGTTTTACAGCAATAGTCTCGTTATTTAATAGCCACACCTCGTAGAATGGTTATTTCTTGTGCCCGATTCTCATCTGGATATTTTAATTTCGCGTTTTACGTGAAATCATTTTTCATCAATAATTTTATCGTAGTAATATATGATCTGATGAGAGATTGGCTCATGGGAGCGCGGTTAATATGGCCCTTAATCAACACTTCGTACAGTTACTAGCCCTAACTAATAACGGAACTGTACTCAAATTTGGCAACGATGTTTACAAATAAATTTGTAGATCAACTTGAGATACTCTCAAGTATGGAAACAATAAATTCACCATGCACTTCTGGTGCGACTTTTATCTTTTCCCCAAAGTCAAATCTGCATTTTAAAAGGGACACGATTTCAGTCCGCCGTGAAGCTGTGAAAGAAAAAGCGGCTAACGCCTCATGCAGGAGCTCAGACAGAAAAAGACTTCCAGCACTGTTTCAGAACAATGGTAAATTCGCTTGGAGCGTTGTAGGGATAGGGGTGGGGGTGGATATTGAAGGTGATAATAACTAAATATGTGTAAATTTAAAATAAAATGTTTTTTACAGCAATAGGCTCGTTATTTAATAACACACGTTATTTCTTGTGCCCGATTCTCATCTGGATATTTTAATTTCGCGTTTTACGTGAAATCATTTTTCATCAATAATTTTATCGTAGTAATATATGATCTGATGAGATATTGGCTCATGGGAGCGCGGTTAATATGGCCCTTAATCAACACTTCGTACAATTACTAGCCCTAACTAATAACGGAACTGTACTCAAATTTGGCAACGATGTTTACAAATAAATTTGTAGATCAACTTGAGATACTCTCAAGTATGGAAACAATAAATTCACCATGCACTTCTGGTGCGACTTTTATCTTTTCCCCAAAGTCAAATCTGCATTTTAAAAGGGACACGATTTCAGTCCGCCGTGAAGCTGTGAAAGAAAAAGCAAATATTACACAGGTAATGAGACCGCTCATTTTTTTCTTATATCCTGTTTAGGAGCGTCTCCTCCTTGTCATCCCATAGACCCAAATTCCTGTGGGAATGTTCCCAATAAACAGTGTTTATTCATCCTCATGTTTACGCAGTGATTAATGCGAAGTTAGTGTCATTTTTCGGAAATACTACAATAAACCAGAAAATATATTTAGTAGAGTACCACTTCCTGTTTGGTTAATTTCACCGATTTATAATATAAATCAAGTTTGAACTGGCAATGATTTTAAACCAACTTACCAATTTGTGTATAACCACTGTGTCAAACTTACGAGACCTCAACTTCCACTTTTCGTGCTCTTTTTGTAAACAAAAACTCCTGAATCATGGCTACTTGCGATTAAAAGTTAGTGACCGCTGAATTCCGGTCTTATTCAATGAGAGGAAGAAGTTTTGAAGGGGTTCCAGGCATTTTTTTTTGTTTTGGTTTTTGAGTTTGAGCGATAGCGATCACACATGAATACGCACGCTACTTTCTAAAAATTACTTCTTTTTTTTTTGGCGATATGGCGTTTTTAAAAGGAAAATGGTCGGTAGTAGACGATATTCAAACTTCAACTCATGTGGCAGTGCTTTCTAGATTATGTAGTAAGAGAAAGGAAAAATAGTAATTTTTCTTTATTTTTGTTTCTCTTATTGTTACGAGAAATTACTGCTATTGTTTTAATTATTCGGTTTCAATTTTTTCAAAACTAGAATTTCTGTAATTAGCTCCTAGGAGTTCCTAAAAGAGAAACTCCGGTGCACGCTGTGGACGAAATTTGTGATTTAGAACAGGGGTCGGCAACCCGCGGCTCTTTCATCCAAATTTTGTGGCTCTTCAGCCTGTCCAAAATAAATTTTATACTTTAATTTTATTGAAATAAATGAAAATTTCATTTATTAAAGTAAAAATACTTTTTCAAAAAGAATTTTAAATGTGATAGGTTAGAAATTGAATAGAATTTTATTAAAATAAAGTACGTAATTATATAGGACGGCCGCCATTTTCATTCAAACACAGGTTTAGTTATTATTTATTCGTTTATTTACTTTGCAATATGTGAAAATAAATATATAAAACATTTAAATGTTATTGAATATCATAAAATAATAATTTGTGAATACAAATGATCTACGGAGTTTGTTTACACTCTATCATCTCTGCGGCTCTTGCTAAGATTTATTAAAATTATTTAAGGAGAAATGGCTCTCTACTTGAAATAGGTTGCCGACTCCTGGAATAGGGCATCTCACCTTCCAGCGTAATCCCTCCAAGATACAGGGAATCCGATCCTTCCGTTCCAAAAAACCCTTCGTCATATTGTCAACACTCCCTTTTGCTTCAATTTAGTGTTCATTAATGGCTTCCATTTAATAAGAATTCAAAAACACTGCGAGCCAAACTGTGTCACAAATTCGACACAGTTATTTAAGGAGAAATGGCTCTCTACTTAAAATAGGTTGCCGACCCCTGATTTAGAACGTTGAGAATTGCACCATTGTGTGTTCGAAACCAGAGATATTAATTTTTTTTAATTAATTAATTTATTTATTTTTAGTGGAGCATAGAGCGATTATTGAAGGAGGAAGTTTCTTATTTCAGCTGATGAAAGAACACTTTATGCTGAGAAAAGGGTATAGAAGCGAGGTTTCGAAGCAGCTCTACTAGAATTGAACTTATGGTTTTGTTTCTAGCTAAGGGGGGCCGCCTTGATTAAGTAGTGCAGAGAGAGAGAGAGAGAGTGAGAGTGAGCCAGTTCTGCAGTAGATTGACTGCAGTTGGCCAGACTGGGAACGTGCATGAATGTGTTCTAGAGATAGGCTGTGATCCCGCCCTCCGGTCTGTCTGGCAGACTGCAAGGGCGCGCTCGATGCCGTGAGAAATGGCGCATTACACACACACACACACACACACACACAAAAAAAGGGTCGCAAAATATTAGCCCCGCACCCAGACAAAGAGGATAGAAAAGTAGTGGCGATTGTGCTGCTCCTTGCAAGCTTTGCTGCAATCACAGTTTTTTTTTTACTAATGCCTTGGTTACTTTGTAAACATCAACAGCTACCCTAAAAAAGGCCAGTTACTACGTCCTATTATTCGTTTAAAAAGTTGAAACGTAAAGCGGTTTATATTATTTAGGCTTCAGCTCTCTTACAAAATGGCATGAAGACAATAGTCGAATTTGTGACACAGTTTGGCTCGCAGTGTTTTTGAATTCGTATTAAATGGAAGCCATTAATGAACACTAAATTGAAGCAAAAGGGAGTGTTGACAATATGACGAAGGGTATTTTTTGGAACGGAAGGATCGGATTCCCTGTATCTTGGAGGGATTACGCTGGAAGGTGAGATGCCCTATTCCAGGAGTCGGCAACCTATTTCAAGTAGAGAGCCATTTCTCCTTTTAAATAATTTTAATAAATTGTACCAAGAGCCGCAAGGATGATAGTGTAAACAACTCTGTAGATCATTTGTATTCTCAAATTATTTTTTTATGATATTCAGTAACATTTAAATGTTTTATACATTTATTTTCACATATTGCATAGTAAATAAACAAATAAATAATAACGACTGAAAAGGCGGCAGTCTTACAATATAAATCAAGTACTTTATTTTGATATTGTATAATTCTATTCAATTTCGAACCTATCACTTTTTGAGATTATTTTTGCAAAAATACCTTTGGGAAATGGAATTTTCATTCGTTTCAATAAAATTAAACTGTACAATATATTTTGGGCAGGCTGAAGAGCCACACGATTTGGATAAAAGAGCCGCGGGTTGCTGACCCCTGCGCCTATTCCAAGGGAAGATGTTCCTAATGAATGTTGCGGAACAACTGGTTCGCAGTAAGTCAATTTTAGTTTGCAAAGTTGATTGATTCGAACCCCCGGCGATTTTGATACACTGACCTCGTGTTCCATAGGCAGACGCAATCAATTTGTAAATTCTATTTTCTCTCTTTCTTTCTCTCTCAGGAGATCTCAAAAATTATATTTCCGCTGAAAATCCGACTCAATTACATTACTTCCTCCCTGCTAGTCTAGTAGAGGCGGGAATAATAATAGTATCAATTTAAATGAGAACTCTGCAAGCGGCTTTTTGGCCTAAGTTAACAAAGAGCTTATCCCAGTTGAATACAGAGGGCGGGTTGCTGGCGGCGCTCGGGATCGATAGCTGGTCGCGTTGAAAGGCGGCCGTGGAACGGGAAGCGGTAGAAGATTTAGTAGTGAGGGTATACGGTTTCCCCTGGAGGGAGGGGATGTGGGCTGTGAGGATACGGGGTCTAGCCCGCATCCTCTAATGGGCAAACATCCTGTCCTAGGAGAGAAACTAAACTACGCACTTCCCCGCGACCTCCTACTTCCGGCTGAAACTGGTACTGTGTGTGTGTGTGTGTTTGGTGAACAAACAGACAGACACACACACAACAACATACATGTAATAATGACGTAATTTGGTGGTTTACTCAATTTAGAATGCCGTGAACTGCTGAACTCTTGTCGAGCAAAAATATTAAATGAATCAAAACAGAGCCCTACAACTGGTGAACATGTTGAAACATGTTTTTATTGCACGAGCAACATTCATTCTTAAATATACAGGATTCCTCAAGTTGAATAATTTAACCTCAATTAAAAATTTCAATTCTTATGCGAGAAAAGTACAAAGTAATGCCAACATTTTATTCTGACGGTCTTTACGTTCAACTACTAATCTCACGGTTGCGGCCATGATGTCAGATTTGCGCTCAATTGGCAGCATTCTCCTCCTAAGTGAGTTCAGCTTGACCCAAAAAACGGAAATCTTGGGCAGTTCAAATTTTTTAGTTATTTGTAGAAATGGCTTCAAGTTTATTTCACTAAAATGTGCACCACCACGTTGCATTAATTTAAAAATAATTATTAAATAAAACTATTGTTGGAATGGGCGAGTTTCGAGCTTACCTTCTAAACTTTATTAACCCAAAGGGCAAATTTTTAGAAATATTTGCTGAGGCGAACCCAGCTGAACAGCCCTCGGCAATCCCCTCCTTCATCTGCAAAAACTCATCTTGTTGTTTCCATGGAAATATATGAACCAGTTATTTGCCCAGTGGGGACCCTTCACTTTTGCCCTGTGGCTTCATTCTGGAGGTAATTGTTGGCAATGTCGCGTTATTTCCTATCGATTTTAAGGTTAAAGAACCAGGTGTCCCCTAAATATGATGATTCCACATGATTAACGTAATGTATACGTTTGTTCCAATACTATCGTTACAATCGATACAACCTTATTAAAACTGTTCAGTAGGACAGTGTTGTAATAATATACCTGATACTGAGTATTCAATATTTTTTTTTTGCGATACGGCTTTGACATCGATACTCTAGAATAGGTATTGTGTTTTTGTCCATTTTTTCCTACTCTAGTAGAAGTTAGAAAGGGAAGGTAATCGTACAGATTTCCGATTTCGAGTAATCACCGGAAATATCTGTTCTGTGGTCTCCTGAATCCGGAAAAGTGGTCTACTCTTGAATGAATCAAAATCTATTATCCAAAACTACCACTTCACTGAATAGATTTTTCCAGTTTTCAAGAATTTTCCCCAAAAAGACTCCTACGATTTCCTTTAAACTTGGTGAGCTAATCGCTCTGACGTAGCTCTACAACTTTTATTTGGAACATTTTCTCGGGAACACTCAATTAAGGGCACTTCTGGACGAGGGGGGTGGTTAGACTTTCCTCTAATGTGCCATTACTGTACATTGTACAGGCTTACCACCTGTATAGTATTAATAAGAATCAAATGTGAGACTGAATTTCTCAAGTTTCGTGAAAATCAACCCACCGGAAGTGCCACTTTACTGAATAAAATTTTCCGTATTTCAAGATTTTCTCGCGAAAAGCGAGAACAAAATGTATTAACAGTAATTTATTTTGTTTAATGTTTAAATTAATTAGAGATACCTAGTGAAACAAAAAGAGAAAAAAAATTATATTATAATTCAATTTCATGCCGCGGGTCGCATAAAAATGATTGTCGTGACCGCAAGCAGGTGTAAAAATTGCCTTCAATTGCTTTAAGTGCGTTCCTTATTCCATTATAAATTTAACCAAACCAAGCACTTTGGTGGAATTCAAAATTTGAAGAAAAATAGTTTAAGCGAAGTTTTACTACCTAAGTTTTGTGTTTTTACGAATTTTCTTTCCTCAAAAATTTCATATTTGAAGAAAATTGCATTCAATAAATTGATACAGCGGAAGTCGTAGGAGTATTCACGCAATTTATTTTTCATTGTATGGTAACTTTAAACAATACAAAAATAAATAACATACCAAAAAGCACAAAAATCTGTTTTATTTACATTTACAATAATTAAAAAATATATATTTATTTTAACAAACAGTGAATTATGTTTTATAGTAAAACAATATCAACAGTAGATAAGTCGTCACAATGACTGTGCGCCTAACGTCCAAAAAAAACTAACGTCAACGCTCCATCAGTGACGGCAGATTACTAAGTGTTGTATACAAGCAACATGGGCGCCCCACTCGGCCAAAGCTTCGTACCCCACCACAACCACCTGTGGCAACCCGCCGTTACCATGGTTACCCTGCAAATCTTTATTACGCACACACACACACACACAAATCTTTGTATGCTGAACTTATGCTCTCCTATTTACATACTGAATATTATATTCGAAAATCCCGGCTGTCTTAGAAGGGAAAAAGAGGGAATTATTTATTACAAATCTTCGAAATTTTCTTTAAAATCAATTTTTTTCCTGCAAATATTAAAGGATTTTTTTGCTTAAATATTTAAATCTACAAAATTCTCCTTATAATTAATTTTCATTAATTAATTTTTCACAAAATTTAAAGAAAATTAACAAATTTAATTCCCCCTCCCCAAGAAAATCTAGGAAACACTGAAAAATCATTTCAATACAGTTATACTTCCGTTAGATGAATTCAGACCAAAACATTTAAAGCGACAACGCGATTACTGTATCAAAATTCCAAGTTTGTGATTGTACCTGCGATTTATCATTTTAAAAAAATTATGTAAAAGTATCGATACATACATACTTACAGATTACAATCGGTGGAAAAAAAAAGAAAACTCGATTTTTGTTCGTGTTATTAGGACTTCAAAAACATCTAATTCCGGTAAAAATTTTGTTACAGAAATATGGCACAAAATGACCATATATCCTGGATTTCGTAATAAAAAAAAATATATCTGAAAAATATATTAATAATTTCATTAGAATTTAATAAATTTTCCAAAAAAAAGTAGAATTTAAGCAATTTAAGATTGTTAGTTAGGACGGCATCATACATGGAAGCATCGGTGGTTCAGTGGTAGAATGCTCGCCTGCCACGCGGGCGGCCCGGGTTCGATTCCCGGCCGATGCATGAGTTTTTTTTTTTGCAGTAATTTTTTACTTTCTCCTACTATTTATTATTTTATTCATGGAAAGTTTTATAAAGTTGTTGCATTTTAGAAAAAAAAAAAAAAAAAGAATATTTTCAACCAGATTTTCGGGTTTTAAGGTCCTAAATCAGAGGCAGAAGTAGAAATATTGTGATCATTCAAGATTTTTCTGGCCCAATTATGCCATTTAGTTGTATTAGGTACGTGAATGTATGGCAGCACCACATCACGTAAATAAACTTACTTTATATGGACATTACTTCGAAACAGCTGCTTGCTTCCTTCAATTGGTGTGATCATAATCACCATATACACACCTTGTATTTCGTGGAATATTATTAATCACTTCAAGGCTGACTCGAAGTGGATCAGGGCTCCAGTAAATTCTGAGGCTAGGCATTATTGCAGGCACAGAAACTTCAGTGATTTTGTAATCAAAATTTTTTAAACTTACTTTATAATGGAGACATTGTACTCAAAGCAATTTAAGGGTAACTCTCGTAAATAACAAGGGCAAGCCTAAGAGTTTGTATCTGCGTCCATGTGGTTCAGTGGTAGAACGTATGATGGCGCCCACGGTTCATTTCCTGGCCGATTTGTTTTTTTTTTATAAATCGATATATCCACTGTATTTCAACTCATCATCAATATTTATAGCTTTTTTTTTTTTATTAATAAATAGTACTAACGTGTTTTAATTGATAACCAGTGAGATGGGAATATCGAACACCTGAGCATCGGTGGTTCAGTGGTAGAATGCTCGCCTGCCACGCGGGCGGCCCGGGTTCGATTCCCGGCCGATGCATGTAATTTTTTTTTTTTTGAGTGTCACGTAATTTTATCCTTTCTCTTACTTCTGAGTAAACGTTACGATCATTTCTCAATATCTGATTTTCTGATTGGATCTTTTTAGTAGTTCCCTGAGTTCGAAAAAGTGTGCCAGCAAGTATTGTGTACGTGTGTCTTGCCCCCTCTAAAGTAGGCTAATAAAAATCGATCGCAGGAAGTAATAGTTACTTGGGGGTGTAAATTTGTCATCCGCAAGTACCAAATTGCAGAATTTTTATTCTGTCGATTTTCTCCAAAACAAGCGGTGACGATTATCTGTAAACATGGCACCGCTCTGCACTCTTCTAGATCTAGTTACTCACAAAATTTCCCCGGAAAATTCGATTAAGGAGATTTCCTTGTGAGAGAAAGTGGGTAGGCTTTGGTTCCAATGTGTCCACCACAGCACTTGTAGCCAAATAAGCAGCTTAAAGGTGACGCTGTCTTACCAAATTTTAGGGAAATTTCTAAACGGAAATACTCCTTAACTGCCTAAATGTTTGTAAGAACTTCCTTCTTGCAATAGGCAGCCCTATCAATTTTACGTATTTTAATATTATAATTTTATTTTTTGTTTTAAATATTTATAATATTTATTTAACTGCAGAAAATTTTAGGACAGTTTTGAGGAGGATTAGGGAGAGGCTTTCCCTGTTATTTCACAAGTAATGTACGATTACACAAACTGAGGAAAATGCAAAAGTTTAGGTTGAGAACTGAGACTCTGAGGAGTCTTGCAAATGTCCACACAAGACTTTTCTGGAAAAGCGTTACATAATTAGAGTGGAAACTACAAATTGTGGCTAACAACAGTTGGAAGATTAATATCTAAGTTCAGCATCAAAATTAGTCACAATGTATGGCTGGGTAAATCGATCAGATCAGTACGTAATTCACGGTCTATTATTTAATTTTCAAATAAATAAAAAAAAAATTGTAATAGTTTAATAATTGCAATTAAAAAAGATTAAAACGTAAAATTTGAGAATACAAGTTTTTTGAGAGTCAATTTTTGAGAAATTTAGCAAATTGATGCGTAAACAAATGAAACTTTATACACATGAACATGTAATACTACTCTGTACAAACAGTGTCCGGTATGGTCTAGTGGCTAGGATACCTGGCTTTCACCCAGGAGGCTCGGGTTCGATTCCCGGTACCGGAATGATTTTTTTTTTCTCCCTTTGTTAATTATTTATTTTGAATTAATGAAAATAATTGACAAAAAAGGGTATAGGTAATTTTTAAAGAGGTTTTTATTAATTTTTTTTGATTTGTTTCAATCATTGCAAAATTTCATCTGGTTTATTGTTAAATATGTTTAAGAATTTTCATTAACACCTTATTATTTGCATCTAGAATTAGATCTTTTTTTTTTTTTTTTGAAAAAGCAGGAGACAATTTTGATGCAGCTTAAAGTTAAGATCTAAAAAGAAATTAATTTTTTTTAGATTAGGTATATACTTTCTCTGACTAAGTTCAAGTATTGGATCGTGTCTAATTTTGGCAATTGAGTTTTTCGCCGGAAGTACTAGTTTTGAGCTTCCTGCTGAACACCAGAAACAAAGTTTTAGCTGATCTTCCGGTGAGTGCTGAGGTAGGGGGCGTCTGTTATCAGAATATTTATTGGCCTGTTTAGGTATTCACTATTAACATGCTTCTAAATTTAGTATTAAGAGAATATTGTAATAGATTAGTCTTATAATTAGTATTTTTATAATATGGTGGCCGTGAAATAGTCATGTGTCATTAGGCGGGAAAAATTGGCGCCATTTGTAGTAATACCGCCAAAACAAATAAATCTACGCGGCAGTTTTTTGCTTTAAAGTTATGTACGTAATGGAGTTAAGCGAAGACAGATGGTAATACTAGTGTAGTAGTAAAGTTAGCCTGGATTACCAAACTTTATCTTGGTGAGGAAAAACTTAGTTAAGTAATAAGTAATCTTTTGTAATGCATCACGCATGCGCAGGAGCATTCCAAAAAACAGTGGGATATTAATCAAAAAATTAGGTAGAAGGTTTACTATATTTTGGAGGCTGTCTATTTTAGATGATTAATGGAGTTGTTTACTTTCTTCTGCGCATGTGCTATGGTGGTTTGCTCCCTGGAGCGCATTCCAGTTCGATCCACACGTCTAATAGGGAGTACACAAAGAAATCTGATGTGAACTAGCGGAGTAGCCAACAAATATTTTACTTTTATAAACTTTCTTAGAACATGTTTAAAAAATAATTTAGACAATATGGTCTCCAAATTTTAAAAAAATTACTTCGAATCCACCTTCCTCACGGAAGATACGAACTTAAAAACAAAAACAGAACTCAAAGTCGCTTCCAACAAATGAAAAGGTAACAGTTCGAAACTCACTCTGGACAATCCTAAAGCCCGTCTGAGCCTATGGATGGCATCAAACCAAAACGCTCAAAATCTCCCAAAGGATCCAAGGATCCTGGCAGACTAAAATTCTTCCCTCTTATAGTTGTGGACACTCCTTTCTACGTCATCAAAGCAAACAATTCACCCAAGACATAAAACGCTCCTTTTTCGTTGCACGGAATCAAGCAAACCCTCTTGTTATAGAGGAAATTCCATCTTAACCCCTTAGAATCTCATCACAATCCCACTTTGTTGTAGGAATATATCTTTTCTTTAGAACACTTCCAGATAACAATTCCAGGACGTCCTAAAAGAAAAGAGGCCTGCTTCACGATCACCTCCTCTCTGTGACACAGGAGAGCCTACAGGAACGTTGTTGGAGTATAACCGAAGGGTATCTTCCACTCTGATTGTGTTACAGCCATCATCCCATATTATCCCTGTTGCTTGCATAAAGCAGCCTTGTTGCTTATGAACCCCTAGAATCTCATCACAATCCCACTTTGTAGTAGGAATATATCTTTTCTCTAGAACACTTCCAGATAACAATTCCTGGACGTCCTAAAAGAAAAGAGGCATCACGATCACCTCTCTGTGACAATGGAGAGCCCACAGGAACGTTGTTGGAGTATTACCAAAAACAGTTAACTTCACTCTGATTGTGTTATAGCCATCCCATATTATCCCTGTTTCTTGCAACGCAATGATATGCTGTTTGTAACTAAGTGAAGGAACAATTAGGCAGTCCTTAATTGTTAAGTAATTACTTCAAACTTAATGAGAATTTGAGGCTCTCAGGCTGCTAAAAACAAGAATAGTTGCGGGGAAATACGGTGCTAATCCAAGGAATATGATTCATTAGTAAGCCTAGAGCCTAACAGAGAACATCCTGGCGTTTCTACTGGCAATTAAGCCTTCCATCCTTAATCCATATAGTCTAAACGTGCAATGAGATCCATAAGAAAGCATGATTACATCCTACGTGGCCGGCAAGAATGCCCAAAAAAGGTCCCGGAACAACATACAGTATAGCTAAATGCTGCTGCAGTGTTGCTGAAATTTGGAGAAAATTCCCCAACGGGGAGTAACGCTTTTTCTCAAAAAATGGTTTGTTTTGAGGTTTTTCAAGAAAATGTTTGTAATGAATTTTTCTCTGATTTTTGTATGCACATGCGCAAAGAGCTAAAACTTTTAATTTCATCATTTATCTCGGGAAATTGGATTTTGGGACAGTTCTAAGGCAATGGGGAAGGCTAACCTCCACAGTGCGATGTACAGTTTTAAAAAAAATGTTTGTTAGTAAGAATTAAATATCTGGAGTTGGAGGAAATGACACAGTTTACATTATTAGCAAATTTCTAGAGATCACAGGTTTTTCTTTTGTATTTCGTATCCAGCGGCCCAAAAAGAGAAGCTGTTTAGTTTAAAAATACCAAGTATTTGTCAACACAGATGACAGCAGAAAGAGAAATTAAAATGAATGCAAAACCAGTGTTGCCAGAGTTCCATGTTTTAGGTTATTTTTTTTATTTTTTAGAAGCTATGTTGGTAGACCTGATGAAATATGAACAAAACAAACGGTGGTGGGGGGCATTTATGACACGGCTCAAGGTCACTCTCGCAAAACATTCACCGCCATCCAACAATTCAGAGTTAAGAGGTTTTTTTTTTCCAAAACGAAGGCACCAACAGGAGTCTCGTTGTCATGTACTGCCAGGTGACCTATATTCTGCAGTCCTGACGGGAATAACAGCGTAGCTATACCTTGCCTAGTTTACGATAAGCACAGTCCTATGCTTACAACAGTCCTTATATTTTTATCTCCTTAACAAAAACTAACAGTTTAAAGAGTTAAGCATAACGGTTGATTTAAAAGACAAACTTCAGCTTGTAATTGTAGCCAATTAGGAACGTTCGAAAAAGCTTATTTGTTTTATTCAAATTTTGTAACAATAATATAATTTAAGTAATTTTAACGTATTAACTTTTATTACTAATATTTTTTAGAATTTATTAGATGACACAGACCCTAATGCTGGCACATACAAAATATTTGTTAAGCAAAGAGTAGCATCCATTTAACTAAGAATCAAATCAATTGGATACATCACATTATCTAATCTCCTTAACAAAAACTTACAGTTTAAAAAGTTAAATATAAGGGTTGATTAAACGCCAAAAGGTACACAAATCAGCCAATACCAAATATTTCATTAATATGTACTTAATTGATATCGTATAAGCAATTTTAATGCATGAACTATTCATTATTATTTTTTTTTTAGAATTTATAACCTGGCCATTTTCAACTACAAAATATTTGTTCAAGTAGCTCACCATTTAACTTAGATTGAATATAATATCTATTAATCTGTAATAATCAAATTATTAATCACAGGATAAAAAGAAAAAGGCTATATGTTTATTTCATTTACTTAGTTATTAAATAAAAATCATCAGTTTAAGTTCTTTATTCGATTAAACAGACTTTTACATTATGTGATAATCGGTATTGAAATATGGAAGGTTAAAATTTTCATTCTTTCAATGTACGATACAAATACACCCAAACTTCAAACATCTATATCTCTTTTTCTAATGGTCCGATTTTAATGATTTCTTTACTGAATCGTAGAGAAAAGAAAGTTCTATCTTCGCCTAAAGTAGCAATGTTCTAGTGATAATAGGTAATGAAATATGGAAGGTTAAAATTTTCATTCTTTCAATGTACGATACAAATACACCCAAACTTCAAACATCTATATCTCTTTTTCTAATGGTCCGATTTTAATGATTTCTTTACTGAATCGTAGAGAAAAGAAAGTTCTATCTTCGCCTAAAGTAGCAATGTTCTAGTGATAATAGGTATTGAAATATGGAAGGTTAAAATTTTCATTCTTTCAATGTACGATACAAATACACCCAAACTTCAAACATCTATATCTCTTTTTCTAATGGTCCGATTTTAATGAATTCTTTACTGAATCGTAGAGAAAAGAAGGTTCTATCTTCGCCTAAAGTAGCAATGTTCTAGTGATAATAGGTAATGAAATATGGAAGGTTAAAATTTTCATTCTTTCAATGTACGATACAAATACACCCAAATTTCAAACATCTATATCTCCTTTTCTAATGGTCCGATTTTAATGATTTCTTTACAGAATCGTAGAGAAAAGAAAGTTCTATCCTCGCCTAAAGTAGCAATGTTCTAGTGATAATAGGTAATGAAATATGGAAGGTTAAAATTTTCATTCTTTCAATGTACGATACAAATACACCCAAATTTCAAACATCTATATCTCTTTTTCTAATGGTCCGATTTTAATGATTTCTTTACTGAATCGTAGAGAAAAGAAAGTTCTATCCGTCCCTGAAATAGCAATGTTCTAGTGATAATAGGTAATGAAATATGGAAGGTTAAAATTTTCATTCTTTCAATGTACGATACAAATACACACAAATTTCAAACATCTATATCTCTTTTTCTAATGGTCCGATTTTAATGATTTCTTTACTGAATCGTAGTGAAAAGAAAGTACTATCCTCGCCTAAAGTAGCAATGTTCTAGTGATAATAGGTAATGAAATATGGAAGGTTAAAATTTTCATTCTTTCAATGTACGATACAAATACACACAAATTTCAAACATCTATATCCCTTTTTCTAATGGTCCGATTTTAATGATTTCTTTACTGAATCGTAGAGAAAAGAAAGTTCTATCCGTCCCTGAAATAGCAATGTTCTAGTGATAATAGGTAATGAAATATGGAAGGTTAAAATTTTCATTCTTTCAATGTACGATACAAATACACACAAATTTCAAACATCTATATCTCTTTTTCTAATGGTCCGATTTTAATGATTTCTTTACTGAATCGTAGTGAAAAGAAAGTACTATCCTCGCCTAAAGTAGCAATGTTCTAGTGATAATAGGTAATGAAATATGGAAGGTTAAAATTTTCATTCTTTCAATGTACGATACAAATACACCCAAATTTCAAACATCTATATCTCTTTTTCTAATGGTCCGATTTTAATGAATTCTTTACTGAATCGTAGAGAAAAGAAGGTTCTATCTTCGCCTAAAGTAGCAATGTTCTAGTGATAATAGGTAATGAAATATGGAAGGTTAAAATTTTCATTCTTTCAATGTACGATACAAATACACCCAAACTTCAAACATCTATATCTCTTTTTCTAATGGTCCGATTTTAATGAATTCTTTACTGAATCGTAGAGAAAAGAAGGTTCTATCTTCGCCTAAAGTAGCAATGTTCTAGTGATAATAGGTAATGAAATATGGAAGGTTAAAATTTTCATTCTTTCAATGTACGATACAAATACACCCAAATTTCAAACATCTATATCTCCTTTTCTAATGGTCCGATTTTAATGATTTCTTTACAGAATCGTAGAGAAAAGAAAGTTCTATCCTCGCCTAAAGTAGCAATGTTCTAGTGATAATAGGTAATGAAATATGGAAGGTTAAAATTTTCATTCTTTCAATGTACGATACAAATACACCCAAATTTCAAACATCTATATCTCTTTTTCTAATGGTCCGATTTTAATGATTTCTTTACTGAATCGTAGAGAAAAGAAAGTTCTATCCGTCCCTGAAATAGCAATGTTCTAGTGATAATAGGTAATGAAATATGGAAGGTTAAAATTTTCATTCTTTCAATGTACGATACAAATACACACAAATTTCAAACATCTATATCTCTTTTTCTAATGGTCCGATTTTAATGATTTCTTTACTGAATCGTAGTGAAAAGAAAGTACTATCCTCGCCTAAAGTAGCAATGTTCTAGTGATAATAGGTAATGAAATATGGAAGGTTAAAATTTTCATTCTTTCAATGTACGATACAAATACACACAAATTTCAAACATCTATATCCCTTTTTCTAATGGTCCGATTTTAATGATTTCTTTACTGAATCGTAGAGAAAAGAAAGTTCTATCCGTCCCTGAAATAGCAATGTTCTAGTGATAATAGGTAATGAAATATGGAAGGTTAAAATTTTCATTCTTTCAATGTACGATACAAATACACACAAATTTCAAACATCTATATCTCTTTTTCTAATGGTCCGATTTTAATGATTTCTTTACTGAATCGTAGTGAAAAGAAAGTACTATCCTCGCCTAAAGTAGCAATGTTCTAGTGATAATAGGTAATGAAATATGGAAGGTTAAAATTTTCATTCTTTCAATGTACGATACAAATACACCCAAATTTCAAACATCTATATCTCTTTTTCTAATGGTCCGATTTTAATGAATTCTTTACTGAATCGTAGAGAAAAGAAGGTTCTATCTTCGCCTAAAGTAGCAATGTTCTAGTGATAATAGGTAATGAAATATGGAAGGTTAAAATTTTCATTCTTTCAATGTACGATACAAATACACCCAAACTTCAAACATCTATATCTCTTTTTCTAATGGTCCGATTTTAATGAATTCTTTACTGAATCGTAGAGAAAAGAAGGTTCTATCTTCGCCTAAAGTAGCAATGTTCTAGTGATAATAGGTAATGAAATATGGAAGGTTAAAATTTTCATTCTTTCAATGTACGATACAAATACACCCAAATTTCAAACATCTATATCTCCTTTTCTAATGGTCCGATTTTAATGATTTCTTTACAGAATCGTAGAGAAAAGAAAGTTCTATCCTCGCCTAAAGTAGCAATGTTCTAGTGATAATAGGTAATGAAATATGGAAGGTTAAAATTTTCATTCTTTCAATGTACGATACAAATACACCCAAATTTCAAACATCTATATCTCTTTTTCTAATGGTCCGATTTTAATGATTTCTTTACTGAATCGTAGAGAAAAGAAAGTTCTATCCGTCCCTGAAATAGCAATGTTCTAGTGATAATAGGTAATGAAATATGGAAGGGTAAAATTTTCATTCTTTCAATGTACGATACAAATACACACAAATTTCAAACATCTATATCTCTTTTTCTAATGGTCCGATTTTAATGATTTCTTTACTGAATCGTAGTGAAAAGAAAGTACTATCCTCGCCTAAAGTAGCAATGTTCTAGTGATAATAGGTAATGAAATATGGAAGGTTAAAATTTTCATTCTTTCAATGTACGATACAAATACACACAAATTTCAAACATCTATATCTCTTTTTCTAATGGTCCGATTTTAATGATTTCTTTACTGAATCGTAGAGAAAAGAAAGTTCTATCCGTCCCTGAAATAGCAATGTTCTAGTGATAATAGGTAATGAAATATGGAAGGTTAAAATTTTCATTCTTTCAATGTACGATACAAATACACACAAATTTCAAACATCTATATCTCTTTTTCTAATGGTCCGATTTTAATGATTTCTTTACTGAATCGTAGTGAAAAGAAAGTACTATCCTCGCCTAAAGTAGCAATGTTCTAGTGATAATAGGTAATGAAATATGGAAGGTTAAAATTTTCATTCTTTCAATGTACGATACAAATACACCCAAATTTCAAACATCTATATCTCTTTTTCTAATGGTCCGATTTTAATGAATTCTTTACTGAATCGTAGAGAAAAGAAGGTTCTATCTTCGCCTAAAGTAGCAATGTTCTAGTGATAATAGGTAATGAAATATGGAAGGTTAAAATTTTCATTCTTTCAATGTACGATACAAATACACCCAAATTTCAAACATCTATATCTCTTTTTCTAATGGTCCGATTTTAATGATTTCTTTACTGAATCGTAGAGAAAAGAAAGTTCTATCCGTCCCTGAAATAGCAATGTTCTAGTGATAATAGGTAATGAAATATGGAAGGTTAAAATTTTCATTCTTTCAATGTACGATACAAATACACACAAATTTCAAACATCTATATCTCTTTTTCTAATGGTCCGATTTTAATGATTTCTTTACTGAATCGTAGTGAAAAGAAAGTACTATCCTCGCCTAAAGTAGCAATGTTCTAGTGATAATAGGTAATGAAATATGGAAGGTTAAAATTTTCATTCTTTCAATGTACGATACAAATACACACAAATTTCAAACATCTATATCTCTTTTTCTAATGGTCCGATTTTAATGATTTCTTTACTGAATCGTAGAGAAAAGAAAGTTCTATCCGTCCCTGAAATAGCAATGTTCTAGTGATAATAGGTAATGAAATATGGAAGGTTAAAATTTTCATTCTTTCAATGTACGATACAAATACACCCAAATTTCAAACATCTATATCTCTTTTTCTAATGGTCCGATTTTAATGATTTCTTTAC
This sequence comes from Rhodnius prolixus, assembly GCF_049639745.1. Lineage (NCBI taxonomy): Eukaryota > Metazoa > Arthropoda > Insecta > Hemiptera > Reduviidae > Rhodnius > Rhodnius prolixus. The sequence continues at coordinate 64,248,087 of NW_027411592.1, read as the reverse complement.
TGAATCGTAGAGAAAAGAAAGTTCTATCCGTCCCTGAAATAGCAATGTTCTAGTGATAATAGGTAATGAAATATGGAAGGTTAAAATTTTCATTCTTTCAATGTACGATACAAATACACACAAATTTCAAACATCTATATCTCTTTTTCTAATGGTCCGATTTTAATGATTTCTTCACTGAATCGTAGTGAAAAGAAAGTACTATCCTCGCCTAAAGTAGCAATGTTCTAGTGATAATAGGTAATGAAATATGGAAGGTTAAAATTTTCATTCTTTCAATGTACGATACAAATACACACAAATTTCAAACATCTATATCTCTTTTTCTAATGGTCCGATTTTAATGATTTCTTTACTGAATCGTAGAGAAAAGAAAGTTCTATCCGTCCCTGAAATAGCAATGTTCTAGTGATAATAGGTAATGAAATATGGAAGGTTAAAATTTTCATTCTTTCAATGTACGATACAAATACACACAAATTTCAAACATCTATATCTCTTTTTCTAATGGTCCGATTTTAATGATTTCTTTACTGAATCGTAGTGAAAAGAAAGTACTATCCTCGCCTAAAGTAGCAATGTTCTAGTGATAATAGGTAATGAAATATGGAAGGTTAAAATTTTCATTCTTTCAATGTACGATACAAATACACCCAAATTTCAAACATCTATATCTCTTTTTCTAATGGTCCGATTTTAATGAATTCTTTACTGAATCGTAGAGAAAAGAAGGTTCTATCTTCGCCTAAAGTAGCAATGTTCTAGTGATAATAGGTAATGAAATATGGAAGGTTAAAATTTTCATTCTTTCAATGTACGATACAAATACACCCAAATTTCAAACATCTATATCTTTTTTTCTAATGGTCCGATTTTAATGATTTCTTTACTGAATCGTAGAGAAAAGAAAGTTCTATCCGTCCCTGAAATAGCAATGTTCTAGTGATAATAGGTAATGAAATATGGAAGGTTAAAATTTTCATTCTTTCAATGTACGATACAAATACACACAAATTTCAAACATCTATATCTCTTTTTCTAATGGTCCGATTTTAATGATTTCTTTACTGAATCGTAGTGAAAAGAAAGTACTATCCTCGCCTAAAGTAGCAATGTTCTAGTGATAATAGGTAATGAAATATGGAAGGTTAAAATTTTCATTCTTTCAATGTACGATACAAATACACACAAATTTCAAACATCTATATCTCTTTTTCTAATGGTCCGATTTTAATGATTTCTTTACTGAATCGTAGAGAAAAGAAAGTTCTATCCGTCCCTGAAATAGCAATGTTCTAGTGATAATAGGTAATGAAATATGGAAGGTTAAAATTTTCATTCTTTCAATGTACGATACAAATACACCCAAATTTCAAACATCTATATCTCTTTTTCTAATGGTCCGATTTTAATGATTTCTTTACTGAATCGTAGAGAAAAGAAAGTTCTATCCGTCCCTGAAATAGCAATGTTCTAGTGATAATAGGTAATGAAATATGGAAGGTTAAAATTTTCATTCTTTCAATGTACGATACAAATACACACAAATTTCAAACATCTATATCTCTTTTTCTAATGGTCCGATTTTAATGATTTCTTCACTGAATCGTAGTGAAAAGAAAGTACTATCCTCGCCTAAAGTAGCAATGTTCTAGTGATAATAGGTAATGAAATATGGAAGGTTAAAATTTTCATTCTTTCAATGTACGATACAAATACACACAAATTTCAAACATCTATATCTCTTTTTCTAATGGTCCGATTTTAATGATTTCTTTACTGAATCGTAGAGAAAAGAAAGTTCTATCCGTCCCTGAAATAGCAATGTTCTAGTGATAATAGGTAATGAAATATGGAAGGTTAAAATTTTCATTCTTTCAATGTACGATACAAATACACACAAATTTCAAACATCTATATCTCTTTTTCTAATGGTCCGATTTTAATGATTTCTTTACTGAATCGTAGTGAAAAGAAAGTACTATCCTCGCCTAAAGTAGCAATGTTCTAGTGATAATAGGTAATGAAATATGGAAGGTTAAAATTTTCATTCTTTCAATGTACGATACAAATACACCCAAATTTCAAACATCTATATCTCCTTTTCTAATGGTCCGATTTTAATGATTTCTTTACAGAATCGTAGAGAAAAGAAAGTTCTATCCTCGCCTAAAGTAGCAATGTTCTAGTGATAATAGGTAATGAAATATGGAAGGTTAAAATTTTCATTCTTTCAATGTACGATACAAATACACCCAAATTTCAAACATCTATATCTCTTTTTCTAATGGTCCGATTTTAATGATTTCTTTACTGAATCGTAGAGAAAAGAAAGTTCTATCCGTCCCTGAAATAGCAATGTTCTAGTGATAATAGGTAATGAAATATGGAAGGTTAAAATTTTCATTCTTTCAATGTACGATACAAATACACCCAAATTTCAAACATCTATATCTCTTTTTCTAATGGTCCGATTTTAATGATTTCTTTACTGAATCGTAGAGAAAAGAAAGTTCTATCCGTCCCTGAAATAGCAATGTTCTAGTGATAATAGGTAATGAAATATGGAAGGTTAAAATTTTCATTCTTTCAATGTACGATACAAATACACACAAATTTCAAACATCTATATCTCTTTTTCTAATGGTCCGATTTTAATGATTTCTTTACTGAATCGTAGTGAAAAGAAAGTACTATCCTCGCCTAAAGTAGCAATGTTCTAGTGATAATAGGTAATGAAATATGGAAGGTTAAAATTTTCATTCTTTCAATGTACGATACAAATACACACAAATTTCAAACATCTATATCTCTTTTTCTAATGGTCCGATTTTAATGATTTCTTTACTGAATCGTAGTGAAAAGAAAGTACTATCCTCGCCTAAAGTAGCAATGTTCTAGTGATAATAGGTAATGAAATATGGAAGGTTAAAATTTTCATTCTTTCAATGTACGATACAAATACACACAAATTTCAAACATCTATATCTCTTTTTCTAATGGTCCGATTTTAATGATTTCTTTACTGAATCGTAGTGAAAAGAAAGTACTATCCTCGCCTAAAGTAGCAATGTTCTAGTGATAATAGGTAATGAAATATGGAAGGTTAAAATTTTCATTCTTTCAATGTACGATACAAATACACACAAATTTCAAACATCTATATCTCTTTTTCTAATGGTCCGATTTTAATGATTTCTTTACTGAATCGTAGTGAAAAGAAAGTACTATCCTCGCCTAAAGTAGCAATGTTCTAGTGATAATAGGTAATGAAATATGGAAGGTTAAAATTTTCATTCTTTCAATGTACGATACAAATACACACAAATTTCAAACATCTATATCTCTTTTTCTAATGGTCCGATTTTAATGATTTCTTTACTGAATCGTAGTGAAAAGAAAGTACTATCCTCGCCTAAAGTAGCAATGTTCTAGTGATAATAGGTAATGAAATATGGAAGGTTAAAATTTTCATTCTTTCAATGTACGATACAAATACACACAAATTTCAAACATCTATATCTCTTTTTCTAATGGTCCGATTTTAATGATTTCTTTACTGAATCGTAGTGAAAAGAAAGTACTATCCTCGCCTAAAGTAGCAATGTTCTAGTGATAATAGGTAATGAAATATGGAAGGTTAAAATTTTCATTCTTTCAATGTACGATACAAATACACACAAATTTCAAACATCTATATCTCTTTTTCTAATGGTCCGATTCTAATGATTTCTTTACTGAATCGTAGTGAAAAGAAAGTACTATCCTCGCCTAAAGTAGCAATGTTCTAGTGATAATAGGTAATGAAATATGGAAGGTTAAAATTTTCATTCTTTCAATGTACGATACAAATACACACAAATTTCAAACATCTATATCTCTTTTTCTAATGGTCCGATTTTAATGATTTCTTTACTGAATCGTAGTGAAAAGAAAGTACTATCCTCGCCTAAAGTAGCAATGTTCTAGTGATAATAGGTAATGAAATATGGAAGGTTAAAATTTTCATTCTTTCAATGTACGATACAAATACACACAAATTTCAAACATCTATATCTCTTTTTCTAATGGTCCGATTTTAATGATTTCTTTACTGAATCGTAGTGAAAAGAAAGTACTATCCTCGCCTAAAGTAGCAATGTTCTAGTGATAATAGGTAATGAAATATGGAAGGTTAAAATTTTCATTCTTTCAATGTACGATACAAATACACACAAATTTCAAACATCTATATCTCTTTTTCTAATGGTCCGATTTTAATGATTTCTTTACTGAATCGTAGTGAAAAGAAAGTACTATCCTCGCCTAAAGTAGCAATGTTCTAGTGATAATAGGTAATGAAATATGGAAGGTTAAAATTTTCATTCTTTCAATGTACGATACAAATACACACAAATTTCAAACATCTATATCTCTTTTTCTAATGGTCCGATTTTAATGATTTCTTTACTGAATCGTAGTGAAAAGAAAGTACTATCCTCGCCTAAAGTAGCAATGTTCTAGTGATAATAGGTAATGAAATATGGAAGGTTAAAATTTTCATTCTTTCAATGTACGATACAAATACACACAAATTTCAAACATCTATATCTCTTTTTCTAATGGTCCGATTTTAATGATTTCTTTACTGAATCGTAGTGAAAAGAAAGTACTATCCTCGCCTAAAGTAGCAATGTTCTAGTGATAATAGGTAATGAAATATGGAAGGTTAAAATTTTCATTCTTTCAATGTACGATACAAATACACACAAATTTCAAACATCTATATCTCTTTTTCTAATGGTCCGATTTTAATGATTTCTTTACTGAATCGTAGTGAAAAGAAAGTACTATCCTCGCCTAAAGTAGCAATGTTCTAGTGATAATAGGTAATGAAATATGGAAGGTTAAAATTTTCATTCTTTCAATGTACGATACAAATACACACAAATTTCAAACATCTATATCTCTTTTTCTAATGGTCCGATTTTAATGATTTCTTTACTGAATCGTAGTGAAAAGAAAGTACTATCCTCGCCTAAAGTAGCAATGTTCTAGTGATAATAGGTAATGAAATATGGAAGGTTAAAATTTTCATTCTTTCAATGTACGATACAAATACACACAAATTTCAAACATCTATATCTCTTTTTCTAATGGTCCGATTTTAATGATTTCTTTACTGAATCGTAGTGAAAAGAAAGTACTATCCTCGCCTAAAGTAGCAATGTTCTAGTGATAATAGGTAATGAAATATGGAAGGTTAAAATTTTCATTCTTTCAATGTACGATACAAATACACACAAATTTCAAACATCTATATCTCTTTTTCTAATGGTCCGATTCTAATGATTTCTTTACTGAATCTTAGTGAAAAGAAAGTACTATCCTCGCCTAAAGTAGCAATGTTCTAGTGATAATAGGTAATGAAATATGGAAGGTTAAAATTTTCATTCTTTCAATGTACGATACAAATACACCCAAATTTCAAACATCTATATCTCTTTTTCTAATGGTCCGATTTTAATGATTTCTTTACTGAATCGTAGTGAAAAGAAAGTACTATCCTCGCCTAAAGTAGCAATGTTCTAGTGATAATAGGTAATGAAATATGGAAGGTTAAAATTTTCATTCTTTCAATGTACGATACAAATACACACAAATTTCAAACATCTATATCTCTTTTTCTAATGGTCCGATTTTAATGATTTCTTTACTGAATCGTAGTGAAAAGAAAGTACTATCCTCGCCTAAAGTAGCAATGTTCTAGTGATAATAGGTAATGAAATATGGAAGGTTAAAATTTTCATTCTTTCAATGTACGATACAAATACACACAAATTTCAAACATCTATATCTCTTTTTCTAATGGTCCGATTTTAATGATTTCTTTACTGAATCGTAGTGAAAAGAAAGTACTATCCTCGCCTAAAGTAGCAATGTTCTAGTGATAATAGGTAATGAAATATGGAAGGTTAAAATTTTCATTCTTTCAATGTACGATACAAATACACACAAATTTCAAACATCTATATCTCTTTTTCTAATGGTCCGATTCTAATGATTTCTTTACTGAATCTTAGTGAAAAGAAAGTACTATCCTCGCCTAAAGTAGCAATGTTCTAGTGATAATAGGTAATGAAATATGGAAGGTTAAAATTTTCATTCTTTCAATGTACGATACAAATACACACAAATTTCAAACATCTATATCTCTTTTTCTAATGGTCCGATTTTAATGATTTCTTTACTGAATCGTAGTGAAAAGAAAGTACTATCCTCGCCTAAAGTAGCAATGTTCTAGTGATAATAGGTAATGAAATATGGAAGGTTAAAATTTTCATTCTTTCAATGTACGATACAAATACACACAAATTTCAAACATCTATATCTCTTTTTCTAATGGTCCGATTTTAATGATTTCTTTACTGAATCGTAGTGAAAAGAAAGTACTATCCTCGCCTAAAGTAGCAATGTTCTAGTGATAATAGGTAATGAAATATGGAAGGTTAAAATTTTCATTCTTTCAATGTACGATACAAATACACACAAATTTCAAACATCTATATCTCTTTTTCTAATGGTCCGATTTTAATGATTTCTTTACTGAATCGTAGTGAAAAGAAAGTACTATCCTCGCCTAAAGTAGCAATGTTCTAGTGATAATAGGTAATGAAATATGGAAGGTTAAAATTTTCATTCTTTTAATGTACGATACAAATACACACAAATTTCAAACATCTATATCTCTTTTTCTAATGGTCCGATTTTAATGATTTCTTTACTGAATCGTAGTGAAAAGAAAGTACTATCCTCGCCTAAAGTAGCAATGTTCTAGTGATAATAGGTAATGAAATATGGAAGGTTAAAATTTTCATTCTTTCAATGTACGATACAAATACACACAAATTTCAAACATCTATATCTCTTTTTCTAATGGTCCGATTTTAATGAATTCTTTACAGAATCGTAGAGAAAAGAAGGTTCTATCTTCGCCTAAAGTAGCAATGTTTTAGTGATAATAGGTAATGAAATATGGAAGGTTAAAATTTTCATTCTTTCAATGTACGATACAAATACACCCAAATTTCAAACATCTATATCTCTTTTTCTAATGGTCCGATTTTAATGATTTCTTTACTGAATCGTAGTGAAAAGAAAGTACTATCCTCGCCTAAAGTAGCAATGTTCTAGTGATAATAGGTAATGAAATATGGAAGGTTAAAATTTTCATTCTTTCAATGTACGATACAAATACACCCAAATTTCAAACATCTATATCTCTTTTTCTAATGGTCCGATTTTAATGATTTCTTTACTGAATCGTAGTGAAAAGAAAGTACTATCCTCGCCTAAAGTAGCAATGTTCTAGTGATAATAGGTAATGAAATATGGAAGGTTAAAATTTTCATTCTTTCAATGTACGATACAAATACACACAAATTTCAAACATCTATATCTCTTTTTCTAATGGTCCGATTTTAATGATTTCTTTACTGAATCGTAGTGAAAAGAAAGTACTATCCTCGCCTAAAGTAGCAATGTTCTAGTGATAATAGGTAATGAAATATGGAAGGTTAAAATTTTCATTCATTCAATGTACGATACAAATACACACAAATTTCAAACATCTATATCTCTTTTTCTAATGGTCCGATTTTAATGATTTCTTTACTGAATCGTAGTGAAAAGAAAGTACTATCCTCGCCTAAAGTAGCAATGTTCTAGTGATAATAGGTAATGAAATATGGAAGGTTAAAATTTTCATTCTTTCAATGTACGATACAAATACACCCAAATTTCAAACATCTATATCTCTTTTTCTAATGGTCCGATTTTAATGATTTCTTTACTGAATCGTAAAGAAAAGAAAGTTCTATCTTCGCCTAAAGTAGCAATATTCTCGTGATAATAGGTAATGAAATATGGAAGGTTAAAATTTTCATTCTTTCAATGTACGATACAAATACACCCAAATTTCAAACATCTATATCTCTTTTTCTACTGGTCCGATTTTAATGATTTCTTTACTGAATCGTGGAGATAAGAAAGTTCTATCTTCGCCTAAAGTAGCAATGTTCTAGTGATAATAGGTAATGATATATGGAAGGTTAAAATTTTCATTCTTTCAATGTACGATACAAATATACACAAATTTCAAACATCTATATCTCTTTTTCTAATGGTCCGATTTTAATGATTTCTTTACTGAATCGTAGTGAAAAGAAAGTACTATCCTCGCCTAAAGTAGCAATGTTCTAGTGATAATAGGTAATGAAATATGGAAGGTTAAAATTTTCATTCTTTCAATGTACGATACAAATACACACAAATTTCAAACATCTATATCTCTTTTTCTAATGGTCCGATTTTAATGATTTCTTTACTGAATCGTAGAGAAAAGAAAGTACTATCCTCGCCTAAAGTAGCAATGTTCTAGTGATAATAGGTAATGAAATATGGAAGGTTAAAATTTTCATTCTTTTAATGTACGATACAAATACACACAAATTTCAAACATCTATATCTCTTTTTCTAATGGTCCGATTTTAATGATTTCTTTACTGAATCGTAGTGAAAAGAAAGTACTATCCTCGCCTAAAGTAGCAATGTTCTAGTGATAATAGGTAATGAAATATGGAAGGTTAAAATTTTCATTCTTTCAATGTACGATACAAATACACCCAAATTTCAAACATCTATATCTCTTTTTCTAATGGTCCGATTTTAATGATTTCTTTACTGAATCGTAGTGAAAAGAAAGTACTATCCTCGCCTAAAGTAGCAATGTTCTAGTGATAATAGGTAATGAAATATGGAAGGTTAAAATTTTCATTCTTTCAATGTACGATACAAATACACCCAAATTTCAAACATCTATATCTCTTTTTCTAATGGTCCGATTTTAATGATTTCTTTACTGAATCGTAGAGAAAAGAAAGTTCTATCCGTCCCTGAAATAGCAATGTTCTAGTGATAATAGGTAATGAAATATGGAAGGTTAAAATTTTCATTCTTTCAATGTACGATACAAATACACACAAATTTCAAACATCTATATCTCTTTTTCTAATGGTCCGATTTTAATGATTTCTTTACTGAATCGTAGTGAAAAGAAAGTACTATCCTCGCCTAAAGTAGCAATGTTCTAGTGATAATAGGTAATGAAATATGGAAGGTTAAAATTTTCATTCTTTCAATGTACGATACAAATACACACAAATTTCAAACATCTATATCTCTTTTTCTAATGGTCCGATTTTAATGATTTCTTTACTGAATCGTAGTGAAAAGAAAGTACTATCCTCGCCTAAAGTAGCAATGTTCTAGTGATAATAGGTAATGAAATATGGAAGGTTAAAATTTTCATTCTTTCAATGTACGATACAAATACACACAAATTTCAAACATCTATATCTCTTTTTCTAATGGTCCGATTTTAATGATTTCTTTACTGAATCGTAGTGAAAAGAAAGTACTATCCTCGCCTAAAGTAGCAATGTTCTAGTGATAATAGGTAATGAAATATGGAAGGTTAAAATTTTCATTCTTTCAATGTACGATACAAATACACACAAATTTCAAACATCTATATCTCTTTTTCTAATGGTCCGATTTTAATGATTTCTTTACTGAATCGTAGTGAAAAGAAAGTACTATCCTCGCCTAAAGTAGCAATGTTCTAGTGATAATAGGTAATGAAATATGGAAGGTTAAAATTTTCATTCTTTCAATGTACGATACAAATACACACAAATTTCAAACATCTATATCTCTTTTTCTAATGGTCCGATTCTAATGATTTCTTTACTGAATCTTAGTGAAAAGAAAGTACTATCCTCGCCTAAAGTAGCAATGTTCTAGTGATAATAGGTAATGAAATATGGAAGGTTAAAATTTTCATTCTTTCAATGTACGATACAAATACACACAAATTTCAAACATCTATATCTCTTTTTCTAATGGTCCGATTTTAATGATTTCTTTACTGAATCGTAGTGAAAAGAAAGTACTATCCTCGCCTAAAGTAGCAATGTTCTAGTGATAATAGGTAATGAAATATGGAAGGTTAAAATTTTCATTCTTTCAATGTACGATACAAATACACCCAAATTTCAAACATCTATATCTCTTTTTCTAATGGTCCGATTTTAATGATTTCTTTACTGAATCGTAAAGAAAAGAAAGTTCTATCTTCGCCTAAAGTAGCAATATTCTCGTGATAATAGGTAATGAAATATGGAAGGTTAAAATTTTCATTCTTTCAATGTACGATACAAATACACCCAAATTTCAAACATCTATATCTCTTTTTCTACTGGTCCGATTTTAATGACTTCTTTACTGAATCGTTGAGATAAGAAAGTTCTATCTTCGCCTAAAGTAGCAATGTTCTAGTGATAATAGGTAATGATATATGGAAGGTTAAAATTTTCATTCTTTCAATGTACGATACAAATATACACAAATTTCAAACATCTATATCTCTTTTTCTACTGGTCCGATTTTAATGATTTCTTTACTGAATTGTAGAGAAAAAAAAGTTCTATCTTCGCCTAAAGTAGCAATGTTCTAGTGTTAATAGGTAATGAAATATGGAAGGTTAAAATTTTCATTCTTTCAATGTACGATACAAATACACCCAAATTTCAAACATCTATATCTCTTTTTCTACTGGTCCGATTTTAATGATTTCTTTACTGAATCGTAGAGAAAAGAAAGTTCTATCTTCGTCTAAAGTAGCAATGTTCTAGTGATAATAGGTAATGAAATATGGAAGGTTAAAGTTTTCATTCTTTCAATGTACGATACAAATACACCCAAATTTCAAACATCTATATCTCTTTTTCTAATGGTCCGATTTTAATGATTTCTTTACTGAATCGTAGAGAAAAGAAAGTTCTATCTTCGCCTAAAGTAGCAATGTTCTAGTGATAATAGGTAATGAAATATGGAAGGTTAAAATTTTCATTCTTTCAATGTACGATACAAATACACCCAAATTTCAAACATCTATATCTCTTTTTCTAATGGTCCGATTTTAATGATTTCTTTACTGAATCGTAGAGAAAAGAAAGTTCTATCTTCGCCTAAAGTAGCAATGTTCTAGTGTTAATAGGTAATGAAATATGGAAGGTTAAAATTTTCATTCTTTCAATGTACGATACAAATACACCCAAATTTCAAACATCTATATCTCTTTTTCTACTGGTCCGATTTTAATGATTTCTTTACTGAATCGTAGAGAAAAGAAAGTTCTATCTTCGTCTAAAGTAGCAATGTTCTAGTGTTAATAGGTAATGAAATATGGAAGGTTAAAATTTTCATTCTTTCAATGTACGATACAAATACACCCAAATTTCAAACATCTATATCTCTTTTTCTACTGGTCCGATTTTAATGATTTCTTTACTGAATCGTAGAGAAAAGAAAGTTCTATCTTCGCCTAAAGTAGCAATGTTCTAGTGATAATAGGTAATGAAATATGGAAGGTTAAAATTTTCATTCTTTCAATGTACGATACAAATACACCCAAATTTCAAACATCTATATCTCTTTTTCTACTGGTCCGATTTTAATGACTTCTTTACTGAATCGTTGAGATAAGAAAGTTCTATCTTCGCCTAAAGTAGCAATGTTCTAGTGATAATAGGTAATGATATATGGAAGGTTAAAATTTTCATTCTTTCAATGTACGATACAAATATACACAAATTTCAAACATCTATATCTCTTTTTCTACTGGTCCGATTTTAATGATTTCTTTACTGAATTGTAGAGAAAAAAAAGTTCTATCTTCGCCTAAAGTAGCAATGTTCTAGTGTTAATAGGTAATGAAATATGGAAGGTTAAAATTTTCATTCTTTCAATGTACGATACAAATACACCCAAATTTCAAACATCTATATCTCTTTTTCTACTGGTCCGATTTTAATGATTTCTTTACTGAATCGTAGAGAAAAGAAAGTTCTATCTTCGTCTAAAGTAGCAATGTTCTAGTGATAATAGGTAATGAAATATGGAAGGTTAAAGTTTTCATTCTTTCAATGTACGATACAAATACACCCAAATTTCAAACATCTATATCTCTTTTTCTAATGGTCCGATTTTAATGATTTCTTTACTGAATCGTAGAGAAAAGAAAGTTCTATCTTCGCCTAAAGTAGCAATGTTCTAGTGATAATAGGTAATGAAATATGGAAGGTTAAAATTTTCATTCTTTCAATGTACGATACAAATACACCCAAATTTCAAACATCTATATCTCTTTTTCTAATGGTCCGATTTTAATGATTTCTTTACTGAATCGTAGAGAAAAGAAAGTTCTATCTTCGCCTAAAGTAGCAATGTTCTAGTGTTAATAGGTAATGAAATATGGAAGGTTAAAATTTTCATTCTTTCAATGTACGATACAAATACACCCAAATTTCAAACATCTATATCTCTTTTTCTACTGGTCCGATTTTAATGATTTCTTTACTGAATCGTAGAGAAAAGAAAGTTCTATCTTCGTCTAAAGTAGCAATGTTCTAGTGTTAATAGGTAATGAAATATGGAAGGTTAAAATTTTCATTCTTTCAATGTACGATACAAATACACCCAAATTTCAAACATCTATATCTCTTTTTCTACTGGTCCGATTTTAATGATTTCTTTACTGAATCGTAGAGAAAAGAAAGTTCTATCTTCGCCTAAAGTAGCAATGTTCTAGTGATAATAGGTAATGAAATATGGAAGGTTAAAATTTTCATTCTTTCAATGTACGATACAAATACACCCAAATTTCAAACATCTATATCTCTTTTTCTACTGGTCCGATTTTAATGATTTCTTTACTGAATCGTAGAGAAAAGAAAGTTCTATCTTCGTCTAAAGTAGCAATGTTCTAGTGATAATAGGTAATGAAATATGGAAGGTTAAAATTTTCATTCTTTCAATGTACGATACAAATACACCCAAATTTCAAACATCTATATCTCTTTTTCTAATGGTCCGATTTTAATGAATTCTTTATGGAATTGTAGAGAAAAGATAGTTCTATCCGTCCCTGAAATAGCAATGTTCTAGTGATAATAGGTAATGAAATATGGAAGGTTAAAATTTTCATTCTTTCAATGTGCGATACAAATACACCCAAATTTCAAACATCTATATCTCTTTTTCTACTGGTCCGATTTTAATGATTTCTTTACTGAATCGTAGAGAAAAGAAAGTTCTATCTTCGCCTAAAGTAGCAATGTTCTAGTGTTAATAGGTAATGAAATATGGAAGGTTAAAATTTTCATTCTTTCAATGTACGATACAAATACACCCAAATTTCAAACATCTATATCTCTTTTTCTACTGGTCCGATTTTAATGATTTCTTTACTGAATCGTAGAGAAAAGAATGTTCTATCTTCGTCTAAAGTAGCAATGTTCTAGTGATAATAGGTAATGAAATATGGAAGGTTAAAAATTTCATTCTTTCAATGTACGATACAAATACACCCAAATTTCAAACATCTATATCTCTTTTTCTAATGGTCCGATTTTAATGATTTCTTTACTGAATCGTAGAGAAAAGAAAGTTCTATCTTCGCCTAAAGTAGCAATTTTCTAGTGATAATAGGAAATGAAATATGGAAGGTTAAAATTTTCATTCTTTCAATGTACGATACAAATACACCCAAATTTCAAACATCTATATCTCTTTTTCTAATGGTCCGATTTTAATGATTTCTTTACTGAATCGTAGAGAAAAGAAAGTTCTATCTTCGCCTAAAGTAGCAATTTTCTAGTGATAATAGGTAATGAAATATGGAAGGTTAAAATTTTCATTCTTTCAATGTACGATACAAATACACCCAAATTTCAAACATCTATATCTCTTTTTCTAATGGTCCGATTTTAATGATTTCTTTACTGAATCGTAGAGAAAAGAAAGTTCTATCTTCGCATAAAGTAGCAATGTTCTAGTGATAATAGGTAATGAAATATGGAAGGTTAAAATTTTCATTCTTTCAATGTACGATACAAATACACCCAAATTTCAAACATCTATATCTCTTTTTCTACTGGTCCGATTTTAATGATTTCTTTACTGAATCGTAGAGAAAAGAAAGTTCTATCTTCGCATAAAGTAGCAATGTTCTAGTGATAATAGGTAATGAAATATGGAAGGTTAAAATTTTCATTCTTTCAATGTACGATACAAATACACCCAAATTTCAAACATCTATATCTCTTTTTCTACTGGTCCGATTTTAATGATTTCTTTACTGAATCGTAGAGAAAAGAAAGTTCTATCTTCGCCTAAAGTAGCAATGTTCTAGTGATAATAGGTAATGAAATATGGAAGGTTAAAATTTTCATTCTTTCAATGTACGATACAAATACACCCAAATTTCAAACATCTATATCTCTTTTTCTACTGGTCCGATTTTAATGATTTCTTTACTGAATCGTAGAGAAAAGAAAGTTCTATCTTCGTCTAAAGTAGCAATGTTCTAGTGATAATAGGTAATGAAATATGGAAGGTTAAAATTTTCATTCTTTCAATGTACGATACAAATACACCCAAATTTCAAACATCTATATCTCTTTTTCTACTGGTCCGATTTTAATGATTTCTTTACTGAATCGTAGAGAAAAGAAAGTTCTATCTTCGCATAAAGTAGCAATGTTCTAGTGATAATAGGTAATGAAATATGGAAGGTTAAAATTTTCATTCTTTCAATGTACGATACAAATACACCCAAATTTCAAACATCTATATCTCTTTTTCTAATGGTCCGATTTTAATGATTTCTTTACTGAATCGTAGAGAAAAGAAAGTTCTATCTTCGCCTAAAGTAGCAATGTTCTAGTGATAATAGGTAATGAAATATGGAAGGTTAAAATTTTCATTCTTTCAATGTACGATACAAATACACCCAAATTTCAAACATCTATATCTCTTTTTCTAATGGTCCGATTTTAATGATTTCTTTACTGAATCGTAGAGAAAAGAAAGTTCTATCTTCGCCTAAAGTAGCAATGTTCTAGTGATAATAGGTAATGAAATATGGAAGGTTAAAATTTTCATTCTTTCAATGTACGATACAAATACACCCAAATTTCAAACATCTATATCTCTTTTTCTAATGGTCCGATTTTAATGATTTCTTTACTGAATCGTAGAGAAAAGAAAGTTCTATCTTCGCCTAAAGTAGCAATGTTCTAGTGTTAATAGGTAATGAAATATGGAAGGTTAAAATTTTCATTCTTTCAATGTACGATACAAATACACCCAAATTTCAAACATCTATATCTCTTTTTCTACTGGTCCGATTTTAATGATTTCTTTACTGAATCGTAGAGAAAAGAAAGTTCTATCTTCGCCTAAAGTAGCAATGTTCTAGTGTTAATAGGTAATGAAATATGGAAGGTTAAAATTTTCATTCTTTCAATGTACGATACAAATACACCCAAATTTCAAACATCTATATCTCTTTTTCTACTGGTCCGATTTTAATGATTTCTTTACTGAATCGTAGAGAAAAGAATGTTCTATCTTCGTCTAAAGTAGCAATGTTCTAGTGATAATAGGTAATGAAATATGGAAGGTTAAAAATTTCATTCTTTCAATGTACGATACAAATACACCCAAATTTCAAACATCTATATCTCTTTTTCTAATGGTCCGATTTTAATGATTTCTTTACTGAATCGTAGAGAAAAGAAAGTTCTATCTTCGCCTAAAGTAGCAATTTTCTAGTGATAATAGGAAATGAAATATGGAAGGTTAAAATTTTCATTCTTTCAATGTACGATACAAATACACCCAAATTTCAAACATCTATATCTCTTTTTCTACTGGTCCGATTTTAATGATTTCTTTACTGAATCGTAGAGAAAAGAAAGTTCTATCTTCGCCTAAAGTAGCAATGTTCTAGTGTTAATAGGTAATGAAATATGGAAGGTTAAAATTTTCATTCTTTCAATGTACGATACAAATACACCCAAATTTCAAACATCTATATCTCTTTTTCTACTGGTCCGATTTTAATGATTTCTTTGCTGAATCGTAGAGAAAAGAATGTTCTATCTTCGTCTAAAGTAGCAATGTTCTAGTGATAATAGGTAATGAAATATGGAAGGTTAAAAATTTCATTCTTTCAATGTACGATACAAATACACCCAAATTTCAGACATCTATATCTCTTTTTCTAATGGTCCGATTTTAATGATTTCTTTACTGAATCGTAGAGAAAAGAAAGTTCTATCTTCGCCTAAAGTAGCAATTTTCTAGTGATAATAGGAAATGAAATATGGAAGGTTAAAATTTTCATTCTTTCAATGTACGATACAAATACACCCAAATTTCAAACATCTATATCTCTTTTTCTAATGGTCCGATTTTAATGATTTCTTTACTGAATCGTAGAGAAAAGAAAGTTCTATCTTCGCCTAAAGTAGCAATTTTCTAGTGATAATAGGTAATGAAATATGGAAGGTTAAAATTTTCATTCTTTCAATGTACGATACAAATACACCCAAATTTCAAACATCTATATCTCTTTTTCTAATGGTCCGATTTTAATGATTTCTTTACTGAATCGTAGAGAAAAGAAAGTTCTATCATCGCATAAAGTAGCAATGTTCTAGTGATAATAGGTAATGAAATATGGAAGGTTAAAATTTTCATTCTTTCAATGTACGATACAAATACACCCAAATTTCAAACATCTATATCTCTTTTTCTACTGGTCCGATTTTAATGATTTCTTTACTGAATCGTAGAGAAAAGAAAGTTCTATCTTCGCATAAAGTAGCAATGTTCTAGTGATAATAGGTAATGAAATATGGAAGGTTAAAATTTTCATTCTTTCAATGTACGATACAAATACACCCAAATTTCAAACATCTATATCTCTTTTTCTACTGGTCCGATTTTAATGATTTCTTTACTGAATCGTAGAGAAAAGAAAGTTCTATCTTCGCCTAAAGTAGCAATGTTCTAGTGATAATAGGTAATGAAATATGGAAGGTTAAAATTTTCATTCTTTCAATGTACGATACAAATACACCCAAATTTCAAACATCTATATCTCTTTTTCTACTGGTCCGATTTTAATGATTTCTTTACTGAATCGTAGAGAAAAGAAAGTTCTATCTTCGTCTAAAGTAGCAATGTTCTAGTGATAATAGGTAATGAAATATGGAAGGTTAAAATTTTCATTCTTTCAATGTACGATACAAATACACCCAAATTTCAAACATCTATATCTCTTTTTCTACTGGTCCGATTTTAATGATTTCTTTACTGAATCGTAGAGAAAAGAAAGTTCTATCTTCGCATAAAGTAGCAATGTTCTAGTGATAATAGGTAATGAAATATGGAAGGTTAAAATTTTCATTCTTTCAATGTACGATACAAATACACCCAAATTTCAAACATCTATATCTCTTTTTCTAATGGTCCGATTTTAATGATTTCTTTACTGAATCGTAGAGAAAAGAAAGTTCTATCTTCGCCTAAAGTAGCAATGTTCTAGTGATAATAGGTAATGAAATATGGAAGGTTAAAATTTTCATTCTTTCAATGTACGATACAAATACACCCAAATTTCAAACATCTATATCTCTTTTTCTAATGGTCCGATTTTAATGATTTCTTTACTGAATCGTAGAGAAAAGAAAGTTCTATCTTCGCCTAAAGTAGCAATGTTCTAGTGATAATAGGTAATGAAATATGGAAGGTTAAAATTTTCATTCTTTCAATGTACGATACAAATACACCCAAATTTCAAACATCTATATCTCTTTTTCTAATGGTCCGATTTTAATGATTTCTTTACTGAATCGTAGAGAAAAGAAAGTTCTATCTTCTCCTAAAGTAGCAATGTTCTAGTGTTAATAGGTAATGAAATATGGAAGGTTAAAATTTTCATTCTTTCAATGTACGATACAAATACACCCAAATTTAAAACATCTATATCTCTTTTTCTACTGGTCCGATTTTAATGATTTCTTTACTGAATCGTAGAGAAAAGAAAGTTCTATCTTCGCCTAAAGTAGCAATGTTCTAGTGATAATAGGTAATGAAATATGGAAGGTTAAAATTTTCATTCTTTCAATGTACGATACAAATACACCCAAATTTCAAACATCTATATCTCTTTTTCTACTGGTCCGATTTTAATGATTTCTTTACTGAATCGTAGAGAAAAGAAAGTTCTATCTTCGTCTAAAGTAGTAATGTTCTAGTGATAATAGGTAATGAAATATGGAAGGTTAAAATTTTCATTCTTTCAATGTACGATACAAATACACCCAAATTTCAAACATCTATATCTCTTTTTCTACTGGTCCGATTTTAATGATTTCTTTACTGAATCGTAGAGAAAAGAAAGTTCTATCTTCGCATAAAGTAGCAATGTTCTAGTGATAATAGGTAATGAAATATGGAAGGTTAAAATTTTCATTCTTTCAATGTACGATACAAATACACCCAAATTTCAAACATCTATATCTCTTTTTCTAATGGTCCGATTTTAATGATTTCTTTACTGAATCGTAGAGAAAAGAAAGTTCTATCTTCGCCTAAAGTAGCAATGTTCTAGTGATAATAGGTAATGAAATATGGAAGGTTAAAATTTTCATTCTTTCAATGTACGATACAAATACACCCAAATTTCAAACATCTATATCTCTTTTTCTAATGGTCCGATTTTAATGATTTCTTTACTGAATCGTAGAGAAAAGAAAGTTCTATCTTCGCCTAAAGTAGCAATGTTCTAGTGATAATAGGTAATGAAATATGGAAGGTTAAAATTTTCATTCTTTCAATGTACGATACAAATACACCCAAATTTCAAACATCTATATCTCTTTTTCTAATGGTCCGATTTTAATGATTTCTTTACTGAATCGTAGAGAAAAGAAAGTTCTATCTTCGCCTAAAGTAGCAATGTTCTAGTGTTAATAGGTAATGAAATATGGAAGGTTAAAATTTTCATTCTTTCAATGTACGATACAAATACACCCAAATTTCAAACATCTATATCTCTTTTTCTACTGGTCCGATTTTAATGATTTCTTTACTGAATCGTAGAGAAAAGAAAGTTCTATCTTCGCCTAAAGTAGCAATGTTCTAGTGTTAATAGGTAATGAAATATGGAAGGTTAAAATTTTCATTCTTTCAATGTACGATACAAATACACCCAAATTTCAAACATCTATATCTCTTTTTCTAATGGTCCGATTTTAATGATTTCTTTACTGAATCGTAGAGAAAAGAAAGTTCTATCTTCGCCTAAAGTAGCAATGTTCTAGTGATAATAGGTAATGAAATATGGAAGGTTAAAATTTTCATTCTTTCAATCTACGATACAAATACACCCAAATTTCAAACATCTATATCTCTTTTTCTAATGGTCCGATTTTAATGATTTCTTTACTGAATCGTAGAGAAAAGAAAGTTCTATCTTCGCCTAAAGTAGCAATGTTCTAGTGTTAATAGGTAATGAAATATGGAAGGTTAAAATTTTCATTCTTTCAATGTACGATACAAATACACCCAAATTTCAAACATCTATATCTCTTTTTCTACTGGTCCGATTTTAATGATTTCTTTACTGAATCGTAGAGAAAAGAAAGTTCTATCTTCGCCTAAAGTAGCAATGTTCTAGTGATAATAGGTAATGAAATATGGAAGGTTAAAATTTTCATTCTTTCAATGTACGATACAAATACACCCAAATTTCAAACATCTATATCTCTTTTTCTACTGGTCCGATTTTAATGATTTCTTTACTGAATCGTAGAGAAAAGAAAGTTCTATCTTCGTCTAAAGTAGCAATGTTCTAGTGATAATAGGTAATGAAATATGGAAGGTTAAAATTTTCATTCTTTCAATGTACGATACAAATACACCCAAATTTCAAACATCTATATCTCTTTTTCTACTGGTCCGATTTTAATGATTTCTTTACTGAATCGTAGAGAAAAGAAAGTTCTATCTTCGCATAAAGTAGCAATGTTCTAGTGATAATAGGTAATGAAATATGGAAGGTTAAAATTTTCATTCTTTCAATGTACGATACAAATACACCCAAATTTCAAACATCTATATCTCTTTTTCTACTGGTCCGATTTTAATGATTTCTTTACTGAATCGTAGAGAAAAGAAAGTTCTATCTTCGCCTAAAGTAGCAATGTTCTAGTGATAATAGGTAATGAAATATGGAAGGTTAAAATTTTCATTCTTTCAATGTACGATACAAATACACCCAAATTTCAAACATCTATATCTCTTTTTCTAATGGTCCGATTTTAATGATTTCTTTACTGAATCGTAGAGAAAAGAAAGTTCTATCTTCGCCTAAAGTAGCAATGTTCTAGTGATAATAGGTAATGAAATATGGAAGGTTAAAATTTTCATTCTTTCAATGTACGATACAAATACACCCAAATTTCAAACATCTATATCTCTTTTTCTACTGGTCCGATTTTAATGATTTCTTTACTGAATCGTAGAGAAAAGAAAGTTCTATCTTCGCCTAAAGTAGCAATGTTCTAGTGTTAATAGGTAATGAAATATGGAAGGTTAAAATTTTCATTCTTTCAATGTACGATACAAATACACCCAAATTTCAAACATCTATATCTCTTTTTCTAATGGTCCGATTTTAATGATTTCTTTACTGAATCGTAGAGAAAAGAAAGTTCTATCTTCGCCTAAAGTAGCAATTTTCTAGTGATAATAGGTAATGAAATATGGAAGGTTAAAATTTTCATTCTTTCAATGTACGATACAAATACACCCAAATTTCAAACATCTATATCTCTTTTTCTAATGGTCCGATTTTAATGATTTCTTTACTGAATCGTAGAGAAAAGAAAGTTCTATCTTCGTCTAAAGTAGCAATGTTCTAGTGATAATAGGTAATGAAATATGGAAGGTTAAAATTTTCATTCGTTCAATGTACGATACAAATACACCCAAATTTCAAACATCTATATCTCTTTTTCTAATGGTCCGATTTTAATGAATTCTTTATGGAATTGTAGAGAAAAGATAGTTCTATCCGTCCCTGAAATAGCAATGTTCTAGTGATAATAGGTAATGAAATATGGAAGGTTAAAATTTTCATTCTTTCAATGTACGATACAAATACACCCAAATTTCAAACATCTATATCTCTTTTTCTACTGGTCCGATTTTAATGATTTCTTTACTGAATCGTAGAGAAAAGAAAGTTCTATCTTCGCCTAAAGTAGCAATGTTCTAGTGATAATAGGTAATGAAATATGGAAGGTTAAAATTTTCATTCTTTCAATGTACGATACAAATACACCCAAATTTCAAACATCTATATCTCTTTTTCTACTGGTCCGATTTTAATGATTTCTTTACTGAATCGTAGAGAAAAGAAAGTTCTATCTTCGTCTAAAGTAGCAATGTTCTAGTGATAATAGGTAATGAAATATGGAAGGTTAAAATTTTCATTCTTTCAATGTACGATACAAATACACCCAAATTTCAAACATCTATATCTCTTTTTCTACTGGTCCGATTTTAATGATT
Source organism: Rhodnius prolixus (assembly GCF_049639745.1). Classification (NCBI taxonomy): domain Eukaryota; kingdom Metazoa; phylum Arthropoda; class Insecta; order Hemiptera; family Reduviidae; genus Rhodnius; species Rhodnius prolixus. The sequence continues at coordinate 64,226,556 of NW_027411592.1, read as the reverse complement.
TCTTTACTGAATCGTAGAGAAAAGAAAGTTCTATCTTCGCATAAAGTAGCAATGTTCTAGTGATAATAGGTAATGAAATATGGAAGGTTAAAATTTTCATTCTTTCAATGTACGATACAAATACACCCAAATTTCAAACATCTATATCTCTTTTTCTACTGGTCCGATTTTAATGATTTCTTTACTGAATCGTAGAGAAAAGAAAGTTCTATCTTCGCCTAAAGTAGCAATGTTCTAGTGATAATAGGTAATGAAATATGGAAGGTTAAAATTTTCATTCTTTCAATGTACGATACAAATACACCCAAATTTCAAACATCTATATCTCTTTTTCTAATGGTCCGATTTTAATGATTTCTTTACTGAATCGTAGAGAAAAGAAAGTTCTATCTTCGCCTAAAGTAGCAATGTTCTAGTGATAATAGGTAATGAAATATGGAAGGTTAAAATTTTCATTCTTTCAATGTACGATACAAATACACCCAAATTTCAAACATCTATATCTCTTTTTCTAATGGTCCGATTTTAATGATTTCTTTACTGAATCGTAGAGAAAAGAAAGTTCTATCTTCGCCTAAAGTAGCAATTTTCTAGTGATAATAGGTAATGAAATATGGAAGGTTAAAATTTTCATTCTTTCAATGTACGATACAAATACACCCAAATTTCAAACATCTATATCTCTTTTTCTACTGGTCCGATTTTAATGATTTCTTTACTGAATCGTAGAGAAAAGAATGTTCTATCTTCGTCTAAAGTAGCAATGTTCTAGTGATAATAGGTAATGAAATATGGAAGGTTAAAAATTTCATTCTTTCAATGTACGATACAAATACACCCAAATTTCAAACATCTATATCTCTTTTTCTAATGGTCCGATTTTAATGATTTCTTTACTGAATCGTAGAGAAAAGAAAGTTCTATCTTCGCCTAAAGTAGCAATTTTCTAGTGATAATAGGAAATGAAATATGGAAGGTTAAAATTTTCATTCTTTCAATGTACGATACAAATACACCCAAATTTCAAACATCTATATCTCTTTTCTAATGGTCCGATTTTAATGATTTCTTTACTGAATCGTAGAGAAAAGAAAGTTCTATCTTCGCCTAAAGTAGCAATGTTCTAGTGATAATAGGTAATGAAATATGGAAAGGTTAAAATTTTCATTCTTTCAATGTACGATACAAATACACCCCAAATTTCAAACATCTATATCTCTTTTTCTACTGGTCCGATTTTAATGATTTCTTTACTGAATCGTAGAGAAAAAGAAAGTTCTATCTTCGTCTAAAGTAGCAATGTTCTAGTGATAATAGGTAATGAAATATGGAAGGTTAAAATTTTCATTCTTTCAATGTACGATACAAATACACCCAAATTTCAAACATCTATATCTCTTTTTCTAATGGTCCGATTTTAATGATTTCTTTACTGAATCGTAGAGAAAAGAAAGTTCTATCTTCGCCTAAAGTAGCAATGTTCTAGTGATAATAGGTAATGAAATATGGAAGGTTAAAATTTTCATTCTTTCAATGTACGATACAAATACACCCAAATTTCAAACATCTATATCTCTTTTTCTAACTGGTCCGATTTTAATGATTTCTTTACTGAATCGTAGAGAAAAGAAAGTTCTATCTTCGCCTAAAGTAGCAATGTTCCTAGTGATAATATAGTAATGAAAATATGGAAGGTTAAAATTTTCATTCTTTCAATGTACGATACAAATACACCCAAATTTCAAACATCTATATCTCTTTTTCTAATGGTCCGATTTTAATGATTTTCTTTACTGAATCGTAGAGAAAAGAAAGTTCTATCTTCGCCTAAAGTAGCAATGTTCTAGTGTTAATAGGTAATGAAATATGGAAGGTTTAAATTTTCATTCTTTCAATGTACGATACAAATACACCCAAATTTCAAAACATCTATATCTCTTTTTCTACTGGTCCGATTTTAATGATTTCTTTACTGAATCGTAGAGAAAAGAAAGTTCTATCTTCGCCTAAAGTAGCAATGTTCTAGTGTTAATAGGTAATGAAATATGGAAGGTTAAAATTTTCATTCTTTCAATGTACGATACAAATACACCCAAATTTCAAACATCTATATCTCTTTTTCTACTGGTCCGATTTTAATGATTTCTTTACTGAATCGTAGAGAAAGAATGTTCTATCTTCGTCTAAAGTAGCAATGTTCTAGTGATAATAGGTAATGAAATATGGAAGGTTAAAATTTTCATTCTTTCAATGTACGATACAAATACACCCAAATTTCAAACATCTATATCTCTTTTTCTAATGGTCCGATTTTAATGATTTCTTTACTGAATCGTAGAGAAAAGAAAGTTCTATCTTCGCCTAAAGTAGCAATTTTCTAGTGATAATAGGAAATGAAATATGGAAGGTTAAAATTTTCATTCTTTCAATGTACGATACAAATACACCCAAATTTCAAACATCCTATATCTCTTTTTCTAATGGTCCGATTTTAATGATTTCTTTACTGAATCGTAGAGAAAAGAAAGTTATATCTTCGCCTAAAGTAGCAATTTTCTAGTGATAATAGGTAATGAAATATGGAAGGTTAAAATTTTCATTCTTTCAATGTACGATACAAATACACCCAAATTTCAAACATCTATATCTCTTTTTCTAATGGTCCCGATTTTTAATGATTTCTTTACTGAATCGTAGAGAAAAGAAAGTTCTATCTTCGCCATAAAGTAGCAATGTTCTAGTGATAATAGGTAATGAAATATGGAAGGTTAAAATTTTCATTCTTTCAATGTACGATACAAATACACCCAAATTTCAAACATCTATATCTCTTTTTCTACTGGTCCGATTTTAATGATTTCTTTACTGAATCGTAGAGAAAGAAAGTTCTATCTTCGCCTAAAGTAGCAATGTTCTAGTGATAATAGGTAATGAAATATGGAAGGTTAAAATTTTCATTCTTTCAATGTACGATACAAATACACCCAAATTTCAAACATCTATATCTCTTTTTCTACTGGTCCGATTTTAATGATTTCTTTACTGAATCGTAGAGAAAAGAAAGTTCTATCTTCGTCTAAAGTAGCAATGTTCTAGTGATAATAGGTAATGAAATATGGAAGGTTAAAATTTTCATTCTTTCAATGTTACGATACAAATACACCCAAATTTCAAACATCTATATCTCTTTTTCTACTGGTCCGATTTTAATGATTTCTTTACTGAATCGTAGAGAAAAGAAAGTTCTATCTTCCCCATAAAGTAGCAATGTTCTAGTGATAATAGGTAATGAAATATGGAAGGTAAAAATTTTCATTCTTTCAATTGTACGATACAAATACACCCAAATTTCAAACATCTATATCTCTTTTTCTAATGGTCCGATTTTAATGATTTCTTTACTGAATCGTAGAGAAAAGAAAGTTCTATCTTCGCCTAAAGTAGCAATGTTCTAGTGATAATAGGTAATGAAATATGGAAGGTTAAAATTTTCATTCTTTCAATGTACGATACAAATACACCCAAATTTCAAACATCTATATCTCTTTTTCTAATGGTCCGATTTTAATGATTTCTTTACTGAATCGTAGAGAAAAGAAAGTTCTATCTTCGCCTAAAGTAGCAATGTTCTAGTGATAATAGGTAATGAAATATGGAAGGTTAAAATTTTCATTCTTTCAATGTACGATACAAATACACCCAAATTTCAAACATCTATATCTCTTTTTCTAATGGTCCGATTTTAATGATTTCTTTACTGAATCGTAGAGAAAAGAAAGTTCTATCTTCGCCTAAAGTAGCAATGTTCTAGTGTTAATAGGTAATGAAATATGGAAGGTTAAAATTTTCATTCTTTCAATGTACGATACAAATACACCCAAATTTCAAACATCTATATCTCTTTTTCTACTGGTCCGATTTTAATGATTTCTTTACTGAATCGTAGAGAAAAGAAAGTTCTATCTTCGTCTAAAGTAGCAATGTTCTAGTGTTAATAGGTAATGAAATATGGAAGGTTAAAATTTTCATTCTTTCAATGTACGATACAAATACACCCAAATTTCAAACATCTATATCTCTTTTTCTACTGGTCCGATTTTAATGATTTCTTTACTGAATCGTAGAGAAAAGAAAGTTCTATCTTCGCCTAAAGTAGCAATGTTCTAGTGATAATAGGTAATGAAATATGGAAGGTTAAAATTTTCATTCTTTCAATGTACGATACAAATACACCCAAATTTCAAACATCTATATCTCTTTTTCTACTGGTCCGATTTTAATGATTTCTTTACTGAATCGTAGAGAAAAGAAAGTTCTATCTTCGTCTAAAGTAGCAATGTTCTAGTGATAATAGGTAATGAAATATGGAAGGTTAAAATTTTCATTCTTTCAATGTACGATACAAATACACCCAAATTTCAAACATCTATATCTCTTTTTCTAATGGTCCGATTTTAATGAATTCTTTATGGAATTGTAGAGAAAAGATAGTTCTATCCGTCCCTGAAATAGCAATGTTCTAGTGATAATAGGTAATGAAATATGGAAGGTTAAAATTTTCATTCTTTCAATGTACGATACAAATACACCCAAATTTCAAACATCTATATCTCTTTTTCTACTGGTCCGATTTTAATGATTTCTTTACTGAATCGTAGAGAAAAGAAAGTTCTATCTTCGCCTAAAGTAGCAATGTTCTAGTGTTAATAGGTAATGAAATATGGAAGGTTAAAATTTTCATTCTTTCAATGTACGATACAAATACACCCAAATTTCAAACATCTATATCTCTTTTTCTACTGGTCCGATTTTAATGATTTCTTTACTGAATCGTAGAGAAAAGAATGTTCTATCTTCGTCTAAAGTAGCAATTTTCTAGTGATAATAGGTAATGAAATATGGAAGGTTAAAATTTTCATTCTTTCAATGTACGATACAAATACACCCAAATTTCAAACATCTATATCTCTTTTTCTAATGGTCCGATTTTAATGATTTCTTTACTGAATCGTAGAGAAAAGAAAGTTCTATCTTCGCATAAAGTAGCAATGTTCTAGTGATAATAGTTAATGAAATATGGAAGGTTAAAATTTTCATTCTTTCAATGTACGATACAAATACACCCAAATTTCAAACATCTATATCTCTTTTTCTACTGGTCCGATTTTAATGATTTCTTTACTGAATCGTAGAGAAAAGAAAGTTCTATCTTCGCCTAAAGTAGCAATGTTCTAGTGATAATAGGTAATATGGAAGGTTAAAATTTTCATTCTTTCAATGTACGATACAAATACACCCAAATTTCAAACATCTATATCTCTTTTTCTACTGGTCCGATTTTAATGATTTCTTTACTGAATCGTAGAGAAAAGAAAGTTCTATCTTCGTCTAAAGTAGCAATGTTCTAGTGATAATAGGTAATGAAATATGGAAGGTTAAAATTTTCATTCTTTCAATGTACGATACAAATACACCCAAATTTCAAACATCTATATCTCTTTTTCTACAGGTCCGATTTTAATGATTTCTTTACTGAATCGTAGAGAAAAGAAAGTTCTATCTTCGCATAAAGTAGCAATGTTCTAGTGATAATAGGTAATGAAATATGGAAGGTTAAAATTTTCATTCTTTCAATGTACGATACAAATACACCCAAATTTCAAACATCTATATCTCTTTTTCTAATGGTCCGATTTTAATGATTTCTTTACTGAATCGTAGAGAAAAGAAAGTTCTATCTTCGCCTAAAGTAGCAATGTTCTAGTGATAATAGGTAATGAAATATGGAAGGTTAAAATTTTCATTCTTTCAATGTACGATACAAATACACCCAAATTTCAAACATCTATATCTCTTTTTCTAATGGTCCGATTTTAATGATTTCTTTACTGAATCGTAGAGAAAAGAAAGTTCTATCTTCGCCTAAAGTAGCAATGTTCTAGTGATAATAGGTAATGAAATATGGAAGGTTAAAATTTTCATTCTTTCAATGTACGATACAAATACACCCAAATTTCAAACATCTATATCTCTTTTTCTAATGGTCCGATTTTAATGATTTCTTTACTGAATCGTAGAGAAAAGAAAGTTCTATCTTCGCCTAAAGTAGCAATGTTCTAGTGTTAATAGGTAATGAAATATGGAAGGTTAAAATTTTCATTCTTTCAATGTACGATACAAATACACCCAAATTTCAAACATCTATATCTCTTTTTCTACTGGTCCGATTTTAATGATTTCTTTACTGAATCGTAGAGAAAAGAAAGTTCTATCTTCGCATAAAGTAGCAATGTTCTAGTGATAATAGGTAATGAAATATGGAAGGTTAAAATTTTCATTCTTTCAATGTACGATACAAATACACCCAAATTTCAAACATCTATATCTCTTTTTCTAATGGTCCGATTTTAATGATTTCTTTACTGAATCGTACAGAAAAGAAAGTTCTATCTTCGCCTAAAGTAGCAATGTTCTAGTGATAATAGGTAATGAAATATGGAAGGTTAAAATTTTCATTCTTTCAATGTACGATACAAATACACCCAAATTTCAAACATCTATATCTCTTTTTCTAATGGTCCGATTTTAATGATTTCTTTACTGAATCGTAGAGAAAAGAAAGTTCTATCTTCGCCTAAAGTAGCAATGTTCTAGTGATAATAGGTAATGAAATATGGAAGGTTAAAATTTTCATTCTTTCAATGTACGATACAAATACACCCAAATTTCAAACATCTATATCTCTTTTTCTACTGGTCAGATTTTAATGATTTCTTTACTGAATCGTAGAGAAAAGAAAGTTCTATCTTCGCATAAAGTAGCAATGTTCTAGTGATAATAGGTAATGAAATATGGAATGTTAAAATTTACATTCTTTCAATGTACGATACAAATACACCCAAATTTCAAACATCTATATCTCTTTTTCGAATGGTCCGATTTTAATGATTTCTTTACTGAATCGTAGAGAAAAGAAAGTTCTATCTTCGCCTAAAGTAGCAATGTTCTAGTGATAATAGGTAATGAAATATGGAAGGTTAAAATTTTCATTCTTTCAATGTACGATACAAATACACCCAAATTTCAAACATCTATATCTCTTTTTCTAATGGTCCGATTTTAATGATTTCTTTACTGAATCGTAGAGAAAAGAAAGCTCTATCTTCGCCTAAAGTAGCAATTTTCTAGTGATAATAGGTAATGAAATATGGAAGGTTAAAATTTTCATTCTTTCAATGTACGATACAAATACACCCAAATTTCAAACATCTATATCTCTTTTTCTACTGGTCCGATTTTAATGATTTCTTTACTGAATCGTAGAGAAAAGAAAGTTCTATCTTCGCCTGAAGTAGCAATATTCTCCTGATAATAGGTAATGAAATATGGAAGGTTAAAAGTTTCATTCTTTCAATGTACGATACAAATACACCCAAATTTCAAACATCTATATTTCTTTTCTTACTGGTCCGATTTTAATGATTTCTTTACTGAATCGTAGAGAAAAGAAAGTTCTATCTTCGCCTAAAGTAGCAATGTTCTAGTGATAATAGGTAATGAAATATGGAAGGTTAAAATTTTCATTCTTTCAATGTACGATACAAATACACCCAAATTTCAAACATCTATATCTCTTTTTCTAATGGTCCGATTTTAATGATTTCTTTACTGAATCGTAGAGAAAAGAAAGTTCTATCTTCGCCTAAAGTAGCAATGTTCTAGTGATAATAGGTAATGAAATATGGAAGGTTAAAATTTTCATTCTTTCAATGTACGATACAAATACACCCAAATTTCAAACATCTATATCTCTTTTTCTAATGGTCCGATTTTAATGATTTCTTTACTGAATCGTAGAGAAAAGAAAGTTCTATCTTCGCCTAAAGTAGCAATGTTCTAGTGTTAATAGGTAATGAAATATGGAAGGTTAAAATTTTCATTCTTTCAATGTACGATACAAATACACCCAAATTTCAAACATCTATATCTCTTTTTCTACTGGTCCGATTTTAATGATTTCTTTACTGAATCGTAGAGAAAAGAAAGTTCTATCTTCGCCTAAAGTAGCAATGTTCTAGTGTTAATAGGTAATGAAATATGGAAGGTTAAAATTTTCATTCTTTCAATGTACGATACAAATACACCCAAATTTCAAACATCTATATCTCTTTTTCTACTGGTCCGATTTTAATGATTTCTTTACTGAATCGTAGAGAAAAGAAAGTTCTATCTTCGCCTAAAGTAGCAATTTTCTAGTGATAATAGGTAATGAAATATGGAAGGTTAAAATTTTCATTCTTTCAATGTACGATACAAATACACCCAAATTTCAAACATCTATATCTCTTTTTCTAATGGTCCGATTTTAATGATTTCTTTACTGAATCGTAGAGAAAAGAAAGTTCTATCTTCGCATAAAGTAGCAATGTTCTAGTGATAATAGGTAATGAAATATGGAAGGTTAAAATTTTCATTCTTTCAATGTACGATACAAATACACCCAAATTTCAAACATCTATATCTCTTTTTCTACTGGTCCGATTTTAATGATTTCTTTACTGAATCGTAGAGAAAAGAAAGTTCTATCTTCGCCTAAAGTAGCAATGTTCTAGTGATAATAGGTAATGAAATATGGAAGGTTAAAATTTTCATTCTTTCAATGTACGATACAAATACACCAAAATTTCAAACATCTATATCTCTTTTTCTACTGGTCCGATTTTAATGATTTCTTTACTGAATCGTAGAGAAAAGAAAGTTCTATCTTCGTCTAAAGTAGCAATGTTCTAGTGATAATAGGTAATGAAATATGGAAGGTTAAAATTTTCATTCTTTCAATGTACGATACAAATACACCCAAATTTCAAACATCTATATCTCTTTTTCTACTGGTCCGATTTTAATGATTTCTTTACTGAATCGTAGAGAAAAGAAAGTTCTATCTTCGCATAAAGTAGCAATGTTCTAGTGATAATAGGTAATGAAATATGGAAGGTTAAAATTTTCATTCTTTCAATGTACGATACAAATACACCCAAATTTCAAACATCTATATCTCTTTTTCTAATGGTCCGATTTTAATGATTTCTTTACTGAATCGTAGAGAAAAGAAAGTTCTATCTTCGCCTAAAGTAGCAATGTTCTAGTGATAATAGGTAATGAAATATGGAAGGTTAAAATTTTCATTCTTTCAATGTACGATACAAATACACCCAAATTTCAAACATCTATATCTCTTTTTCTAATGGTCCGATTTTAATGATTTCTTTACTGAATCGTAGAGAAAAGAAAGTTCTATCTTCGCCTAAAGTAGCAATGTTCTAGTGATAATAGGTAATGAAATATGGAAGGTTAAAATTTTCATTCTTTCAATGTACGATACAAATACACCCAAATTTCAAACATCTATATCTCTTTTTCTACTGGTCCGATTTTAATGATTTCTTTACTGAATCGTAGAGAAAAGAAAGTTCTATCTTCGCCTAAAGTAGCAATGTTCTAGTGTTAATAGGTAATGAAATATGGAAGGTTAAAATTTTCATTCTTTCAATGTACGATACAAATACACCAAAATTTCAAACATCTATATCTCTTTTTCTACTGGTCCGATTTTAATGATTTCTTTACTGAATCGTAGAGAAAAGAAAGTTCTATCTTCGTCTAAAGTAGCAATGTTCTAGTGATAATAGGTAATGAAATATGGAAGGTTAAAATTTTCATTCTTTCAATGTACGATACAAATACACCCAAATTTCAAACATCTATATCTCTTTTTCTAATGGTCCGATTTTAATGATTTCTTTACTGAATCGTAGAGAAAAGAAAGTTCTATCTTCGCATAAAGTAGCAATGTTCTAGTGATAATAGGTAATGAAATATGGAAGGTTAAAATTTTCATTCTTTCAATGTACGATACAAATACACCCAAATTTCAAACATCTATATCTCTTTTTCTAATGGTCCGATTTTAATGATTTCTTTACTGAATCGTAGAGAAAAGAAAGTTCTATCTTCGCCTAAAGTAGCAAAGTTCTAGTGATAATAGGTAATGAAATATGGAAGGTTAAAATTTTCATTCTTTCAATGTACGATACAAATACACCCAAATTTCAAACATCTATATCTCTTTTTCTAATGGTCCGATTTTAATGATTTCTTTACTGAATCGTAGAGAAAAGAAAGTTCTATCTTCGCCTAAAGTAGCAATGTTCTAGTGATAATAGGTAATGAAATATGGAAGGTTAAAATTTTCATTCTTTCAATGTACGATACAAATACACCCAAATTTCAAACATCTATATCTCTTTTTCTACTGGTCCGATTTTAATGATTTCTTTACTGAATCGTAGAGAAAAGAAAGTTCTATCTTCGTCTAAAGTAGCAATGTTCTAGTGTTAATAGGTAATGAAATATGGAAGGTTAAAATTTTCATTCTTTCAATGTACGATACAAATACACCCAAATTTCAAACATCTATATCTCTTTTTCTACTGGTCCGATTTTAATGATTTCTTTACTGAATCGTTGAGAAAAGAAAGTTCTATCTTCGCCTAAAGTAGCAATGTTCTAGTGATAATAGGTAATGAAATATGGAAGGTTAAAATTTTCATTCTTTCAATGTACGATACAAATACACCCAAATTTCAAACATCTATATCTCTTTTTCTACTGGTCCGATTTTAATGATTTCTTTACTGAATCGTAGAGAAAAGAAAGTTCTATCTTCGTCTAAAGTAGCAATGTTCTAGTGATAATAGGTAATAAAATATGGAAGGTTAAAATTTTCATTCTTTCAATGTACGATACAAATACACCCAAATTTCAAACATCTATATCTCTTTTTCTAATGGTCCGATTTTAATGAATTCTTTATGGAATTGTAGAGAAAAGATAGTTCTATCCGTCCCTGAAATAGCAATGTTCTAGTGATAATAGGTAATGAAATATGGAAGGTTAAAATTTTCATTCTTTCAATGTACGATACAAATACACCCAAATTTCAAACATCTATATCTCTTTTTCTACTGGTCCGATTTTAATGATTTCTTTACTGAATCGTAGAGAAAAGAAAGTTCTATCTTCGCCTAAAGTAGCAATGTTCTAGTGTTAATAGGTAATGAAATATGGAAGGTTAAAATTTTCATTCTTTCAATGTACGATACAAATACACCCAAATTTCAAACATCTATATCTCTTTTTCTACTGGTCCGATTTTAATGATTTCTTTACTGAATCGTAGAGAAAAGAATGTTCTATCTTCGTCTAAAGTAGCAATGTTCTAGTGATAATAGGTAATGAAATATGGAAGGTTAAAAATTTCATTCTTTCAATGTACGATACAAATACACCCAAATTTCAAACATCTATATCTCTTTTTCTAATGGTCCGATTTTAATGATTTCTTTACTGAATCGTAGAGAAAAGAAAGTTCTATCTTCGCCTAAAGTAGCAATTTTCTAGTGATAATAGGAAATGAAATATGGAAGGTTAAAATTTTCATTCTTTCAATGTACGATACAAATACACCCAAATTTCAAACATCTATATCTCTTTTTCTAATGGTCCGATTTTAATGATTTCTTTACTGAATCGTAGAGAAAAGAAAGTTCTATCTTCGCCTAAAGTAGCAATTTTCTAGTGATAATAGGTAATGAAATATGGAAGGTTAAAATTTTCATTCTTTCAATGTACGATACAAATACACCCAAATTTCAAACATCTATATCTCTTTTTCTAATGGTCCGATTTTAATGATTTCTTTACTGAATCGTAGAGAAAAGAAAGTTCTATCTTCGCATAGAGTAGCAATGTTCTAGTGATAATAGGTAATGAAATATGGAAGGTTAAAATTTTCATTCTTTCAATGTACGATACAAATACACCCAAATTTCAAACATCTATATCTCTTTTTCTACTGGTCCGATTTTAATGATTTCTTCACTGAATCGTAGAGAAAAGAAAGTTCTATCTTCGCATAAAGTAGCAATGTTCTAGTGATAATAGGTAATGAAATATGGAAGGTTAAAATTTTCATTCTTTCAATGTACGATACAAATACACCCAAATTTCAAACATCTATATCTCTTTTTCTAAGGGTCCGATTTTAATGATTTCTTTACTGAATCGTAGAGAAAAGAAAGTTCTATCTTCGCCTAAAGTAGCAATGTTCTAGTGATAATAGGTAATGAAATATGGAAGGTTAAAATTTTCATTCTTTCAATGTACGATACAAATACACCCAAATTTCAAACATCTATATCTCTTTTTCTACTGGTCCGATTTTAATGATTTCTTTACTGAATCGTAGAGAAAAGAAAGTTCTATCTTCGTCTAAAGTAGCAATGTTCTAGTGTTAATAGGTAATGAAATATGGAAGGTTAAAATTTTCATTCTTTCAATGTACGATACAAATACACCCAAATTTCAAACATCTATATCTCTTTTTCTACTGGTCCGATTTTAATGATTTCTTTACTGAATCGTTGAGAAAAGAAAGTTCTATCTTCGCCTAAAGTAGCAATGTTCTAGTGATAATAGGTAATGAAATATGGAAGGTTAAAATTTTCATTCTTTCAATGTACGATACAAATACACCCAAATTTCAAACATCTATATCTCTTTTTCTACTGGTCCGATTTTAATGATTTCTTTACTGAATCGTAGAGAAAAGAAAGTTCTATCTTCGTCTAAAGTAGCAATGTTCTAGTGATAATAGGTAATAAAATATGGAAGGTTAAAATTTTCATTCTTTCAATGTACGATACAAATACACCCAAATTTCAAACATCTATATCTCTTTTTCTAATGGTCCGATTTTAATGAATTCTTTATGGAATTGTAGAGAAAAGATAGTTCTATCCGTCCCTGAAATAGCAATGTTCTAGTGATAATAGGTAATGAAATATGGAAGGTTAAAATTTTCATTCTTTCAATGTACGATACAAATACACCCAAATTTCAAACATCTATATCTCTTTTTCTACTGGTCCGATTTTAATGATTTCTTTACTGAATCGTAGAGAAAAGAAAGTTCTATCTTCGCCTAAAGTAGCAATGTTCTAGTGTTAATAGGTAATGAAATATGGAAGGTTAAAATTTTCATTCTTTCAATGTACGATACAAATACACCCAAATTTCAAACATCTATATCTCTTTTTCTACTGGTCCGATTTTAATGATTTCTTTACTGAATCGTAGAGAAAAGAATGTTCTATCTTCGTCTAAAGTAGCAATGTTCTAGTGATAATAGGTAATGAAATATGGAAGGTTAAAAATTTCATTCTTTCAATGTACGATACAAATACACCCAAATTTCAAACATCTATATCTCTTTTTCTAATGGTCCGATTTTAATGATTTCTTTACTGAATCGTAGAGAAAAGAAAGTTCTATCTTCGCCTAAAGTAGCAATTTTCTAGTGATAATAGGAAATGAAATATGGAAGGTTAAAATTTTCATTCTTTCAATGTACGATACAAATACACCCAAATTTCAAACATCTATATCTCTTTTTCTAATGGTCCGATTTTAATGATTTCTTTACTGAATCGTAGAGAAAAGAAAGTTCTATCTTCGCCTAAAGTAGCAATTTTCTAGTGATAATAGGTAATGAAATATGGAAGGTTAAAATTTTCATTCTTTCAATGTACGATACAAATACACCCAAATTTCAAACATCTATATCTCTTTTTCTAATGGTCCGATTTTAATGATTTCTTTACTGAATCGTAGAGAAAAGAAAGTTCTATCTTCGCATAGAGTAGCAATGTTCTAGTGATAATAGGTAATGAAATATGGAAGGTTAAAATTTTCATTCTTTCAATGTACGATACAAATACACCCAAATTTCAAACATCTATATCTCTTTTTCTACTGGTCCGATTTTAATGATTTCTTCACTGAATCGTAGAGAAAAGAAAGTTCTATCTTCGCATAAAGTAGCAATGTTCTAGTGATAATAGGTAATGAAATATGGAAGGTTAAAATTTTCATTCTTTCAATGTACGATACAAATACACCCAAATTTCAAACATCTATATCTCTTTTTCTAAGGGTCCGATTTTAATGATTTCTTTACTGAATCGTAGAGAAAAGAAAGTTCTATCTTCGCCTAAAGTAGCAATGTTCTAGTGATAATAGGTAATGAAATATGGAAGGTTAAAATTTTCATTCTTTCAATGTACGATACAAATACACCCAAATTTCAAACATCTATATCTCTTTTTCTACTGGTCCGATTTTAATGATTTCTTTACTGAATCGTAGAGAAAAGAAAGTTCTATCTTCGTCTAAAGTAGCAATGTTCTAGTGTTAATAGGTAATGAAATATGGAAGGTTAAAATTTTCATTCTTTCAATGTACGATACAAATACACCCAAATTTCAAACATCTATATCTCTTTTTCTACTGGTCCGATTTTAATGATTTCTTTACTGAATCGTAGAGAAAAGAAAGTTCTATCTTCGCCTAAAGTAGCAATGTTCTAGTGATAATAGGTAATGAAATATGGAAGGTTAAAATTTTCATTCTTTCAATGTACGATACAAATACACCCAAATTTCAAACATCTATATCTCTTTTTCTACTGGTCCGATTTTAATGATTTCTTTACTGAATCGTAGAGAAAAGAAAGTTCTATCTTCGTCTAAAGTAGCAATGTTCTAGTGATAATAGGTAATGAAATATGGAAGGTTAAAATTTTCATTCTTTCAATGTACGATACAAATACACCCAAATTTCAAACATCTATATCTCTTTTTCTAATGGTCCGATTTTAATGAATTCTTTATGGAATTGTAGAGAAAAGATAGTTCTATCCGTCCCTGAAATAGCAATGTTCTAGTGATAATAGGTAATGAAATATGGAAGGTTAAAATTTTCATTCTTTCAATGTACGATACAAATACACCCAAATTTCAAACATCTATATCTCTTTTTCTACTGGTCCGATTTTAATGATTTCTTTACTGAATCGTAGAGAAAAGAATGTTCTATCTTCGTCTAAAGTAGCAATGTTCTAGTGATAATAGGTAATGAAATATGGAAGGTTAAAAATTTCATTCTTTCAATGTACGATACAAATACACCCAAATTTCAAACATCTATATCTCTTTTTCTAATGGTCCGATTTTAATGATTTCTTTACTGAATCGTAGAGAAAAGAAAGTTCTATCTTCGCCTAAAGTAGCAATTTTCTAGTGATAATAGGAAATGAAATATGGAAGGTTAAAATTTTCATTCTTTCAATGTACGATACAAATACACCCAAATTTCAAACATCTATATCTCTTTTTCTAATGGTCCGATTTTAATGATTTCTTTACTGAATCGTAGAGAAAAGAAAGTTCTATCTTCGCCTAAAGTAGCAATTTTCTAGTGATAATAGGTAATGAAATATGGAAGGTTAAAATTTTCATTCTTTCAATGTACGATACAAATACACCCAAATTTCAAACATCTATATCTCTTTTTCTAATGGTCCGATTTTAATGATTTCTTTACTGAATCGTAGAGAAAAGAAAGTTCTATCTTCGCATAAAGTAGCAATGTTCTAGTGATAATAGGTAATGAAATATGGAAGGTTAAAATTTTCATTCTTTCAATGTACGATACAAATACACCCAAATTTCAAACATCTATATCTCTTTTTCTACTGGTCCGATTTTAATGATTTCTTTACTGAATCGTAGAGAAAAGAAAGTTCTATCTTCGCATAAAGTAGCAATGTTCTAGTGATAATAGGTAATGAAATATGGAAGGTTAAAATTTTCATTCTTTCAATGTACGATACAAATACACCCAAATTTCAAACATCTATATCTCTTTTTCTAATGGTCCGATTTTAATGATTTCTTTACTGAATCGTAGAGAAAAGAAAGTTCTATCTTCGCCTAAAGTAGCAATGTTCTAGTGATAATAGGTAATGAAATATGGAAGGTTAAAATTTTCATTCTTTCAATGTACGATACAAATACACCCAAATTTCAAACATCTATATCTCTTTTTCTAATGGTCCGATTTTAATGATTTCTTTACTGAATCGTAGAGAAAAGAAAGTTCTATCTTCGCCTAAAGTAGCAATGTTCTAGTGATAATAGGTAATGAAATATGGAAGGTTAAAATTTTCATTCTTTCAATGTACGATACAAATACACCCAAATTTCAAACATCTATATCTCTTTTTCTAATGGTCCGATTTTAATGATTTCTTTACTGAATCGTAGAGAAAAGAAAGTTCTATCTTCGCCTAAAGTAGCAATGTTCTAGTGATAATAGGTAATGAAATATGGAAGGTTAAAATTTTCATTCTTTCAACGTACGATACAAATACACCCAAATTTCAAACATCTATATCTCTTTTTCTACTGGTCCGATTTTAATGATTTCTTTACTGAATCGTAGAGAAAAGAAAGTTCTATCTTCGCCTAAAGTAGCAATGTTCTAGTGTTAATAGGTAATGAAATATGGAAGGTTAAAATTTTCATTCTTTCAATGTACGATACAAATACACCCAAATTTCAAACATCTATATCTCTTTTTCTACTGGTCCGATTTTAATGATTTCTTTACTGAATCGTAGAGAAAAGAAAGTTCTATCTTCGTCTAAAGTAGCAATGTTCTAGTGATAATAGGTAATGAAATATGGAAGGTTAAAATTTTCATTCTTTCAATGTACGATACAAATACACCCAAATTTCAAACATCTATATCTCTTTTTTCTAATGGTCCGATTTTAATGATTTCTTTACTGAATCGTAGAGAAAAGAAAGTTCTATCTTCGCCTAAAGTAGCAATGTTCTAGTGATAATAGGTAATGAAATATGGAAGGTTAAAATTTTCATTCTTTCAATGTACGATACAAATACACCCAAATTTCAAACATCTATATCTCTTTTTCTAATGGTCCGATTTTAATGATTTCTTTACTGAATCGTAGAGAAAAGAAAGTTCTATCTTCGCCTAAAGTAGCAATGTTCTAGTGATAATAGGTAATGAAATATGGAAGGTTAAAATTTTCATTCTTTCAATGTACGATACAAATACACCCAAATTTCAAACATCTATATCTCTTTTTCTAATGGTCCGATTTTAATGATTTCTTTACTGAATCGTAGAGAAAAGAAAGTTCTATCTTCGCCTAAAGTAGCAATGTTCTAGTGATAATAGGTAATGAAATATGGAAGGTTAAAATTTTCATTCTTTCAATGTACGATACAAATACACCCAAATTTCAAACATCTATATCTCTTTTTCTACTGGTCCGATTTTAATGATTTCTTTACTGAATCGTAGAGAAAAGAAAGTTCTATCTTCGTCTAAAGTAGCAATGTTCTAGTGTTAATAGGTAATGAAATATGGAAGGTTAAAATTTTCATTCTTTCAATGTACGATACAAATACACCCAAATTTCAAACATCTATATCTCTTTTTCTACTGGTCCGATTTTAATGATTTCTTTACTGAATCGTTGAGAAAAGAAAGTTCTATCTTCGCCTAAAGTAGCAATGTTCTAGTGATAATAGGTAATGAAATATGGAAGGTTAAAATTTTCATTCTTTCAATGTACGATACAAATACACCCAAATTTCAAACATCTATATCTCTTTTTCTACTGGTCCGATTTTAATGATTTCTTTACTGAATCGTAGAGAAAAGAAAGTTCTATCTTCGTCTAAAGTAGCAATGTTCTAGTGATAATAGGTAATAAAATATGGAAGGTTAAAATTTTCATTCTTTCAATGTACGATACAAATACACCCAAATTTCAAACATCTATATCTCTTTTTCTAATGGTCCGATTTTAATGAATTCTTTATGGAATTGTAGAGAAAAGATAGTTCTATCCGTCCCTGAAATAGCAATGTTCTAGTGATAATAGGTAATGAAATATGGAAGGTTAAAATTTTCATTCTTTCAATGTACGATACAAATACACCCAAATTTCAAACATCTATATCTCTTTTTCTACTGGTCCGATTTTAATGATTTCTTTACTGAATCGTAGAGAAAAGAAAGTTCTATCTTCGCCTAAAGTAGCAATGTTCTAGTGTTAATAGGTAATGAAATATGGAAGGTTAAAATTTTCATTCTTTCAATGTACGATACAAATACACCCAAATTTCAAACATCTATATCTCTTTTTCTACTGGTCCGATTTTAATGATTTCTTTACTGAATCGTAGAGAAAAGAATGTTCTATCTTCGTCTAAAGTAGCAATGTTCTAGTGATAATAGGTAATGAAATATGGAAGGTTAAAAATTTCATTCTTTCAATGTACGATACAAATACACCCAAATTTCAAACATCTATATCTCTTTTTCTAATGGTCCGATTTTAATGATTTCTTTACTGAATCGTAGAGAAAAGAAAGTTCTATCTTCGCATAGAGTAGCAATGTTCTAGTGATAATAGGTAATGAAATATGGAAGGTTAAAATTTTCATTCTTTCAATGTACGATACAAATACACCCAAATTTCAAACATCTATATCTCTTTTTCTACTGGTCCGATTTTAATGATTTCTTTACTGAATCGTAGAGAAAAGAAAGTTCTATCTTCGTCTAAAGTAGCAATGTTCTAGTGATAATAGGTAATAAAATATGGAAGGTTAAAATTTTCATTCTTTCAATGTACGATACAAATACACCCAAATTTCAAACATCTATATCTCTTTTTCTAATGGTCCGATTTTAATGAATTCTTTATGGAATTGTAGAGAAAAGATAGTTCTATCCGTCCCTGAAATAGCAATGTTCTAGTGATAATAGGTAATGAAATATGGAAGGTTAAAATTTTCATTCTTTCAATGTACGATACAAATACACCCAAATTTCAAACATCTATATCTCTTTTTCTACTGGTCCGATTTTAATGATTTCTTTACTGAATCGTAGAGAAAAGAAAGTTCTATCTTCGCCTAAAGTAGCAATGTTCTAGTGTTAATAGGTAATGAAATATGGAAGGTTAAAATTTTCATTCTTTCAATGTACGATACAAATACACCCAAATTTCAAACATCTATATCTCTTTTTCTACTGGTCCGATTTTAATGATTTCTTTACTGAATCGTAGAGAAAAGAATGTTCTATCTTCGTCTAAAGTAGCAATGTTCTAGTGATAATAGGTAATGAAATATGGAAGGTTAAAAATTTCATTCTTTCAATGTACGATACAAATACACCCAAATTTCAAACATCTATATCTCTTTTTCTAATGGTCCGATTTTAATGATTTCTTTACTGAATCGTAGAGAAAAGAAAGTTCTATCTTCGCCTAAAGTAGCAATTTTCTAGTGATAATAGGAAATGAAATATGGAAGGTTAAAATTTTCATTCTTTCAATGTACGATACAAATACACCCAAATTTCAAACATCTATATCTCTTTTTCTAATGGTCCGATTTTAATGATTTCTTTACTGAATCGTAGAGAAAAGAAAGTTCTATCTTCGCCTAAAGTAGCAATTTTCTAGTGATAATAGGTAATGAAATATGGAAGGTTAAAATTTTCATTCTTTCAATGTACGATACAAATACACCCAAATTTCAAACATCTATATCTCTTTTTCTAATGGTCCGATTTTAATGATTTCTTTACTGAATCGTAGAGAAAAGAAAGTTCTATCTTCGCATAGAGTAGCAATGTTCTAGTGATAATAGGTAATGAAATATGGAAGGTTAAAATTTTCATTCTTTCAATGTACGATACAAATACACCCAAATTTCAAACATCTATATCTCTTTTTCTACTGGTCCGATTTTAATGATTTCTTTACTGAATCGTAGAGAAAAGAAAGTTCTATCTTCGCATAAAGTAGCAATGTTCTAGTGATAATAGGTAATGAAATATGGAAGGTTAAAATTTTCATTCTTTCAATGTACGATACAAATACACCCAAATTTCAAACATCTATATCTCTTTTTCTAAGGGTCCGATTTTAATGATTTCTTTACTGAATCGTAGAGAAAAGAAAGTTCTATCTTCGCCTAAAGTAGCAATGTTCTAGTGATAATAGGTAATGAAATATGGAAGGTTAAAATTTTCATTCTTTCAATGTACGATACAAATACACCCAAATTTCAAACATCTATATCTCTTTTTCTACTGGTCCGATTTTAATGATTTCTTTACTGAATCGTAGAGAAAAGAAAGTTCTATCTTCGTCTAAAGTAGCAATGTTCTAGTGTTAATAGGTAATGAAATATGGAAGGTTAAAATTTTCATTCTTTCAATGTACGATACAAATACACCCAAATTTCAAACATCTATATCTCTTTTTCTACTGGTCCGATTTTAATGATTTCTTTACTGAATCGTAGAGAAAAGAAAGTTCTATCTTCGCCTAAAGTAGCAATGTTCTAGTGATAATAGGTAATGAAATATGGAAGGTTAAAATTTTCATTCTTTCAATGTACGATACAAATACACCCAAATTTCAAACATCTATATCTCTTTTTCTACTGGTCCGATTTTAATGATTTCTTTACTGAATCGTAGAGAAAAGAAAGTTCTATCTTCGTCTAAAGTAGCAATGTTCTAGTGATAATAGGTAATGAAATATGGAAGGTTAAAATTTTCATTCTTTCAATGTACGATACAAATACACCCAAATTTCAAACATCTATATCTCTTTTTCTAATGGTCCGATTTTAATGAATTCTTTATGGAATTGTAGAGAAAAGATAGTTCTATCCGTCCCTGAAATAGCAATGTTCTAGTGATAATAGGTAATGAAATATGGAAGGTTAAAATTTTCATTCTTTCAATGTACGATACAAATACACCCAAATTTCAAACATCTATATCTCTTTTTCTACTGGTCCGATTTTAATGATTTCTTTACTGAATCGTAGAGAAAAGAATGTTCTATCTTCGTCTAAAGTAGCAATGTTCTAGTGATAATAGGTAATGAAATATGGAAGGTTAAAAATTTCATTCTTTCAATGTACGATACAAATACACCCAAATTTCAAACATCTATATCTCTTTTTCTAATGGTCCGATTTTAATGATTTCTTTACTGAATCGTAGAGAAAAGAAAGTTCTATCTTCGCCTAAAGTAGCAATTTTCTAGTGATAATAGGAAATGAAATATGGAAGGTTAAAATTTTCATTCTTTCAATGTACGATACAAATACACCCAAATTTCAAACATCTATATCTCTTTTTCTAATGGTCCGATTTTAATGATTTCTTTACTGAATCGTAGAGAAAAGAAAGTTCTATCTTCGCCTAAAGTAGCAATTTTCTAGTGATAATAGGTAATGAAATATGGAAGGTTAAAATTTTCATTCTTTCAATGTACGATACAAATACACCCAAATTTCAAACATCTATATCTCTTTTTCTAATGGTCCGATTTTAATGATTTCTTTACTGAATCGTAGAGAAAAGAAAGTTCTATCTTCGCATAAAGTAGCAATGTTCTAGTGATAATAGGTAATGAAATATGGAAGGTTAAAATTTTCATTCTTTCAATGTACGATACAAATACACCCAAATTTCAAACATCTATATCTCTTTTTCTACTGGTCCGATTTTAATGATTTCTTTACTGAATCGTAGAGAAAAGAAAGTTCTATCTTCGCATAAAGTAGCAATGTTCTAGTGATAATAGGTAATGAAATATGGAAGGTTAAAATTTTCATTCTTTCAATGTACGATACAAATACACCCAAATTTCAAACATCTATATCTCTTTTTCTAATGGTCCGATTTTAATGATTTCTTTACTGAATCGTAGAGAAAAGAAAGTTCTATCTTCGCCTAAAGTAGCAATGTTCTAGTGATAATAGGTAATGAAATATGGAAGGTTAAAATTTTCATTCTTTCAATGTACGATACAAATACACCCAAATTTCAAACATCTATATCTCTTTTTCTAATGGTCCGATTTTAATGATTTCTTTACTGAATCGTAGAGAAAAGAAAGTTCTATCTTCGCCTAAAGTAGCAATGTTCTAGTGATAATAGGTAATGAAATATGGAAGGTTAAAATTTTCATTCTTTCAATGTACGATACAAATACACCCAAATTTCAAACATCTATATCTCTTTTTCTAATGGTCCGATTTTAATGATTTCTTTACTGAATCGTAGAGAAAAGAATGTTCTATCTTCGCCTAAAGTAGCAATGTTCTAGTGATAATAGGTAATGAAATATGGAAGGTTAAAATTTTCATTCTTTCAATGTACGATACAAATACACCCAAATTTCAAACATCTATATCTCTTTTTCTACTGGTCCGATTTTAATGATTTCTTTACTGAATCGTAGAGAAAAGAAAGTTCTATCTTCGCCTAAAGTAGCAATGTTCTAGTGTTAATAGGTAATGAAATATGGAAGGTTAAAATTTTCATTCTTTCAATGTACGATACAAATACACCCAAATTTCAAACATCTATATCTCTTTTTCTACTGGTCCGATTTTAATGATTTCTTTACTGAATCGTAGAGAAAAGAAAGTTCTATCTTCGTCTAAAGTAGCAATGTTCTAGTGATAATAGGTAATGAAATATGGAAGGTTAAAATTTTCATTCTTTCAATGTACGATACAAATACACCCAAATTTCAAACATCTATATCTCTTTTTTCTAATGGTCCGATTTTAATGATTTCTTTACTGAATCGTAGAGAAAAGAAAGTTCTATCTTCGCCTAAAGTAGCAATGTTCTAGTGATAATAGGTAATGAAATATGGAAGGTTAAAATTTTCATTCTTTCAATGTACGATACAAATACACCCAAATTTCAAACATCTATATCTCTTTTTCTAATGGTCCGATTTTAATGATTTCTTTACTGAATCGTAGAGAAAAGAAAGTTCTATCTTCGCCTAAAGTAGCAATGTTCTAGTGATAATAGGTAATGAAATATGGAAGGTTAAAATTTTCATTCTTTCAATGTACGATACAAATACACCCAAATTTCAAACATCTATATCTCTTTTTCTACTGGTCCGATTTTAATGATTTCTTTACTGAATCGTAGAGAAAAGAAAGTTCTATCTTCGTCTAAAGTAGCAATGTTCTAGTGTTAATAGGTAATGAAATATGGAAGGTTAAAATTTTCATTCTTTCAATGTACGATACAAATACACCCAAATTTCAAACATCTATATCTCTTTTTCTACTGGTCCGATTTTAATGATTTCTTTACTGAATCGTAGAGAAAAGAAAGTTCTATCTTCGCCTAAAGTAGCAATGTTCTAGTGATAATAGGTAATGAAATATGGAAGGTTAAAATTTTCATTCTTTCAATGTACGATACAAATACACCCAAATTTCAAACATCTATATCTCTTTTTCTACTGGTCCGATTTTAATGATTTCTTTACTGAATCGTAGAGAAAAGAAAGTTCTATCTTCGTCTAAAGTAGCAATGTTCTAGTGATAATAGGTAATGAAATATGGAAGGTTAAAATTTTCATTCTTTCAATGTACGATACAAATACACCCAAATTTCAAACATCTATATCTCTTTTTCTAATGGTCCGATTTTAATGAATTCTTTATGGAATTGTAGAGAAAAGATAGTTCTATCCGTCCCTGAAATAGCAATGTTCTAGTGATAATAGGTAATGAAATATGGAAGGTTAAAATTTTCATTCTTTCAATGTACGATACAAATACACCCAAATTTCAAACATCTATATCTCTTTTTCTACTGGTCCGATTTTAATGATTTCTTTACTGAATCGTAGAGAAAAGAAAGTTCTATCTTCGCCTAAAGTAGCAATGTTCTAGTGTTAATAGGTAATGAAATATGGAAGGTTAAAATTTTCATTCTTTCAATGTACGATACAAATACACCCAAATTTCAAACATCTATATCTCTTTTTCTACTGGTCCGATTTTAATGATTTCTTTACTGAATCGTAGAGAAAAGAATGTTCTATCTTCGTCTAAAGTAGCAATGTTCTAGTGATAATAGGTAATGAAATATGGAAGGTTAAAAATTTCATTCTTTCAATGTACGATACAAATACACCCAAATTTCAAACATCTATATCTCTTTTTCTAATGGTCCGATTTTAATGATTTCTTTACTGAATCGTAGAGAAAAGAAAGTTCTATCTTCGCCTAAAGTAGCAATTTTCTAGTGATAATAGGAAATGAAATATGGAAGGTTAAAATTTTCATTCTTTCAATGTACGATACAAATACACCCAAATTTCAAACATCTATATCTCTTTTTCTAATGGTCCGATTTTAATGATTTCTTTACTGAATCGTAGAGAAAAGAAAGTTCTATCTTCGCCTAAAGTAGCAATTTTCTAGTGATAATAGGTAATGAAATATGGAAGGTTAAAATTTTCATTCTTTCAATGTACGATACAAATACACCCAAATTTCAAACATCTATATCTCTTTTTCTAATGGTCCGATTTTAATGATTTCTTTACTGAATCGTAGAGAAAAGAAAGTTCTATCTTCGCATAAAGTAGCAATGTTCTAGTGATAATAGGTAATGAAATATGGAAGGTTAAAATTTTCATTCTTTCAATGTACGATACAAATACACCCAAATTTCAAACATCTATATCTCTTTTTCTACTGGTCCGATTTTAATGATTTCTTTACTGAATCGTAGAGAAAAGAAAGTTCTATCTTCGCATAAAGTAGCAATGTTCTAGTGATAATAGGTAATGAAATATGGAAGGTTAAAATTTTCATTCTTTCAATGTACGATACAAATACACCCAAATTTCAAACATCTATATCTCTTTTTCTAATGGTCCGATTTTAATGATTTCTTTACTGAATCGTAGAGAAAAGAAAGTTCTATCTTCGCCTAAAGTAGCAATGTTCTAGTGATAATAGGTAATGAAATATGGAAGGTTAAAATTTTCATTCTTTCAATGTACGATACAAATACACCCAAATTTCAAACATCTATATCTCTTTTTCTACTGGTCCGATTTTAATGATTTCTTTACTGAATCGTAGAGAAAAGAAAGTTCTATCTTCGTCTAAAGTAGCAATGTTCTAGTGTTAATAGGTAATGAAATATGGAAGGTTAAAATTTTCATTCTTTCAATGTACGATACAAATACACCCAAATTTCAAACATCTATATCTCTTTTTCTACTGGTCCGATTTTAATGATTTCTTTACTGAATCGTAGAGAAAAGAAAGTTCTATCTTCGCCTAAAGTAGCAATGTTCTAGTGATAATAGGTAATGAAATATGGAAGGTTAAAATTTTCATTCTTTCAATGTACGATACAAATACACCCAAATTTCAAACATCTATATCTCTTTTTCTACTAGTCCGATTTTAATGATTTCTTTACTGAATCGTAGAGAAAAGAAAGTTCTATCTTCGTCTAAAGTAGCAATGTTCTAGTGATAATAGGTAATGAAATATGGAAGGTTAAAATTTTCATTCTTTCAATGTACGATACAAATACACCCAAATTTCAAACATCTATATCTCTTTTTCTAATGGTCCGATTTTAATGAATTCTTTATGGAATTGTAGAGAAAAGATAGTTCTATCCGTCCCTGAAATAGCAATGTTCTAGTGATAATAGGTAATGAAATATGGAAGGTTAAAATTTTCATTCTTTCAATGTACGATACAAATACACCCAAATTTCAAACATCTATATCTCTTTTTCTACTGGTCCGATTTTAATGATTTCTTTACTGAATCGTAGAGAAAAGAAAGTTCTATCTTCGCCTAAAGTAGCAATGTTCTAGTGTTAATAGGTAATGAAATATGGAAGGTTAAAATTTTCATTCTTTCAATGTACGATACAAATACACCCAAATTTCAAACATCTATATCTCTTTTTCTACTGGTCCGATTTTAATGATTTCTTTACTGAATCGTAGAGAAAAGAATGTTCTATCTTCGTCTAAAGTAGCAATGTTCTAGTGATAATAGGTAATGAAATATGGAAGGTTAAAAATTTCATTCTTTCAATGTACGATACAAATACACCCAAATTTCAAACATCTATATCTCTTTTTCTAATGGTCCGATTTTAATGATTTCTTTACTGAATCGTAGAGAAAAGAAAGTTCTATCTTCGCCTAAAGTAGCAATTTTCTAGTGATAATAGGAAATGAAATATGGAAGGTTAAAATTTTCATTCTTTCAATGTACGATACAAATACACCCAAATTTCAAACATCTATATCTCTTTTTCTAATGGTCCGATTTTAATGATTTCTTTACTGAATCGTAGAGAAAAGAAAGTTCTATCTTCGCCTAAAGTAGCAATTTTCTAGTGATAATAGGTAATGAAATATGGAAGGTTAAAATTTTCATTCTTTCAATGTACGATACAAATACACCCAAATTTCAAACATCTATATCTCTTTTTCTAATGGTCCGATTTTAATGATTTCTTTACTTAATCGTAGAGAAAAGAAAGTTCTATCTTCGCATAAAGTAGCAATGTTCTAGTGATAATAGGTAATGAAATATGGAAGGTTAAAATTTTCATTCTTTCAATGTACGATACAAATACACCCAAATTTCAAACATCTATATCTCTTTTTCTACTGGTCCGATTTTAATGATTTCTTTACTGAATCGTAGAGAAAAGAAAGTTCTATCTTCGCCTAAAGTAGCAATGTTCTAGTGATAATAGGTAATGAAATATGGAAGGTTAAAATTTTCATTCTTTCAATGTACGATACAAATACACCCAAATTTCAAACATCTATATCTCTTTTTCTACTGGTCCGATTTTAATGATTTCTTTACTGAATCGTAGAGAAAAGAATGTTCTATCTTCGTCTAAAGTAGCAATGTTCTAGTGATAATAGGTAATGAAATATGGAAGGTTAAAAATTTCATTCTTTCAATGTACGATACAAATACACCCAAATTTCAAACATCTATATCTCTTTTTCTAATGGTCCGATTTTAATGATTTCTTTACTGAATCGTAGAGAAAAGAAAGTTCTATCTTCGCCTAAAGTAGCAATTTTCTAGTGATAATAGGAAATGAAATATGGAAGGTTAAAATTTTCATTCTTTCAATGTACGATACAAATACACCCAAATTTCAAACATCTATATCTCTTTTTCTAATGGTCCGATTTTAATGATTTCTTTACTGAATCGTAGAGAAAAGAAAGTTCTATCTTCGCCTAAAGTAGCAATTTTCTAGTGATAATAGGTAATGAAATATGGAAGGTTAAAATTTTCATTCTTTCAATGTACGATACAAATACACCCAAATTTCAAACATCTATATCTCTTTTTCTAATGGTCCGATTTTAATGATTTCTTTACTTAATCGTAGAGAAAAGAAAGTTCTATCTTCGCATAAAGTAGCAATGTTCTAGTGATAATAGGTAATGAAATATGGAAGGTTAAAATTTTCATTCTTTCAATGTACGATACAAATACACCCAAATTTCAAACATCTATATCTCTTTTTCTACTGGTCCGATTTTAATGATTTCTTTACTGAATCGTAGAGAAAAGAAAGTTCTATCTTCGCCTAAAGTAGCAATGTTCTAGTGACAATAGGTAATGAAATATGGAAGTTTAAAATTTTCATTCTTTCAATGTACGATACAAATACACCCAAATTTCAAACATCTATATCTCTTTTTCTACTGGTCCGATTGTAATGATTTCTTTACTGAATCGTAGAGAAAAGAAAGTTCTATCTTCGCATAAAGTAGCAATGATCTAGTGATAATAGGTAATGAAATATGGAAGGTTAAAATTTTCATTCTTTCAATGTACGATACAAATACACCCAAATTTCAAACATCTATATCTCTTTTTCTACTGGTCCGATTTTAATGATTTCTTTACTGAATCGTAGAGAAAAGAAAGTTCTATCTTCGCATAAAGTAGCAATGTTCTAGTGATAATAGGTAATGAAATATGGAAGGTTAAAATTTTCATTCTTTCAATGTACGATACAAATACACCCAAATTTCAAACATCTATATCTCTTTTTCTACTGGTCCGATTTTAATGATTTCTTTACTGAATCGTAGAGAAAAGAAAGTTCTATCTTCGTCTAAAGTAGCAATGTTCTAGTGTTAATAGGTAATGAAATATGGAAGGTTAAAATTTTCATTCTTTCAATGTACGATACAAATACACCCAAATTTCAAACATCTATATCTCTTTTTCTACTGGTCCGATTTTAATGATTTCTTTACTGAATCGTAGAGAAAAGAAAGTTCTATCTTCGCCTAAAGTAGCAATGTTCTAGTGATAATAGGTAATGAAATATGGAAGGTTAAAATTTTCATTCTTTCAATGTACGATACAAATACACCCAAATTTCAAACATCTATATCTCTTTTTCTACTGGTCCGATTTTAATGATTTCTTTACTGAATCGTAGAGAAAAGAAAGTTCTATCTTCGTCTAAAGTAGCAATGTTCTAGTGATAATAGGTAATGAAATATGGAAGGTTAAAATTTTCATTCTTTCAATGTACGATACAAATACACCCAAATTTCAAACATCTATATCTCTTTTTCTAATGGTCCGATTTTAATGAATTCTTTATGGAATTGTAGAGAAAAGATAGTTCTATCCGTCCCTGAAATAGCAATGTTCTAGTGATAATAGGTAATGAAATATGGAAGGTTAAAATTTTCATTCTTTCAATGTACGATACAAATACACCCAAATTTCAAACATCTATATCTCTTTTTCTACTGGTCCGATTTTAATGATTTCTTTACTGAATCGTAGAGAAAAGAAAGTTCTATCTTCGCCTAAAGTAGCAATGTTCTAGTGTTAATAGGTAATGAAATATGGAAGGTTAAAATTTTCATTCTTTCAATGTACGATACAAATACACCCAAATTTCAAACATCTATATCTCTTTTTCTACTGGTCCGATTTTAATGATTTCTTTACTGAATCGTAGAGAAAAGAATGTTCTATCTTCGTCTAAAGTAGCAATGTTCTAGTGATAATAGGTAATGAAATATGGAAGGTTAAAAATTTCATTCTTTCAATGTACGATACAAATACACCCAAATTTCAAACATCTATATCTCGTTTTCTAATGGTCCGATTTTAATGATTTCTTTACTGAATCGTAGAGAAAAGAAAGTTCTATCTTCGCCTAAAGTAGCAATTTTCTAGTGATAATAGGAAATGAAATATGGAAGGTTAAAATTTTCATTCTTTCAATGTACGATACAAATACACCCAAATTTCAAACATCTATATCTCTTTTTCTAATGGTCCGATTTTAATGATTTCTTTACTGAATCGTAGAGAAAAGAAAGTTCTATCTTCGCCTAAAGTAGCAATTTTCTAGTGATAATAGGTAATGAAATATGGAAGGTTAAAATTTTCATTCTTTCAATGTACGATACAAATACACCCAAATTTCAAACATCTATATCTCTTTTTCTAATGGTCCGATTTTAATGATTTCTTTACTTAATCGTAGAGAAAAGAAAGTTCTATCTTCGCATAAAGTAGCAATGTTCTAGTGATAATAGGTAATGAAATATGGAAGGTTAAAATTTTCATTCTTTCAATGTACGATACAAATACACCCAAATTTCAAACATCTATATCTCTTTTTCTACTGGTCCGATTTTAATGATTTCTTTACTGAATCGTAGAGAAAAGAAAGTTCTATCTTCGCCTAAAGTAGCAATGTTCTAGTGATAATAGGTAATGAAATATGGAAGTTTAAAATTTTCATTCTTTCAATGTACGATACAAATACACCCAAATTTCAAACATCTATATCTCTTTTTCTACTGGTCCGATTGTAATGATTTCTTTACTGAATCGTAGAGAAAAGAAAGTTCTATCTTCGCATAAAGTAGCAATGATCTAGTGATAATAGGTAATGAAATATGGAAGGTTAAAATTTTCATTCTTTCAATGTACGATACAAATACACCCAAATTTCAAACATCTATATCTCTTTTTCTACTGGTCCGATTTTAATGATTTCTTTACTGAATCGTAGAGAAAAGAAAGTTCTATCTTCGCATAAAGTAGCAATGTTCTAGTGATAATAGGTAATGAAATATGGAAGGTTAAAATTTTCATTCTTTCAATGTACGATACAAATACACCCAAATTTCAAACATCTATATCTCTTTTTCTACTGGTCCGATTTTAATGATTTCTTTACTGAATCGTAGAGAAAAGAAAGTTCTATCTTCGCCTAAAGTAGCAATGTTCTAGTGATAATAGGTAATGAAATATGGAAGGTTAAAATTTTCATTCTTTCAATGTACGATACAAATACACCCAAATTTCAAACATCTATATCTCTTTTTCTAATTGTCCGATTTTAATGATTTCTTTACTGAATCGTAGAGAAACGAAAGTTCTATCTTCGCCTAAAGTAGCAATGTTCTAGTGATAATAGGTAATGAAATATAGAAGGTTAAAATTTTCATTCTTTCAATGTACGATACAAATACACCCAAATTTCAAACATCTATATCTCTTTTTCGAATGGTCCGATTTTAATGATTTCTTTACTGAATCGTAGAGAAAAGAAGGTTCTATCTTCGCCTAAAGTAGCAATGTTCTAGTGATAATAGGTAATGAAATATGGAAGGTTAAAATTTTCATTCTTTCAATGTACGATACAAATACACCCAAATTTCAAACATCTATATCTCTTTTTCTACTGGTCCGATTTTAATGATTTCTTTACTGAATCGTAGAGAAAAGAAAGTTCTATCTTCGCATAAAGTAGCAATGTTCTAGTGATAATAGGTAATGAAATATGGAATGTTAAAATTTACATTCTTTCAATGTACGATACAAATACACCCAAATTTCAAACATCTATATCTCTTTTTCTAATGGTCCGATTTTAATGATTTCTTTACTGAATCGTAGAGAAAAGAAAGCTCTATCTTCGCCTAAAGTAGCAATTTTCTAGTGATAATAGGTAATGAAATATGGAAGGTTAAAATTTTCATTCTTTCAATGTACGATACAAATACACCCAAATTTCAAACATCTATATCTCTTTTTCTACTGGTCCGATTTTAATGATTTCTTTACTGAATCGTAGAGAAAAGAAAGTTCTATCTTCGCCTAAAGTAGCAATATTCTCCTGATAATAGGTAATGAAATATGGAAGGTTAAAAGTTTCATTCTTTCAATGTACGATACAAATACACCCAAATTTCAAACATCTATATTTCTTTTCTTACTGGTCCGATTTTAATGATTTCTTTACTGAATCGTAGAGAAAAGAAAGTTCTATCTTCGCCTAAAGTAGCAATGTTCTAGTGATAATAGGTAATGAAATATGGAAGGTTAAAATTTTCATTCTTTCAATGTACGATACAAATACACCCAAATTTCAAACATCTATATCTCTTTTTCTAATGGTCCGATTTTAATGATTTCTTTACTGAATCGTAGAGAAAAGAAAGTTCTATCTTCGCCTAAAGTAGCAATGTTCTAGTGATAATAGGTAATGAAATATGGAAGGTTAAAATTTTCATTCTTTTAATGTACGATACAAATATACACAAATTTCAAACATCTATATCTCTTTTTCTACTGGTCCGATTTTAATGATTTCTTTACTGAATCGTAGAGAAAAGAAAGTTCTATCTTCTCCTAAAGTAGCAATGTTCTAGTGATAATAGGTAATGAAATATGGAAGGTTAAAATTTTCATTCTTTCAATGTACGATACAAATACACCCAAATTTCAAACATCTATATCTCTTTTTCTACTGGTCCGATTTTAATGATTTCTTTACTGAATCGTAGAGAAAAGAAAGTTCTATCTTCGCCTAAAGTAGCAATGTTCTAGTGATAATAGGTAATGAAATATGGAAGGTTAAAATTTTCATTCTTTCAATGTACGATACAAATACACCCAAATTTCAAACATCTATATCTCTTTTTCTACTGGTCCGATTTTAATGATTTCTTTACTGAATCGTAGAGAAAAGAAAGTTCTATCTTCGCCTAAAGTAGCAATGTTCTAGTGATAATAGGTAATGAAATATGGAAGGTTAAAATTTTCATTCTTTCAATGTACGATACAAATACACCCAAATTTCAAACATCTATATCTCTTTTTCTAATGGTCCGATTTTAATGATTTCTTTACTGAATCGTAGAGAAAAGAAAGCTCTATCTTCGCCTAAAGTAGCAATGTTCTAGTGATAATAGGTAATGAAATATGGAAGGTTAAAATTTTTATTCTTTTAATGTACGATACAAATATACACAAATTTCAAACATCTATATCTCTTTTTCTACTGGTCCGATTGTAATGATTTCTTTACTGAATCGTAGAGAAAAGAAAGTTCTATCTTCGCATAAAGTAGCAATGATCTAGTGATAATAGGTAATGAAATATGGAAGGTTAAAATTTTCATTCTTTCAATGTACGATACAAATACACCCAAATTTCAAACATCTATATCTCTTTTTCTACTGGTCCGATTTTAATGATTTCTTTACTGAATCGTAGAGAAAAGAAAGTTCTATCTTCGCATAAAGTAGCAATGTTCTAGTGATAATAGGTAATGAAATATGGAAGGTTAAAATTTTCATTCTTTCAATGTACGATACAAATACACCCAAATTTCAAACATCTATATCTCTTTTTCTACTGGTCCGATTTTAATGATTTCTTTACTGAATCGTAGAGAAAAGAAAGTTCTATCTTCGTCTAAAGTAGCAATGTTCTAGTGTTAATAGGTAATGAAATATGGAAGGTTAAAATTTTCATTCTTTCAATGTACGATACAAATACACCCAAATTTCAAACATCTATATCTCTTTTTCTAATGGTCCGATTTTAATGAATTCTTTATGGAATTGTAGAGAAAAGATAGTTCTATCCGTCCCTGAAATAGCAATGTTCTAGTGATAATAGGTAATGAAATATGGAAGGTTAAAATTTTCATTCTTTCAATGTACGATACAAATACACCCAAATTTCAAACATCTATATCTCTTTTTCTACTGGTCCGATTTTAATGATTTCTTTACTGAATCGTAGAGAAAAGAAAGTTCTATCTTCGCCTAAAGTAGCAATGTTCTAGTGATAATAGGTAATGAAATATGGAAGGTTAAAAATTTCATTCTTTCAATGTACGATACAAATACACCCAAATTTCAAACATCTATATCTCGTTTTCTAATGGTCCGATTTTAATGATTTCTTTACTGAATCGTAGAGAAAAGAAAGTTCTATCTTCGCCTAAAGTAGCAATTTTCTAGTGATAATAGGAAATGAAATATGGAAGGTTAAAATTTTCATTCTTTCAATGTACGATACAAATACACCCAAATTTCAAACATCTATATCTCTTTTTCTAATGGTCCGATTTTAATGATTTCTTTACTGAATCGTAGAGAAAAGAAAGTTCTATCTTCGCCTAAAGTAGCAATTTTCTAGTGATAATAGGTAATGAAATATGGAAGGTTAAAATTTTCATTCTTTCAATGTACGATACAAATACACCCAAATTTCAAACATCTATATCTCTTTTTCTAATGGTCCGATTTTAATGATTTCTTTACTTAATCGTAGAGAAAAGAAAGTTCTATCTTCGCATAAAGTAGCAATGTTCTAGTGATAATAGGTAATGAAATATGGAAGGTTAAAATTTTCATTCTTTCAATGTACGATACAAATACACCCAAATTTCAAACATCTATATCTCTTTTTCTACTGGTCCGATTTTAATGATTTCTTTACTGAATCGTAGAGAAAAGAAAGTTCTATCTTCGCCTAAAGTAGCAATGTTCTAGTGATAATAGGTAATGAAATATGGAAGTTTAAAATTTTCATTCTTTCAATGTACGATACAAATACACCCAAATTTCAAACATCTATATCTCTTTTTCTACTGGTCCGATTGTAATGATTTCTTTACTGAATCGTAGAGAAAAGAAAGTTCTATCTTCGCATAAAGTAGCAATGATCTAGTGATAATAGGTAATGAAATATGGAAGGTTAAAATTTTCATTCTTTCAATGTACGATACAAATACACCCAAATTTCAAACATCTATATCTCTTTTTCTACTGGTCCGATTTTAATGATTTCTTTACTGAATCGTAGAGAAAAGAAAGTTCTATCTTCGCATAAAGTAGCAATGTTCTAGTGATAATAGGTAATGAAATATGGAAGGTTAAAATTTTCATTCTTTCAATGTACGATACAAATACACCCAAATTTCAAACATCTATATCTCTTTTTCTACTGGTCCGATTTTAATGATTTCTTTACTGAATCGTAGAGAAAAGAAAGTTCTATCTTCGCCTAAAGTAGCAATGTTCTAGTGATAATAGGTAATGAAATATGGAAGGTTAAAATTTTCATTCTTTCAATGTACGATACAAATACACCCAAATTTCAAACATCTATATCTCTTTTTCTAATTGTCCGATTTTAATGATTTCTTTACTGAATCGTAGAGAAACGAAAGTTCTATCTTCGCCTAAAGTAGCAATGTTCTAGTGATAATAGGTAATGAA
This sequence comes from Rhodnius prolixus, assembly GCF_049639745.1. Lineage (NCBI taxonomy): Eukaryota > Metazoa > Arthropoda > Insecta > Hemiptera > Reduviidae > Rhodnius > Rhodnius prolixus. The sequence goes on along the minus strand of NW_027411592.1, from coordinate 64,192,115 downwards.
ATATAGAAGGTTAAAATTTTCATTCTTTCAATGTACGATACAAATACACCCAAATTTCAAACATCTATATCTCTTTTTCGAATGGTCCGATTTTAATGATTTCTTTACTGAATCGTAGAGAAAAGAAGGTTCTATCTTCGCCTAAAGTAGCAATGTTCTAGTGATAATAGGTAATGAAATATGGAAGGTTAAAATTTTCATTCTTTCAATGTACGATACAAATACACCCAAATTTCAAACATCTATATCTCTTTTTCTACTGGTCCGATTTTAATGATTTCTTTACTGAATCGTAGAGAAAAGAAAGTTCTATCTTCGCATAAAGTAGCAATGTTCTAGTGATAATAGGTAATGAAATATGGAATGTTAAAATTTACATTCTTTCAATGTACGATACAAATACACCCAAATTTCAAACATCTATATCTCTTTTTCTAATGGTCCGATTTTAATGATTTCTTTACTGAATCGTAGAGAAAAGAAAGCTCTATCTTCGCCTAAAGTAGCAATTTTCTAGTGATAATAGGTAATGAAATATGGAAGGTTAAAATTTTCATTCTTTCAATGTACGATACAAATACACCCAAATTTCAAACATCTATATCTCTTTTTCTACTGGTCCGATTTTAATGATTTCTTTACTGAATCGTAGAGAAAAGAAAGTTCTATCTTCGCCTAAAGTAGCAATATTCTCCTGATAATAGGTAATGAAATATGGAAGGTTAAAAGTTTCATTCTTTCAATGTACGATACAAATACACCCAAATTTCAAACATCTATATTTCTTTTCTTACTGGTCCGATTTTAATGATTTCTTTACTGAATCGTAGAGAAAAGAAAGTTCTATCTTCGCCTAAAGTAGCAATGTTCTAGTGATAATAGGTAATGAAATATGGAAGGTTAAAATTTTCATTCTTTCAATGTACGATACAAATACACCCAAATTTCAAACATCTATATCTCTTTTTCTAATGGTCCGATTTTAATGATTTCTTTACTGAATCGTAGAGAAAAGAAAGTTCTATCTTCGCCTAAAGTAGCAATGTTCTAGTGATAATAGGTAATGAAATATGGAAGGTTAAAATTTTCATTCTTTTAATGTACGATACAAATATACACAAATTTCAAACATCTATATCTCTTTTTCTACTGGTCCGATTTTAATGATTTCTTTACTGAATCGTAGAGAAAAGAAAGTTCTATCTTCTCCTAAAGTAGCAATGTTCTAGTGATAATAGGTAATGAAATATGGAAGGTTAAAATTTTCATTCTTTCAATGTACGATACAAATACACCCAAATTTCAAACATCTATATCTCTTTTTCTACTGGTCCGATTTTAATGATTTCTTTACTGAATCGTAGAGAAAAGAAAGTTCTATCTTCGCCTAAAGTAGCAATGTTCTAGTGATAATAGGTAATGAAATATGGAAGGTTAAAATTTTCATTCTTTCAATGTACGATACAAATACACCCAAATTTCAAACATCTATATCTCTTTTTCTACTGGTCCGATTTTAATGATTTCTTTACTGAATCGTAGAGAAAAGAAAGTTCTATCTTCGCCTAAAGTAGCAATGTTCTAGTGATAATAGGTAATGAAATATGGAAGGTTAAAATTTTCATTCTTTCAATGTACGATACAAATACACCCAAATTTCAAACATCTATATCTCTTTTTCTAATGGTCCGATTTTAATGATTTCTTTACTGAATCGTAGAGAAAAGAAAGCTCTATCTTCGCCTAAAGTAGCAATGTTCTAGTGATAATAGGTAATGAAATATGGAAGGTTAAAATTTTTATTCTTTTAATGTACGATACAAATATACACAAATTTCAAACATCTATATCTCTTTTTCTACTGGTCCGATTTTAATGATTTCTTTACTGAATCGTAGAGAAAAGAAAGTTCTATCTTCTCCTAAAGTAGCAATGTTCTAGTGATAATAGGTAATGAAATATGGAAGGTTAAAATTTTCATTCTTTCAATGTACGATACAAATACACCCAAATTTCAAACATCTATATCTCTTTTTCTACTGGTCCGATTTTAATGATTTCTTTACTGAATCGTAGAGAAAAGAATGTTCTATCTTCGTCTAAAGTAGCAATGTTCTAGTGATAATAGGTAATGAAATATGGAAGGTTAAAAATTTCATTCTTTCAATGTACGATACAAATACACCCAAATTTCAAACATCTATATCTCTTTTTCTAATGGTCCGATTTTAATGATTTCTTTACTGAATCGTAGAGAAAAGAAAGTTCTATCTTCGCCTAAAGTAGCAATTTTCTAGTGATAATAGGAAATGAAATATGGAAGGTTAAAATTTTCATTCTTTCAATGTACGATACAAATACACCCAAATTTCAAACATCTATATCTCTTTTTCTAATGGTCCGATTTTAATGATTTCTTTACTGAATCGTAGAGAAAAGAAAGTTCTATCTTCGCCTAAAGTAGCAATTTTCTAGTGATAATAGGTAATGAAATATGGAAGGTTAAAATTTTCATTCTTTCAATGTACGATACAAATACACCCAAATTTCAAACATCTATATCTCTTTTTCTAATGGTCCGATTTTAATGATTTCTTTACTTAATCGTAGAGAAAAGAAAGTTCTATCTTCGCATAAAGTAGCAATGTTCTAGTGATAATAGGTAATGAAATATGGAAGGTTAAAATTTTCATTCTTTCAATGTACGATACAAATACACCCAAATTTCAAACATCTATATCTCTTTTTCTACTGGTCCGATTTTAATGATTTCTTTACTGAATCGTAGAGAAAAGAAAGTTCTATCTTCGCCTAAAGTAGCAATGTTCTAGTGATAATAGGTAATGAAATATGGAAGTTTAAAATTTTCATTCTTTCAATGTACGATACAAATACACCCAAATTTCAAACATCTATATCTCTTTTTCTACTGGTCCGATTGTAATGATTTCTTTACTGAATCGTAGAGAAAAGAAAGTTCTATCTTCGCATAAAGTAGCAATGATCTAGTGATAATAGGTAATGAAATATGGAAGGTTAAAATTTTCATTCTTTCAATGTACGATACAAATACACCCAAATTTCAAACATCTATATCTCTTTTTCTACTGGTCCGATTTTAATGATTTCTTTACTGAATCGTAGAGAAAAGAAAGTTCTATCTTCGCATAAAGTAGCAATGTTCTAGTGATAATAGGTAATGAAATATGGAAGGTTAAAATTTTCATTCTTTCAATGTACGATACAAATACACCCAAATTTCAAACATCTATATCTCTTTTTCTACTGGTCCGATTATAATGATTTCTTTACTGAATCGTAGAGAAAAGAAAGTTCTATCTTCGCATAAAGTAGCAATGTTCTAGTGATAATAGGTAATGAAATATGGAAGGTTAAAATTTTCATTCTTTCAATGTACGATACAAATACACCCAAATTTCAAACATCTATATCTCTTTTTCTAATGGTCCGATTTTAATGATTTCTTTACTGAATCGTAGAGAAAAGAAAGTTCTATCTTCGCCTAAAGTAGCAATGTTCTAGTGATAATAGGTAATGAAATATGGAAGGTTAAAATTTTCATTCTTTCAATGTACGATACAAATACACCCAAATTTCAAACATCTATATCTCTTTTTCTAATGGTCCGATTTTAATGATTTCTTTACTGAATCGTAGAGAAAAGAAAGTTCTATCTTCGCCTAAAGTAGCAATGTTCTAGTGATAATAGGTAATGAAATATGGAAGGTTAAAATTTTCATTCTTTCAATGTACGATACAAATACACCCAAATTTCAAACATCTATATCTCTTTTTCTAATGGTCCGATTTTAATGATTTCTTTACTGAATCGTAGAGAAAAGAAGGTTCTATCTTCGCCTAAAGTAGCAATGTTCTAGTGATAATAGGTAATGAAATATGGAAGGTTAAAATTTTCATTCTTTCAATGTACGATACAAATACACCCAAATTTCAAACATCTATATCTCTTTTTCTACTGGTCCGATTTTAATGATTTCTTTACTGAATCGTAGAGAAAAGAAAGTTCTATCTTCGCATAAAGTAGCAATGTTCTAGTGATAATAGGTAATGAAATATGGAATGTTAAAATTTACATTCTTTCAATGTACGATACAAATACACCCAAATTTCAAACATCTATATCTCTTTTTCTAATGGTCCGATTTTAATGATTTCTTTACTGAATCGTAGAGAAAAGAAAGCTCTATCTTCGCCTAAAGTAGCAATTTTCTAGTGATAATAGGTAATGAAATATGGAAGGTTAAAATTTTCATTCTTTCAATGTACGATACAAATACACCCAAATTTCAAACATCTATATCTCTTTTTCTACTGGTCCGATTTTAATGATTTCTTTACTGAATCGTAGAGAAAAGAAAGTTCTATCTTCGCCTAAAGTAGCAATATTCTCCTGATAATAGGTAATGAAATATGGAAGGTTAAAAGTTTCATTCTTTCAATGTACGATACAAATACACCCAAATTTCAAACATCTATATTTCTTTTCTTACTGGTCCGATTTTAATGATTTCTTTACTGAATCGTAGAGAAAAGAAAGTTCTATCTTCGCCTAAAGTAGCAATGTTCTAGTGATAATAGGTAATGAAATATGGAAGGTTAAAATTTTCATTCTTTCAATGTACGATACAAATACACCCAAATTTCAAACATCTATATCTCTTTTTCTAATGGTCCGATTTTAATGATTTCTTTACTGAATCGTAGAGAAAAGAAAGTTCTATCTTCGCCTAAAGTAGCAATGTTCTAGTGATAATAGGTAATGAAATATGGAAGGTTAAAATTTTCATTCTTTTAATGTACGATACAAATATACACAAATTTCAAACATCTATATCTCTTTTTCTACTGGTCCGATTTTAATGATTTCTTTACTGAATCGTAGAGAAAAGAAAGTTCTATCTTCTCCTAAAGTAGCAATGTTCTAGTGATAATAGGTAATGAAATATGGAAGGTTAAAATTTTCATTCTTTCAATGTACGATACAAATACACCCAAATTTCAAACATCTATATCTCTTTTTCTACTGGTCCGATTTTAATGATTTCTTTACTGAATCGTAGAGAAAAGAAAGTTCTATCTTCGCCTAAAGTAGCAATGTTCTAGTGATAATAGGTAATGAAATATGGAAGGTTAAAATTTTCATTCTTTCAATGTACGATACAAATACACCCAAATTTCAAACATCTATATCTCTTTTTCTACTGGTCCGATTTTAATGATTTCTTTACTGAATCGTAGAGAAAAGAAAGTTCTATCTTCGCCTAAAGTAGCAATGTTCTAGTGATAATAGGTAATGAAATATGGAAGGTTAAAATTTTCATTCTTTCAATGTACGATACAAATACACCCAAATTTCAAACATCTATATCTCTTTTTCTAATGGTCCGATTTTAATGATTTCTTTACTGAATCGTAGAGAAAAGAAAGCTCTATCTTCGCCTAAAGTAGCAATGTTCTAGTGATAATAGGTAATGAAATATGGAAGGTTAAAATTTTCATTCTTTTAATGTACGATACAAATATACACAAATTTCAAACATCTATATCTCTTTTTCTACTGGTCCGATTTTAATGATTTCTTTACTGAATCGTAGAGAAAAGAAAGTTCTATCTTCTCCTAAAGTAGCAATGTTCTAGTGATAATAGGTAATGAAATATGGAAGGTTAAAATTTTCATTCTTTCAATGTACGATACAAATACACCCAAATTTCAAACATCTATATCTCTTTTTCTACTGGTCCGATTTTAATGATTTCTTTACTGAATCGTAGAGAAAAGAAAGTTCTATCTTCGCCTAAAGTAGCAATGTTCTAGTGATAATAGGTAATGAAATATGGAAGGTTAAAATTTTCATTCTTTCAATGTACGATACAAATACACCCAAATTTCAAACATCTATATCTCTTTTTCTACTGGTCCGATTTTAATGATTTCTTTACTGAATCGTAGAGAAAAGAAAGTTCTATCTTCGCCTAAAGTAGCAATGTTCTAGTGATAATAGGTAATGAAATATGGAAGGTTAAAATTTTCATTCTTTCAATGTACGATACAAATACACCCAAATTTCAAACATCTATATCTCTTTTTCTAATGGTCCGATTTTAATGATTTCTTTACTGAATCGTAGAGAAAAGAAAGCTCTATGTTCGCCTAAAGTAGCAATTTTCTAGTGATAATAGGTAATGAAATATGGAAGGTTAAAATTTTCATTCTTTCAATGTACGATACAAATACACCCAAATTTCAAACATCTATATCTCTTTTTCTAATGGTCCGATTTTAATGATTTCTTTACTGAATCGTAGAGAAAAGAAGGTTCTATCTTCGCCTAAAGTAGCAATATTCTCGTGATAATAGGTAATGAAATATGGAAGGTTAAAATTTTCATTCTTTCAATGTACGATACAAATACACCCAAATTTCAAACATCTATATCTCTTTTCCTACTGGTCCGATTTTAATGATTTCTTTACTGAATCGTAGAGAAAAGAAGGTTCTATCTTCGCCTAAAGTAGCAATATTCTCGTGATAATAGGTAATGAAATATGGAAGGTTAAAATTTTCATTCTTTCAATGTACGATACAAATACACCCAAATTTCAATCATCTATATCTCTTTTCCTACTGGTCCGATTTTAATGATTTCTTTACTGAATCGTAGAGAAAAGAAGGTTCTATCTTCGCCTAAAGTAGCAATATTCTCGTGATAATAGGTAATGAAATATGGAAGGTTAAAATTTTCATTCTTTCAATGTACGATACAAATACACCCAAATTTCAATCATCTATATCTCTTTTCCTACTGGTCCGATTTTAATGATTTCTTTACTGAATCGTAGAGAAAAGAAGGTTCTATCTTCGCCTAAAGTAGCAATGTTCTAGTGATAATAGGTAATGAAATATGGAAGGTTAAAATTTTCATTCTTTCAATGTACGATACAAATACACCCAAATTTCAAACATCTATATTTCTTTTCTTACTGGTCCGATTTTAATGATTTCTTTACTGAATCGTAGAGAAAAGAAAGTTCTATCTTCGCCTAATGTTGCAATGTTCTAGTGATAATAGGTAATGAAATATGGAAGGTTAAAATTTTCATTCTTTCAATGTACGATACAAATACACCCAAATTTCAAACATCTATATCTCTTTTTCTACTGGTCCGATTTTAATGATTTCTTTACTGAATCGTAGAGAAAAGAAAGTTCTATCTTCGCCTAAAGTAGCAATATTCTCGTGATGATAGGTAATGAAATATGGAAGGTTAAAATTTTCATTCTTTCAATGTACGATACAAATACACCCAAATTTCAAACATCTATATCTCTTTTTCTAATGGTCCGATTTTAATGATTTCTTTACTGAATCGTAGAGAAAAGAAAGTTCTATCTTCGCCTAAAGTAGCAATGTTCTAGTGATAATAGGTAATGAAATATGGAAGGTTAAAATTTTCATTCTTTCAATGTACGATACAAATACACCCAAATTTCAAACATCTATATCTCTTTTCCTACTGGTCCGATTTTAATGATTTCTTTACTGAATCGTAGAGAAAAGAAGGTTCTATCTTCGCCTAAAGTAGCAATATTCTCGTGATAATAGGTAATGAAATATGGAAGGTTAAAATTTTCATTCTTTCAATGTACGATACAAATACACACAAATTTCAAACATCTATATCTCTTTTTCTAATGGTCCGATTTTAATGATTTCCTTACTGAATCGTAGAGAAAAGAAAGTTCTATCTTCGCCTAAAGTAGCAGCAATGTTCTAGTGATAATAGGTAATGAAATATGGAAGGTTAAAATTTTCATTCTTTCAATGTACGATACAAATACACCCAAATTTCAAACATCTATATCTCTTTTTCTAATGGTCCGATTTTAATGATTACTTTACTGAATCGTAGAGAAAAGAAAGCTCTATCTTCGCCTAAAGTAGCAATATTCCCGTGATAATAGGTAATGAAATATGAAAGGTTAAAATTTTCATTCTTTCAATGTACGATACAAATACACCCAAATTTCAAACATCTATATCTCTTTTTCTACTGGTCCGATTTTAATGATTTCTTTACTGAATCGTAGAGAAAAGAAGGTTCTATCTTCGCCTAAAGTAGCAATATTCTCGTGATAATAGGTAATGAAATATGGAAGGTTAAAATTTTCATTCTTTCAATGTACGATACAAATACACCCAAATTTCAAACATCTATATCTCTTTTTCTACTGGTCCGATTTTAATGATTTCTTTACTGAATCGTAGAGAAAAGAAAGTTCTATCTTCGCCTAAAGTAGCAATGTTCTAGTGATAATAGGTAATGAAATATGGAAGGTTAAAATTTTCATTCTTTCAATGTACGATACAAATACACCCAAATTTCAAACATCTATATTTCTTTTCTTACTGGTCCGATTTTAATGATTTCTTTACTGAATCGTAGAGAAAAGAAAGTTCTATCTTCGCCTAATGTTGCAATGTTCTAGTGATAATAGGTAATGAAATATGGAAGGTTAAAATTTTCATTCTTTCAATGTACGATACAAATACACCCAAATTTCAAACATCTATATCTCTTTTTCTACTGGTCCGATTTTAATGATTTCTTTACTGAATCGTAGAGAAAAGAAAGTTCTATCTTCGCCTAAAGTAGCAATATTCTCGTGATGATAGGTAATGAAATATGGAAGGTTAAAATTTTCATTCTTTCAATGTACGATACAAATACACCCAAATTTCAAACATCTATATCTCTTTTTCTAATGGTCCGATTTTAATGATTTCTTTACTGAATCGTAGAGAAAAGAAAGTTCTATCTTCGCCTAAAGTAGCAATGTTCTAGTGATAATAGGTAATGAAATATGGAAGGTTAAAATTTTCATTCTTTCAATGTACGATACAAATACACCCAAATTTCAAACATCTATATCTCTTTTCCTACTGGTCCGATTTTAATGATTTCTTTACTGAATCGTAGAGAAAAGAAGGTTCTATCTTCGCCTAAAGTAGCAATATTCTCGTGATAATAGGTAATGAAATATGGAAGGTTAAAATTTTCATTCTTTCAATGTACGATACAAATACACCCAAATTTCAATCATCTATATCTCTTTTCCTACTGGTCCGATTTTAATGATTTCTTTACTGAATCGTAGAGAAAAGAAGGTTCTATCTTCGCCTAAAGTAGCAATATTCTCGTGATAATAGGTATTGAAATATGGAAGGTTAAAATTTTCATTCTTTCAATGTACGATACAAATACACCCAAATTTCAAACATCTATATCTCTTTTCCTACTGGTCCGATTTTAATGATTTCTTTACTGAATCGTAGAGAAAAGAAGGTTCTATCTTCGCCTAAAGTAGCAATATTCTCGTGATAATAGGTAATGAAATATGGAAGGTTAAAATTTTCATTCTTTCAATGTACGATACAAATACACCCAAATTTCAATCATCTATATCTCTTTTCCTACTGGTCCGATTTTAATGATTTCTTTACTGAATCGTAGAGAAAAGAAGGTTCTATCTTCGCCTAAAGTAGCAATATTCTCGTGATAATAGGTAATGAAATATGGAAGGTTAAAATTTTCATTCTTTCAATGTACGATACAAATACACCCAAATTTCAAACATCTATATCTCTTTTCCTACTGGTCCGATTTTAATGATTTCTTTACTGAATCGTAGAGAAAAGAAGGTTCTATCTTCGCCTAAAGTAGCAATATTCTCGTGATAATAGGTAATGAAATATGGAAGGTTAAAATTTTCATTCTTTCAATGTACGATACAAATACACCCAAATTTCAAACATCTATATCTCTTTTCCTACTGGTCCGATTTTAATGATTTCTTTACTGAATCGTAGAGAAAAGAAGGTTCTATCTTCGCCTAAAGTAGCAATATTCTCGTGATAATAGGTAATGAAATATGGAAGGTTAAAATTTTCATTCTTTCAATGTACGATACAAATACACCCAAATTTCAATCATCTATATCTCTTTTCCTACTGGTCCGATTTTAATGATTTCTTTACTGAATCGTAGAGAAAAGAAGGTTCTATCTTCGCCTAAAGTAGCAATATTCTCGTGATAATAGGTAATGAAATATGGAAGGTTAAAATTTTCATTCTTTCAATGTACGATACAAATACACCCAAATTTCAATCATCTATATCTCTTTTCCTACTGGTCCGATTTTAATGATTTCTTTACTGAATCGTAGAGAAAAGAAGGTTCTATCTTCGCCTAAAGTAGCAATGTTCTAGTGATAATAGGTAATGAAATATGGAAGGTTAAAATTTTCATTCTTTCAATGTACGATACAAATACACCCAAATTTCAAACATCTATATTTCTTTTCTTACTGGTCCGATTTTAATGATTTCTTTACTGAATCGTAGAGAAAAGAAAGTTCTATCTTCGCCTAATGTTGCAATGTTCTAGTGATAATAGGTAATGAAATATGGAAGGTTAAAATTTTCATTCTTTCAATGTACGATACAAATACACCCAAATTTCAAACATCTATATCTCTTTTTCTACTGGTCCGATTTTAATGATTTCTTTACTGAATCGTAGAGAAAAGAAAGTTCTATCTTCGCCTAAAGTAGCAATATTCTCGTGATGATAGGTAATGAAATATGGAAGGTTAAAATTTTCATTCTTTCAATGTACGATACAAATACACCCAAATTTCAAACATCTATATCTCTTTTCCTACTGGTCCGATTTTAATGATTTCTTTACTGAATCGTAGAGAAAAGAAGGTTCTATCTTCGCCTAAAGTAGCAATATTCTCGTGATAATAGGTAATGAAATATGGAAGGTTAAAATTTTCATTCTTTCAATGTACGATACAAATACACCCAAATTTCAATCATCTATATCTCTTTTCCTACTGGTCCGATTTTAATGATTTCTTTACTGAATCGTAGAGAAAAGAAGGTTCTATCTTCGCCTAAAGTAGCAATATTCTCGTGATAATAGGTAATGAAATATGGAAGGTTAAAATTTTCATTCTTTCAATGTACGATACAAATACACCCAAATTTCAAACATCTATATCTCTTTTCCTACTGGTCCGATTTTAATGATTTCTTTACTGAATCGTAGAGAAAAGAAAGTTCTATCTTCGCCTAATGTTGCAATGTTCTAGTGATAATAGGTAATGAAATATGGAAGGTTAAAATTTTCATTCTTTCAATGTACGATACAAATACACCCAAATTTCAAACATCTATATCTCTTTTTCTACTGGTCCGATTTTAATGATTTCTTTACTGAATCGTAGAGAAAAGAAAGTTCTATCTTCGCCTAAAGTAGCAATATTCTCGTGATGATAGGTAATGAAATATGGAAGGTTAAAATTTTCATTCTTTCAATGTACGATACAAATACACCCAAATTTCAATCATCTATATCTCTTTTCCTACTGGTCCGATTTTAATGATTTCTTTACTGAATCGTAGAGAAAAGAAGGTTCTATCTTCGCCTAAAGTAGCAATATTCTCGTGATAATAGGTAATGAAATATGGAAGGTTAAAATTTTCATTCTTTCAATGTACGATACAAATACACCCAAATTTCAAACATCTATATCTCTTTTCCTACTGGTCCGATTTTAATGATTTCTTTACTGAATCGTAGAGAAAAGAAGGTTCTATCTTCGCCTAAAGTAGCAATATTCTCGTGATAATAGGTATTGAAATATGGAAGGTTAAAATTTTCATTCTTTCAATGTACGATACAAATACACCCAAATTTCAAACATCTATATCTCTTTTGCTACTGGTCCGATTTTAATGATTTCTTTACTGAATCGTAGAGAAAAGAAGGTTCTATCTTCGCCTAAAGTAGCAATATTCTCGTGATAATAGGTAATGAAATATGGAAGGTTAAAATTTTCATTCTTTCAATGTACGATACAAATACACCCAAATTTCAATCATCTATATCTCTTTTCCTACTGGTCCGATTTTAATGATTTCTTTACTGAATCGTAGAGAAAAGAAGGTTCTATCTTCGCCTAAAGTAGCAATATTCTCGTGATAATAGGTAATGAAATATGGAAGGTTAAAATTTTCATTCTTTCAATGTACGATACAAATACACCCAAATTTCAATCATCTATATCTCTTTTCCTACTGGTCCGATTTTAATGATTTCTTTACTGAATCGTAGAGAAAAGAAGGTTCTATCTTCGCCTAAAGTAGCAATATTCTCGTGATAATAGGTAATGAAATATGGAAGGTTAAAATTTTCATTCTTTCAATGTACGATACAAATACACCCAAATTTCAAACATCTATATCTCTTTTCCTACTGGTCCGATTTTAATGATTTCTTTACTGAATCGTAGAGAAAAGAAGGTTCTATCTTCGCCTAAAGTAGCAATATTCTCGTGATAATAGGTAATGAAATATGGAAGGTTAAAATTTTCATTCTTTCAATGTACGATACAAATACACCCAAATTTCAAACATCTATATCTCTTTTCCTACTGGTCCGATTTTAATGATTTCTTTACTGAATCGTAGAGAAAAGAAGGTTCTATCTTCGCCTAAAGTAGCAATATTCTCGTGATAATAGGTAATGAAATATGGAAGGTTAAAATTTTCATTCTTTCAATGTACGATACAAATACACCCAAATTTCAATCATCTATATCTCTTTTCCTACTGGTCCGATTTTAATGATTTCTTTACTGAATCGTAGAGAAAAGAAGGTTCTATCTTCGCCTAAAGTAGCAATATTCTCGTGATAATAGGTAATGAAATATGGAAGGTTAAAATTTTCATTCTTTCAATGTACGATACAAATACACCCAAATTTCAATCATCTATATCTCTTTTCCTACTGGTCCGATTTTAATGATTTCTTTACTGAATCGTAGAGAAAAGAAGGTTCTATCTTCGCCTAAAGTAGCAATGTTCTAGTGATAATAGGTAATGAAATATGGAAGGTTAAAATTTTCATTCTTTCAATGTACGATACAAATACACCCAAATTTCAAACATCTATATTTCTTTTCTTACTGGTCCGATTTTAATGATTTCTTTACTGAATCGTAGAGAAAAGAAAGTTCTATCTTCGCCTAATGTTGCAATGTTCTAGTGATAATAGGTAATGAAATATGGAAGGTTAAAATTTTCATTCTTTCAATGTACGATACAAATACACCCAAATTTCAAACATCTATATCTCTTTTTCTACTGGTCCGATTTTAATGATTTCTTTACTGAATCGTAGAGAAAAGAAAGTTCTATCTTCGCCTAAAGTAGCAATATTCTCGTGATGATAGGTAATGAAATATGGAAGGTTAAAATTTTCATTCTTTCAATGTACGATACAAATACACCCAAATTTCAAACATCTATATCTCTTTTCCTACTGGTCCGATTTTAATGATTTCTTTACTGAATCGTAGAGAAAAGAAAGTTCTATCTTCGCCTAAAGTAGCAATATTCTCGTGATAATAGGTAATGAAATATGGAAGGTTAAAATTTTCATTCTTTCAATGTACGATACAAATACACCCAAATTTCAATCATCTATATCTCTTTTCCTACTGGTCCGATTTTAATGATTTCTTTACTGAATCGTAGAGAAAAGAAGGTTCTATCTTCGCCTAAAGTAGCAATATTCTCGTGATAATAGGTAATGAAATATGGAAGGTTAAAATTTTCATTCTTTCAATGTACGATACAAATACACCCAAATTTCAAACATCTATATCTCTTTTTCTAATGGTCCGATTTTAATGATTTCTTTACTGAATCGTAGAGAAAAGAAAGCTCTATCTTCGCCTAAAGTAGCAATGTTCTAGTGATAATAGGTAATGAAATATGGAAGGTTAAAATTTTCATTCTTTTAATGTACGATACAAATATACACAAATTTCAAACATCTATATCTCTTTTTCTACTGGTCCGATTTTAATGATTTCTTTACTGAATCGTAGAGAAAAGAAAGTTCTATCTTCTCCTAAAGTAGCAATGTTCTAGTGATAATAGGTAATGAAATATGGAAGGTTAAAATTTTCATTCTTTCAATGTACGATACAAATACACCCAAATTTCAAACATCTATATCTCTTTTTCTACTGGTCCGATTTTAATGATTTCTTTACTGAATCGTAGAGAAAAGAAAGTTCTATCTTCGCCTAAAGTAGCAATGTTCTAGTGATAATAGGTAATGAAATATGGAAGGTTAAAATTTTCATTCTTTCAATGTACGATACAAATACACCCAAATTTCAAACATCTATATCTCTTTTTCTACTGGTCCGATTTTAATGATTTCTTTACTGAATCGTAGAGAAAAGAAAGTTCTATCTTCGCCTAAAGTAGCAATGTTCTAGTGATAATAGGTAATGAAATATGGAAGGTTAAAATTTTCATTCTTTCAATGTACGATACAAATACACCCAAATTTCAAACATCTATATCTCTTTTTCTAATGGTCCGATTTTAATGATTTCTTTACTGAATCGTAGAGAAAAGAAAGCTCTATGTTCGCCTAAAGTAGCAATTTTCTAGTGATAATAGGTAATGAAATATGGAAGGTTAAAATTTTCATTCTTTCAATGTACGATACAAATACACCCAAATTTCAAACATCTATATCTCTTTTTCTAATGGTCCGATTTTAATGATTTCTTTACTGAATCGTAGAGAAAAGAAGGTTCTATCTTCGCCTAAAGTAGCAATATTCTCGTGATAATAGGTAATGAAATATGGAAGGTTAAAATTTTCATTCTTTCAATGTACGATACAAATACACCCAAATTTCAAACATCTATATCTCTTTTCCTACTGGTCCGATTTTAATGATTTCTTTACTGAATCGTAGAGAAAAGAAGGTTCTATCTTCGCCTAAAGTAGCAATATTCTCGTGATAATAGGTAATGAAATATGGAAGGTTAAAATTTTCATTCTTTCAATGTACGATACAAATACACCCAAATTTCAATCATCTATATCTCTTTTCCTACTGGTCCGATTTTAATGATTTCTTTACTGAATCGTAGAGAAAAGAAGGTTCTATCTTCGCCTAAAGTAGCAATATTCTCGTGATAATAGGTAATGAAATATGGAAGGTTAAAATTTTCATTCTTTCAATGTACGATACAAATACACCCAAATTTCAATCATCTATATCTCTTTTCCTACTGGTCCGATTTTAATGATTTCTTTACTGAATCGTAGAGAAAAGAAGGTTCTATCTTCGCCTAAAGTAGCAATGTTCTAGTGATAATAGGTAATGAAATATGGAAGGTTAAAATTTTCATTCTTTCAATGTACGATACAAATACACCCAAATTTCAAACATCTATATTTCTTTTCTTACTGGTCCGATTTTAATGATTTCTTTACTGAATCGTAGAGAAAAGAAAGTTCTATCTTCGCCTAATGTTGCAATGTTCTAGTGATAATAGGTAATGAAATATGGAAGGTTAAAATTTTCATTCTTTCAATGTACGATACAAATACACCCAAATTTCAAACATCTATATCTCTTTTTCTACTGGTCCGATTTTAATGATTTCTTTACTGAATCGTAGAGAAAAGAAAGTTCTATCTTCGCCTAAAGTAGCAATATTCTCGTGATGATAGGTAATGAAATATGGAAGGTTAAAATTTTCATTCTTTCAATGTACGATACAAATACACCCAAATTTCAAACATCTATATCTCTTTTTCTAATGGTCCGATTTTAATGATTTCTTTACTGAATCGTAGAGAAAAGAAAGTTCTATCTTCGCCTAAAGTAGCAATGTTCTAGTGATAATAGGTAATGAAATATGGAAGGTTAAAATTTTCATTCTTTCAATGTACGATACAAATACACCCAAATTTCAAACATCTATATCTCTTTTCCTACTGGTCCGATTTTAATGATTTCTTTACTGAATCGTAGAGAAAAGAAGGTTCTATCTTCGCCTAAAGTAGCAATATTCTCGTGATAATAGGTAATGAAATATGGAAGGTTAAAATTTTCATTCTTTCAATGTACGATACAAATACACACAAATTTCAAACATCTATATCTCTTTTTCTAATGGTCCGATTTTAATGATTTCCTTACTGAATCGTAGAGAAAAGAAAGTTCTATCTTCGCCTAAAGTAGCAGCAATGTTCTAGTGATAATAGGTAATGAAATATGGAAGGTTAAAATTTTCATTCTTTCAATGTACGATACAAATACACCCAAATTTCAAACATCTATATCTCTTTTTCTAATGGTCCGATTTTAATGATTACTTTACTGAATCGTAGAGAAAAGAAAGCTCTATCTTCGCCTAAAGTAGCAATATTCCCGTGATAATAGGTAATGAAATATGAAAGGTTAAAATTTTCATTCTTTCAATGTACGATACAAATACACCCAAATTTCAAACATCTATATCTCTTTTTCTACTGGTCCGATTTTAATGATTTCTTTACTGAATCGTAGAGAAAAGAAGGTTCTATCTTCGCCTAAAGTAGCAATATTCTCGTGATAATAGGTAATGAAATATGGAAGGTTAAAATTTTCATTCTTTCAATGTACGATACAAATACACCCAAATTTCAAACATCTATATCTCTTTTTCTACTGGTCCGATTTTAATGATTTCTTTACTGAATCGTAGAGAAAAGAAAGTTCTATCTTCGCCTAAAGTAGCAATGTTCTAGTGATAATAGGTAATGAAATATGGAAGGTTAAAATTTTCATTCTTTCAATGTACGATACAAATACACCCAAATTTCAAACATCTATATTTCTTTTCTTACTGGTCCGATTTTAATGATTTCTTTACTGAATCGTAGAGAAAAGAAAGTTCTATCTTCGCCTAATGTTGCAATGTTCTAGTGATAATAGGTAATGAAATATGGAAGGTTAAAATTTTCATTCTTTCAATGTACGATACAAATACACCCAAATTTCAAACATCTATATCTCTTTTTCTACTGGTCCGATTTTAATGATTTCTTTACTGAATCGTAGAGAAAAGAAAGTTCTATCTTCGCCTAAAGTAGCAATATTCTCGTGATGATAGGTAATGAAATATGGAAGGTTAAAATTTTCATTCTTTCAATGTACGATACAAATACACCCAAATTTCAAACATCTATATCTCTTTTTCTAATGGTCCGATTTTAATGATTTCTTTACTGAATCGTAGAGAAAAGAAAGTTCTATCTTCGCCTAAAGTAGCAATGTTCTAGTGATAATAGGTAATGAAATATGGAAGGTTAAAATTTTCATTCTTTCAATGTACGATACAAATACACCCAAATTTCAAACATCTATATCTCTTTTCCTACTGGTCCGATTTTAATGATTTCTTTACTGAATCGTAGAGAAAAGAAGGTTCTATCTTCGCCTAAAGTAGCAATATTCTCGTGATAATAGGTAATGAAATATGGAAGGTTAAAATTTTCATTCTTTCAATGTACGATACAAATACACCCAAATTTCAATCATCTATATCTCTTTTCCTACTGGTCCGATTTTAATGATTTCTTTACTGAATCGTAGAGAAAAGAAGGTTCTATCTTCGCCTAAAGTAGCAATATTCTCGTGATAATAGGTATTGAAATATGGAAGGTTAAAATTTTCATTCTTTCAATGTACGATACAAATACACCCAAATTTCAAACATCTATATCTCTTTTCCTACTGGTCCGATTTTAATGATTTCTTTACTGAATCGTAGAGAAAAGAAGGTTCTATCTTCGCCTAAAGTAGCAATATTCTCGTGATAATAGGTAATGAAATATGGAAGGTTAAAATTTTCATTCTTTCAATGTACGATACAAATACACCCAAATTTCAATCATCTATATCTCTTTTCCTACTGGTCCGATTTTAATGATTTCTTTACTGAATCGTAGAGAAAAGAAGGTTCTATCTTCGCCTAAAGTAGCAATATTCTCGTGATAATAGGTAATGAAATATGGAAGGTTAAAATTTTCATTCTTTCAATGTACGATACAAATACACCCAAATTTCAAACATCTATATCTCTTTTCCTACTGGTCCGATTTTAATGATTTCTTTACTGAATCGTAGAGAAAAGAAGGTTCTATCTTCGCCTAAAGTAGCAATATTCTCGTGATAATAGGTAATGAAATATGGAAGGTTAAAATTTTCATTCTTTCAATGTACGATACAAATACACCCAAATTTCAAACATCTATATCTCTTTTCCTACTGGTCCGATTTTAATGATTTCTTTACTGAATCGTAGAGAAAAGAAGGTTCTATCTTCGCCTAAAGTAGCAATATTCTCGTGATAATAGGTAATGAAATATGGAAGGTTAAAATTTTCATTCTTTCAATGTACGATACAAATACACCCAAATTTCAATCATCTATATCTCTTTTCCTACTGGTCCGATTTTAATGATTTCTTTACTGAATCGTAGAGAAAAGAAGGTTCTATCTTCGCCTAAAGTAGCAATATTCTCGTGATAATAGGTAATGAAATATGGAAGGTTAAAATTTTCATTCTTTCAATGTACGATACAAATACACCCAAATTTCAATCATCTATATCTCTTTTCCTACTGGTCCGATTTTAATGATTTCTTTACTGAATCGTAGAGAAAAGAAGGTTCTATCTTCGCCTAAAGTAGCAATGTTCTAGTGATAATAGGTAATGAAATATGGAAGGTTAAAATTTTCATTCTTTCAATGTACGATACAAATACACCCAAATTTCAAACATCTATATTTCTTTTCTTACTGGTCCGATTTTAATGATTTCTTTACTGAATCGTAGAGAAAAGAAAGTTCTATCTTCGCCTAATGTTGCAATGTTCTAGTGATAATAGGTAATGAAATATGGAAGGTTAAAATTTTCATTCTTTCAATGTACGATACAAATACACCCAAATTTCAAACATCTATATCTCTTTTTCTACTGGTCCGATTTTAATGATTTCTTTACTGAATCGTAGAGAAAAGAAAGTTCTATCTTCGCCTAAAGTAGCAATATTCTCGTGATGATAGGTAATGAAATATGGAAGGTTAAAATTTTCATTCTTTCAATGTACGATACAAATACACCCAAATTTCAAACATCTATATCTCTTTTCCTACTGGTCCGATTTTAATGATTTCTTTACTGAATCGTAGAGAAAAGAAGGTTCTATCTTCGCCTAAAGTAGCAATATTCTCGTGATAATAGGTAATGAAATATGGAAGGTTAAAATTTTCATTCTTTCAATGTACGATACAAATACACCCAAATTTCAATCATCTATATCTCTTTTCCTACTGGTCCGATTTTAATGATTTCTTTACTGAATCGTAGAGAAAAGAAGGTTCTATCTTCGCCTAAAGTAGCAATATTCTCGTGATAATAGGTAATGAAATATGGAAGGTTAAAATTTTCATTCTTTCAATGTACGATACAAATACACCCAAATTTCAAACATCTATATCTCTTTTCCTACTGGTCCGATTTTAATGATTTCTTTACTGAATCGTAGAGAAAAGAAAGTTCTATCTTCGCCTAATGTTGCAATGTTCTAGTGATAATAGGTAATGAAATATGGAAGGTTAAAATTTTCATTCTTTCAATGTACGATACAAATACACCCAAATTTCAAACATCTATATCTCTTTTTCTACTGGTCCGATTTTAATGATTTCTTTACTGAATCGTAGAGAAAAGAAAGTTCTATCTTCGCCTAAAGTAGCAATATTCTCGTGATGATAGGTAATGAAATATGGAAGGTTAAAATTTTCATTCTTTCAATGTACGATACAAATACACCCAAATTTCAATCATCTATATCTCTTTTCCTACTGGTCCGATTTTAATGATTTCTTTACTGAATCGTAGAGAAAAGAAGGTTCTATCTTCGCCTAAAGTAGCAATATTCTCGTGATAATAGGTAATGAAATATGGAAGGTTAAAATTTTCATTCTTTCAATGTACGATACAAATACACCCAAATTTCAAACATCTATATCTCTTTTCCTACTGGTCCGATTTTAATGATTTCTTTACTGAATCGTAGAGAAAAGAAGGTTCTATCTTCGCCTAAAGTAGCAATATTCTCGTGATAATAGGTATTGAAATATGGAAGGTTAAAATTTTCATTCTTTCAATGTACGATACAAATACACCCAAATTTCAAACATCTATATCTCTTTTGCTACTGGTCCGATTTTAATGATTTCTTTACTGAATCGTAGAGAAAAGAAGGTTCTATCTTCGCCTAAAGTAGCAATATTCTCGTGATAATAGGTAATGAAATATGGAAGGTTAAAATTTTCATTCTTTCAATGTACGATACAAATACACCCAAATTTCAATCATCTATATCTCTTTTCCTACTGGTCCGATTTTAATGATTTCTTTACTGAATCGTAGAGAAAAGAAGGTTCTATCTTCGCCTAAAGTAGCAATATTCTCGTGATAATAGGTAATGAAATATGGAAGGTTAAAATTTTCATTCTTTCAATGTACGATACAAATACACCCAAATTTCAATCATCTATATCTCTTTTCCTACTGGTCCGATTTTAATGATTTCTTTACTGAATCGTAGAGAAAAGAAGGTTCTATCTTCGCCTAAAGTAGCAATATTCTCGTGATAATAGGTAATGAAATATGGAAGGTTAAAATTTTCATTCTTTCAATGTACGATACAAATACACCCAAATTTCAAACATCTATATCTCTTTTCCTACTGGTCCGATTTTAATGATTTCTTTACTGAATCGTAGAGAAAAGAAGGTTCTATCTTCGCCTAAAGTAGCAATATTCTCGTGATAATAGGTAATGAAATATGGAAGGTTAAAATTTTCATTCTTTCAATGTACGATACAAATACACCCAAATTTCAAACATCTATATCTCTTTTCCTACTGGTCCGATTTTAATGATTTCTTTACTGAATCGTAGAGAAAAGAAGGTTCTATCTTCGCCTAAAGTAGCAATATTCTCGTGATAATAGGTAATGAAATATGGAAGGTTAAAATTTTCATTCTTTCAATGTACGATACAAATACACCCAAATTTCAATCATCTATATCTCTTTTCCTACTGGTCCGATTTTAATGATTTCTTTACTGAATCGTAGAGAAAAGAAGGTTCTATCTTCGCCTAAAGTAGCAATATTCTCGTGATAATAGGTAATGAAATATGGAAGGTTAAAATTTTCATTCTTTCAATGTACGATACAAATACACCCAAATTTCAATCATCTATATCTCTTTTCCTACTGGTCCGATTTTAATGATTTCTTTACTGAATCGTAGAGAAAAGAAGGTTCTATCTTCGCCTAAAGTAGCAATGTTCTAGTGATAATAGGTAATGAAATATGGAAGGTTAAAATTTTCATTCTTTCAATGTACGATACAAATACACCCAAATTTCAAACATCTATATTTCTTTTCTTACTGGTCCGATTTTAATGATTTCTTTACTGAATCGTAGAGAAAAGAAAGTTCTATCTTCGCCTAATGTTGCAATGTTCTAGTGATAATAGGTAATGAAATATGGAAGGTTAAAATTTTCATTCTTTCAATGTACGATACAAATACACCCAAATTTCAAACATCTATATCTCTTTTTCTACTGGTCCGATTTTAATGATTTCTTTACTGAATCGTAGAGAAAAGAAAGTTCTATCTTCGCCTAAAGTAGCAATATTCTCGTGATGATAGGTAATGAAATATGGAAGGTTAAAATTTTCATTCTTTCAATGTACGATACAAATACACCCAAATTTCAAACATCTATATCTCTTTTCCTACTGGTCCGATTTTAATGATTTCTTTACTGAATCGTAGAGAAAAGAAAGTTCTATCTTCGCCTAAAGTAGCAATATTCTCGTGATAATAGGTAATGAAATATGGAAGGTTAAAATTTTCATTCTTTCAATGTACGATACAAATACACCCAAATTTCAATCATCTATATCTCTTTTCCTACTGGTCCGATTTTAATGATTTCTTTACTGAATCGTAGAGAAAAGAAGGTTCTATCTTCGCCTAAAGTAGCAATATTCTCGTGATAATAGGTAATGAAATATGGAAGGTTAAAATTTTCATTCTTTCAATGTACGATACAAATACACCCAAATTTCAAACAACTATATCTCTTTTCCTACTGGTCCGATTTTAATGATTTCTTTACTGAATCGTAGAGAAAAGAAAGTTCTATCTTCGCCTAATGTTGCAATGTTCTAGTGATAATAGGTAATGAAATATGGAAGGTTAAAATTTTCATTCTTTCAATGTACGATACAAATACACCCAAATTTCAAACATCTATATCTCTTTTTCTACTGGTCCGATTTTAATGATTTCTTTACTGAATCGTAGAGAAAAGAAAGTTCTATCTTCGCCTAAAGTAGCAATATTCTCGTGATAATAGGTAATGAAATATGGAAGGTTAAAATTTTCATTCTTTCAATGTACGATACAAATACACCCAAATTTCAATCATCTATATCTCTTTTCCTACTGGTCCGATTTTAATGATTTCTTTACTGAATCGTAGAGAAAAGAAGGTTCTATCTTCGCCTAAAGTAGCAATATTCTCGTGATAATAGGTAATGAAATATGGAAGGTTAAAATTTTCATTCTTTCAATGTACGATACAAATACACCCAAATTTCAAACATCTATATCTCTTTTCCTACTGGTCCGATTTTAATGATTTCTTTACTGAATCGTAGAGAAAAGAAGGTTCTATCTTCGCCTAAAGTAGCAATATTCTCGTGATAATAGGTATTGAAATATGGAAGGTTAAAATTTTCATTCTTTCAATGTACGATACAAATACACCCAAATTTCAAACATCTATATCTCTTTTGCTACTGGTCCGATTTTAATGATTTCTTTACTGAATCGTAGAGAAAAGAAGGTTCTATCTTCGCCTAAAGTAGCAATATTCTCGTGATAATAGGTAATGAAATATGGAAGGTTAAAATTTTCATTCTTTCAATGTACGATACAAATACACCCAAATTTCAATCATCTATATCTCTTTTCCTACTGGTCCGATTTTAATGATTTCTTTACTGAATCGTAGAGAAAAGAAGGTTCTATCTTCGCCTAAAGTAGCAATATTCTCGTGATAATAGGTAATGAAATATGGAAGGTTAAAATTTTCATTCTTTCAATGTACGATACAAATACACCCAAATTTCAATCATCTATATCTCTTTTCCTACTGGTCCGATTTTAATGATTTCTTTACTGAATCGTAGAGAAAAGAAGGTTCTATCTTCGCCTAAAGTAGCAATATTCTCGTGATAATAGGTAATGAAATATGGAAGGTTAAAATTTTCATTCTTTCAATGTAAGATACAAATACACCCAAATTTCAAACATCTATATCTCTTTTCCTACTGGTCCGATTTTAATGATTTCTTTACTGAATCGTAGAGAAAAGAAGGTTCTATCTTCGCCTAAAGTAGCAATATTCTCGTGATAATAGGAAATGAAATATGGAAGGTTAAAATTTTCATTCTTTCAATGTACGATACAAATACACCCAAATTTCAATCATCTATATCTCTTTTCCTACTGGTCCGATTTTAATGATTTCTTTACTGAATCGTAGAGAAAAGAAGGTTCTATCTTCGCCTAAAGTAGCAATATTCTCGTGATAATAGGTAATGAAATATGGAAGGTTAAAATTTTCATTCTTTCAATGTACGATACAAATACACCCAAATTTCAATCATCTATATCTCTTTTCCTACTGGTCCGATTTTAATGATTTCTTTACTGAATCGTAGAGAAAAGAAGGTTCTATCTTCGCCTAAAGTAGCAATATTCTCGTGATGATAGGTAATGAAATATGGAAGGTTAAAATTTTCATTCTTTCAATGTACGATACAAATACACCCAAATTTCAATCATCTATATTTCTTTTCCTACTGGTCCGATTTTAATGATTTCTTTACTGAATCGTAGAGAAAAGAAGGTTCTATCTTCGCCTAAAGTAGCAATATTCTCGTGATGATAGGTAATGAAATATGGAAGGTTAAAAGTTTCATTCTTTCAATGTACGATACAAATACACCCAAATTTCAAACATCTATATCTCTTTTTCTACTGGTCCGATTGTAATGATTTCTTTACTGAATCGTAGAGAAAAGAAAGTTCTATCTTCGCCTAAAGTAGCAATGTTCTAGTGATAATAGGTAATGAAATATGGAAGGTTAAAATTTTCATTCTTTCAATGTACGATACAAATACACCCAAATTTCAAACATCTATATCTCTTTTTCTACTGGTCCGATTTTAATGATTTCTTTACTGAATCGTAGAGAAAAGAAGGTTCTATCTTCGCCTAAAGTAGCAATATTCTCCTGATAATAGGTAATGAAATATGGAAGGTTAAAAGTTTCATTCTTTCAATGTACGATACAAATACACCCAAATTTCAAACATCTATATCTCTTTTTCTACTGGTCCGATTGTAATGATTTCTTTACTGAATCGTAGAGAAAAGAAAGTTCTATCTTCGCCTAAAGTAGCAATGTTCTAGTGATAATAGGTAATGAAATATGGAAGGTTAAAATTTTCATTCTTTCAATGTACGATACAAATACACCCAAATTTCAAACATCTATATCTCTTTTTCTACTGGTCCGATTTTAATGATTTCTTTACTGAATCGTAGAGAAAAGAAAGTTCTATCTTCGCCTAAAGTAGCAATATTCTCCTGATAATAGGTAATGAAATATGGAAGGTTAAAAGTTTCATTCTTTCAATGTACGATACAAATACACCCAAATTTCAAACATCTATATTTCTTTTCTTACTGGTCCGATTTTAATGATTTCTTTACTGAATCGTAGAGAAAAGAAAGTTCTATCTTCGCCTAAAGTAGCAATATTCTCGTGATAATAGGTAATGAAATATGGAAGGTTAAAATTTTCATTCTTTCAATGTACGATACAAATACACCCAAATTTCAATCATCTATATCTCTTTTCCTACTGGTCCGATTTTAATGATTTCTTTACTGAATCGTAGAGAAAAGAAGGTTCTATCTTCGCCTAAAGTAGCAATATTCTCGTGATAATAGGTAATGAAATATGGAAGGTTAAAATTTTCATTCTTTCAATGTACGATACAAATACACCCAAATTTCAAACATCTATATCTCTTTTCCTACTGGTCCGATTTTAATGATTTCTTTACTGAATCGTAGAGAAAAGAAGGTTCTATCTTCGCCTAAAGTAGCAATATTCTCGTGATAATAGGTATTGAAATATGGAAGGTTAAAATTTTCATTCTTTCAATGTACGATACAAATACACCCAAATTTCAAACATCTATATCTCTTTTGCTACTGGTCCGATTTTAATGATTTCTTTACTGAATCGTAGAGAAAAGAAGGTTCTATCTTCGCCTAAAGTAGCAATATTCTCGTGATAATAGGTAATGAAATATGGAAGGTTAAAATTTTCATTCTTTCAATGTACGATACAAATACACCCAAATTTCAATCATCTATATCTCTTTTCCTACTGGTCCGATTTTAATGATTTCTTTACTGAATCGTAGAGAAAAGAAGGTTCTATCTTCGCCTAAAGTAGCAATATTCTCGTGATAATAGGTAATGAAATATGGAAGGTTAAAATTTTCATTCTTTCAATGTACGATACAAATACACCCAAATTTCAATCATCTATATCTCTTTTCCTACTGGTCCGATTTTAATGATTTCTTTACTGAATCGTAGAGAAAAGAAGGTTCTATCTTCGCCTAAAGTAGCAATATTCTCGTGATAATAGGTAATGAAATATGGAAGGTTAAAATTTTCATTCTTTCAATGTAAGATACAAATACACCCAAATTTCAAACATCTATATCTCTTTTCCTACTGGTCCGATTTTAATGATTTCTTTACTGAATCGTAGAGAAAAGAAGGTTCTATCTTCGCCTAAAGTAGCAATATTCTCGTGATAATAGGAAATGAAATATGGAAGGTTAAAATTTTCATTCTTTCAATGTACGATACAAATACACCCAAATTTCAATCATCTATATCTCTTTTCCTACTGGTCCGATTTTAATGATTTCTTTACTGAATCGTAGAGAAAAGAAGGTTCTATCTTCGCCTAAAGTAGCAATATTCTCGTGATAATAGGTAATGAAATATGGAAGGTTAAAATTTTCATTCTTTCAATGTACGATACAAATACACCCAAATTTCAATCATCTATATCTCTTTTCCTACTGGTCCGATTTTAATGATTTCTTTACTGAATCGTAGAGAAAAGAAGGTTCTATCTTCGCCTAAAGTAGCAATATTCTCGTGATGATAGGTAATGAAATATGGAAGGTTAAAATTTTCATTCTTTCAATGTACGATACAAATACACCCAAATTTCAATCATCTATATTTCTTTTCCTACTGGTCCGATTTTAATGATTTCTTTACTGAATCGTAGAGAAAAGAAGGTTCTATCTTCGCCTAAAGTAGCAATATTCTCGTGATGATAGGTAATGAAATATGGAAGGTTAAAAGTTTCATTCTTTCAATGTACGATACAAATACACCCAAATTTCAAACATCTATATCTCTTTTTCTACTGGTCCGATTGTAATGATTTCTTTACTGAATCGTAGAGAAAAGAAAGTTCTATCTTCGCCTAAAGTAGCAATGTTCTAGTGATAATAGGTAATGAAATATGGAAGGTTAAAATTTTCATTCTTTCAATGTACGATACAAATACACCCAAATTTCAAACATCTATATCTCTTTTTCTACTGGTCCGATTTTAATGATTTCTTTACTGAATCGTAGAGAAAAGAAGGTTCTATCTTCGCCTAAAGTAGCAATATTCTCCTGATAATAGGTAATGAAATATGGAAGGTTAAAAGTTTCATTCTTTCAATGTACGATACAAATACACCCAAATTTCAAACATCTATATCTCTTTTTCTACTGGTCCGATTGTAATGATTTCTTTACTGAATCGTAGAGAAAAGAAAGTTCTATCTTCGCCTAAAGTAGCAATGTTCTAGTGATAATAGGTAATGAAATATGGAAGGTTAAAATTTTCATTCTTTCAATGTACGATACAAATACACCCAAATTTCAAACATCTATATCTCTTTTTCTACTGGTCCGATTTTAATGATTTCTTTACTGAATCGTAGAGAAAAGAAAGTTCTATCTTCGCCTAAAGTAGCAATATTCTCCTGATAATAGGTAATGAAATATGGAAGGTTAAAAGTTTCATTCTTTCAATGTACGATACAAATACACCCAAATTTCAAACATCTATATTTCTTTTCTTACTGGTCCGATTTTAATGATTTCTTTACTGAATCGTAGAGAAAAGAAAGTTCTATCTTCGCCTAAAGTAGCAATGTTCTAGTGATAATAGGTAATGAAATATGGAAGGTTAAAATATTCATTCTTTCAATGTACGATACAAATACACCCAAATTTCAAACATCTATATCTCTTTTTCTAATGGTCCGATTTTAATGATTTCTTTACTGAATCGTAGAGAAAAGAAAGTTCTATCTTCGCCTAAAGTAGCAATGTTCTAGTGATAATAGGTAATGAAATATGGAAGGTTAAAATTTTCATTCTTTTAATGTACGATACAAATATACACAAATTTCAAACATCTATATCTCTTTTTCTACTGGTCCGATTTTAATGATTTCTTTACTGAATCGTAGAGAAAAGAAAGTTCTATCTTCTCCTAAAGTAGCAATGTTCTAGTGATAATAGGTAATGAAATATGGAAGGTTAAAATTTTCATTCTTTCAATGTACGATACAAATATACACAAATTTCAAACATCTATATCTCTTTTTCTACTGGTCCGATTTTAATGATTTCTTTACTGAATCTTAGAGAAAAGAAGGTTCTATCTTCGCCTAAAGTAGCAATATTCTCGTGATAATAGGTAATGAAATATGGAAGGTTAAAATTTTCATTCTTTCAATGTACGATACAAATACACACAAATTTCAAACATCTATATCTCTTTTTCTACTGGTCCGATTTTAATGATTTCTTTACTGAATCGTAGAGAAAAGAAAGTTCTATCTTCGCCTAAAGTAGCAATGTTCTAGTAATAATAGGTAATGAAATATGGAAGGTTAAAATTTTCATCTTTCAATGTACGATACAAATACACCCAAATTTCAAACATCTATATCTCTTTTTCTACTGGTCCGATTTTAATGATTTCTTTACTGAATCGTAGAGAAAAGAAAGTTCTATCTTCGCCTAAAGTAGCAATGTTCTAGTGATAATAGGTAATGAAATATGGAAGGTTAAAATTTTCATTCTTTCAATGTACGATACAAATACACACAAATTTCAAACATCTATATCTCTTTTTCTAATGGTCCGATTTTAATGATTTCTTTACAGAATGGTAGAGAAAAGAATGTTCTATCTTCGCCTAAAGTAGCAATGTTCTAGTGATAATAGGTAATGAAATATGGAAGGTTAAAATTTTCATTCTTTCAATGTACGATACAAATACACCCAAATTTCAAACATCTATATATCTTTTTCTACTGGTCCGATTTTAATGATTTCTTTACTGAATCGTAGAGAAAAGAAAGTTCTATCTGCGCCTAAAGTAGCAATGTTCTAGTGATAATAGGTAATGAAATATGGAAGGTTAAAATTTTCATTCTTTCAATGTACGATACAAATACACCCAAATTTCAAACATCTATATTTCTTTTCCTACTGGTCCGATTTTAATGATTTCTTTACTGAATCGTAGAGAAAAGAATGTTCTATCTTCGCCTAAAGTAGCAATGTTCTAGTGATAATAGGTAATGAAATATGGAAGGTTAAAATTTTCATTCTTTCAATGTAGGATACAAATACACCCAAATTTCAAACATCGATATCTCTTTTCCTACTGGTCCGATTTTAATGATTTCTTTACTGAATCGTAGAGAAAAGAAGGTTCTATCTTCGCCTAAAGTAGCAATATTCTCGTGATAATAGGTAATGAAATATGGAAGGTTAAAATTTTCATTCTTTCAATGTACGATACAAATACACACTAATTTCAAACATCTATATCTCTTTTTCTACTGGTCCGATTTTAATGATTTCTTTAATGATGAGTTTTAAAGGAGGATTTGCCCAATTTTTTAAAGAAAATTTGGGAATTTTATCTTTAATAGAAGAAGAGAAAAAAATTGTCAAAGTTGGGTGTTTTTCAACGTTACGCTTTATCCGTGTAGTTTTTGACGATCAACCCTTATACAACTGTCCTGCCGGATAGATTTAATGACTATACGGTAAAAATATCATATATTTTATAAATTGTCTAGTTTTTGTATATTAAATTTTAATGTAGTTTTTCTTCTAGGTGTTTCCAAAATGAAAAATCTAGATCTCCTAATGAGGGCGTGGTATTACGTACTTGTGCGGGGTAGGCGTGGTTTAATGAACTGTTCTCCCTTCTGATTGGCTCTTCAACCCGCCTACTTTTCACACTTTCATTCTTCACTCAGATTGGCCAATTCTTTCTTGTTAATTATTTCTACGAAAAATAATAGTTTAATTTTTTCTACTAATTCCCCCCCCCCGTAGGTATTTAATGAAGAATCAAAATATGCAATAAAAACTTATCTCAATAAAAACTTGGAAAATAGAAGATTTCTCTCGCTTAATGTCTTGTTTTCTGTACTAATAATGTGAGGGTAAACAGGGAAATTGGGAATAATGGTTATTTTCTTGGGAAGTGGGTAAAAGAAAATTGTGGGTCGTGTTTCATGTTCACCTATTGCTCCCCGCCATCTTGCATGTTTATTTACATAGGGCTGTTATTTATCGATTTAATTATTAATAGTTTGATATCTCCTATTACAGGCTGAAATTACGATCTGAAGTAATAATGAAATGTTGGGAACTAGCTGATTTGTGTACCTCTTTTAGCGTTTAACCAACCCTTATGCTTAACTTTTTAAACTATTAGTTTTTGTTAATAACATTTTTGTACCTTTTTGAAAGATTTTCCTTTTTGTACCTTGACTTGAACAACTTTAGATATAGCTAATGTTAAATAAATATTGGGATATCTGGAATAATTTGGGCTTATTTACGCCGGGAATAGGTGATTTAAAGTTTGTTTTTTTTTTCTTTTTTTTATGTCTTGACGTTCTAGACGCCCACACTGATAAATATTTGATATCAATGTCATAGATTTCACACAAACGTAAATCCAATTAATTTTTTACTTATTTTCAAAAGTAAGTACCTAATAGATAAATATTTCTTTAATTATTAACTGGCTAACTTTTAAAATAATCAGCAATGTTGCTTTCCACAGAGTACCAAACCTTGGCAGTCTATTCCGAAAAGTAGTATATCCGGTTTGCAGGTTTTCTTAATATTTGGAATAAGTAATACTTTCATTATAACTTGATATTGTGCACCAGCGGAACTTTATCTACCACTGGAGAGGCTGGCTTAGAGTTGCTGTCTTTACTTAAAGTAAAATTCTTGGTAAAATGTTTCGAATATTTGTAGGTAAATAGGAATTCCGTATTAGAAATTAATCACTTCCTCTATTTCCAATACTTCCATCCGCAGTCGTTTATAAATTTATAATAAAAATTATTTTTAAAAAAACAATATAAGAGATGTAAAAGTAAAAATAAAAACTTAAAAAAACAACCCTGACCTAAACCCTAAACAAAAGGGCCAACCTACACTGAAATCAATATTGACCTTCGAAGTGGGAGAGGGGGTTAGGCTGCCTCCCCTAGTCGTAGGGCGTGACCTCATGGAGTTCATCTTGATCGTCCTAACGCAGCACCCTACATGTCTGTTTAGGTGTACTAATTACTTTTTCTTGTTTTTTGCCTTAAACGGGGTAATTTGACGATTGAATCAGAAGATTATCGATATTAACACAATTTTTTTTTCAACGAATTACAAGGTTTTTGTTTTTTTCCAGCCCTTGATAGTTGTTTTCTAGAAAATGCTGCTCTCTATGTGTACGTGAAAAACCCCTAACTCTATAAAAATTCAAAAACAGCTGATTTTTCACGTACAACTAACTTTCTTTTAATATTATTCACTTTCTTTCAAAAAGTGAACATTTAAGACAAAAAATTTAATTCTCGTCAATATTAAGGTTACAATTTGTAACCTTCATTACCACTGAAATGTAAACGATTTTTTTGTAGAACAATGATGCAGTGCAAAGTTGTTAAGGGAAATAAAATATTATTTTATTTTTGCAAGCCTTGGTATGTTGGTAGAATTGTGTGAGTAGTGGGAGAAGCGTTTGTGTCACAACTCTTTTATTTGCCATGACGTGAGATTAAAAATTGTTTCGTGTTCATATTGTATTTATGATTATAAGATATTATACAAGGTGTGGCTATTAAATAACGAGCCTATTGCTGTAAAAAACATTTTATTTTAAATTTATACATATTTAGTTATTATCACCTTCAATATACACCCCATCCCCTATCCCTACAACGCTCCATGTGAATTTACCATTGTTCTGAAACAGTGCTGGAAGTCTTTTTCTGTGAGCTCCTGCATGACGCGTGCCGCTTTTCTTCAACAGACTGAAATCGTGTTCCTTTTAATGCAGATTTGACTTTGGGGACAAATCTAAAGTTACATGGGACCGCCAGGTCAGGCGAATAAGGCGGATGGCCTAAAACTGGGATGTTGTGCTTGGCTAGAAACGTCGTCTTGACAGACAATGCAGTGTGAGCCGGCGCCGCGGTTGTCTTCTTGATGGAGAACCCCGTGACTTGTACTTCCCTTAAATCGGGTCGTTTTTTTTCCCTTACTCTTTCACGGAGTTCAGCAAGTACCTCACGCGGTAGTAATGTTTGATTAATTATAATCGATATTTTCATCCGTTTTGGATGTGGAAGGGCGACCCGGGTGGTCATCATCTCCCGGCGTCTTCTCGGCCACATCTTGGAAACGCTTGAACCACTCAAAAACTTGCGCGCGTGATTAGCATTTATCGCCATAAACTTCTTTTAATATAAGATAAGTTTCAGTAGCGGCTTTTACCAAGTTTTGATGTGAAATTACCACGGCAATTCGTTGCTCTACTACATTGTGTAGTATCGATGTTTTCGCGCAAAACGAAACTAAACACGACAGGTTCCGGTCAGACTGATTTCTCTAACAAAACACATGAGACGCTGCAATCTGTAAGAGAAGGCTTTACGCTGCACAGCTGTCGGTCGTTAGGATTTGGCACACATGCATAGTTCTTCTGTAGCAGTATCAGTCTCATTATTTAATAGCCACACCTCGTATTTCTACTTGTGTTTATTTCATTTATTATTTTTTACTTTTATTTTTCCCTTAACCGAAATATAATGAAGTGCAATATAAATACGAAATTAAAAAGAAAAACCAAGGAATAATTTTCAAGGAAGTGAACCAACAAAACAAAGTCCAGTGGGTACCAGGCGGGGCTTAACTACAATTAGGTGTCGTGGACGGTGGCTGAAGCACGTACTTCTAACATTTTTCTTAGT